>NC_134266.1:45671946-45993196 GCF_031893055.1 Leptodactylus fuscus
AATTCATATAATATGTTAACAGAACAATGTATGTATAAGCTATCTGTATAAAAGATATTGTTTTAAAGTATCTGGAAGCAAAAGCTGACAAATTTTATGATGTTGTTTTTGTCCAAAGCACTTCCTAATACAGAGGCGGCATATCTGCTTCAAAGTCAGTGGCCCTGGGAAAAGAATTCCATAAATGTTAACAGCAGAAACTCATAGGTCAAATAAATAAGAAGCAAACACATCTGGCACGTACACTAGTGTCCACTCATACAAGTATATACTATCATACTGAAGAGGAACGTTACATAAAGGTATACTGTATACTGTGTATTGTAAACATAAAGGGTCCATAGTTTGCCAGTGTCCTGAGCTCCCCCTGAACTGTATGTATAATATGGCTCACATCCAGCTGGAATTGACATTGGTGATGTGATTGGCTGACTGTGGACTCTCCTATGCCCTTCACTAGTGTCCTCTTCAGATGGATGTTATCCTTAGTACACTGTCTACCAATAAGTATTTGGACACCCATGCAAATGAAGATATCTGCGATCGTGATGTACGTCACGCCTTCCGCCGTCAAATATCGTGTAGGAAACAGCATTGGCATTAGTCGCATGCCACGAAGTGCAGAGTTGTCCGATTTCGAGAAAGGGCAGTGGCATAACTAGGAATGTTGGGGCCCCGTGGCGAACTTTTGATATGGGGCCCCCTCCAAGAGTATACATGGGCGTGCAGGCTGTATGTGACTAAGAGGGTGACGTGGGGTTCAGGGTGTGTATAAGAAAGAGGGGAAATGGGGGTGCAAGTTGTGTGCGAGCAAGAGGGTGATGTGGAGGGGGAACCCCCCATTTCACCACACTCTTGCTCACCCACAGCCTGCACCCCCATTCCCCCTCTTTGCTCACACACAGCCTGCACGCCCATGTACCCCTCTTGCTCACACATAGCCTACACTACCCATTCCCTCCTCTTGTTCACATAGGGCAGAATTGGGGGTGCAGATTATGAGTAAGATGGGTACATGGGTGTGCAGACTGTGCGTGAGAAAGGAAGGAATGGGGTTGCAGAATCTCACACACAGCCTGCACACCCATGTTCCCCTCTTGCTGACATTCTGCACCCCCCATTTCTTCCTCTTGCTCACAGCCTGCACGCCCATGTACCCCTCTTCCTCACAGCCTACAACCCATCTCCCCCTCCCCCCCATTGTAAACTGACCTATATGATTCGGGTAGCTCCGCCCACAAAAGACACTGAGTCTGTTGGTAGGTTAAAGGACCTTTGATGATGTCATGTCTCAGGTCCTTCAATTTACTAGGATAGATGCTGGCACAGGGCTTGGGACAGCGGGCAGGAGATAGAAGTTTCTCCTGCCCGCTGTCAACATGCAAGTGCCAGGAGGCAGGGGCCGGGACAGCAGGCGGCCCCTGCTTGGTACAATATTAAAGCCAGCAATTGCTGGCTTTACTACTGTTAAAAGATGGACTATTAGAGGAGGCAGCTCCTCTCCATCTTCAGGCAGCCCGCGGCGCTGCAGTAAATAAGGCCTGTTATGTGCTAGAGTTACTCCAGCAGGTAACTTCCTATTTAAAAAAAAAAAAGAAAATCTGCAGTGGTAGCAGCTGTCACCAGGCCTCCTAGTGTCCCGAGCACTGTGGCAGCTGCCTCCGCTGCTACCCAGGTAGTTATGCCCCTGAGAAAGAGGTAATTGTCAGGTACCACAGACCTGATCAATGTTACTTCCAGGATGACAACGCCAGCTGTCATGTAGTGAGGTCTACCATGGTTTGGTACAGTGACAATCAGGTTAGCCGACTGGACTGACCTGCCCAGAGCCCAGACTTGAACCCTAAGGGGTGCAGCAGCCGCCCAAAATCGGTGAAAGAACTTACCAGTCTTCTCCAAGCCGAATGGAATAAAATACCACTAGCCGTCATACAAGGACTTGTGGAAAGCCCCGGAGGGTTGAGGCCAAAATTGCCGTTCGTGGAGGCTCTACCAACTATTGAATAGGAATAAATGTTGTTTTTGTATTCTACCACAGGTGTCCAAATACTCATTGATAGACAGTGTATTGGTATTAAAAAGGGCCATTTTTGGTGACACTTTAAGTAAAAAAATGCCATTTAAAGAGGACAATTCATCACATCTACCTATTCAAGTTTTTAATATCTGTTAATAATTTTTTTCTCAAGTTCCTGATATGCCTATGTAAGCTAGCTCTGTAATGTCAGAAGGACGGTGCCAGGCAGGTGGTGTTATTCAGAAGAAGCCAGTGTCAGAGTTCAGAATCACACCCCTTGTCTGCTCCTGCCTGACACCACCCACTTGACAATACATAGCCTAAATAGTATATCAGACAGCAAAACTAACAGCACTGATTGCTCGGGAATGGTGGGGGCTAGAGAAAAAAAATTCCAACTGTTCAAGAATCAGTGGAGCAGCAGTTAGTAAATGATGTAAAGAGCTAGACTTGTTAGAGGAGTTGAAAAGTTCTCTTAAAGGAATTTTCCTATACAAAAAGTATAATAGAGAGTTGTGAATCCAGCAAGGATAAACCCTAGTCTCACCCTAACCCTAATATCAGGTCAAACAGGCCGAGAATCTAAGGCTCTCCCAGTTATTCACTGTGGAAAACTATAAGCCTATGGTTGGGGGTTCTTTGCCAATTTTCACAGCTTTTCAATAGTTTAGGATCAAACTTTGGTGAAGAACATCTAATCCTGGTCCTAGAGAGGCTTATACAACAGCATTGTAATCCATTTGACAGCAGAAGGAGAACAGTACAGGATAAGTACCCATTTATTTTCCATCAGGCAGAATATCAGAAAGAGAGAACAAACTTAAAAGCCTCACCGTGAATCCAGTCTACAAGGAACTCCTGATGATTTGCTATTTATAATGGCATGTAAGTATATACAAATCATACAGAAAATTATTCTTTATTCTGAGTGTAGTTAAATTGAGCAAATATTTAAAAAAAAAAATTATTTTAACATATCTCGAGTAGACTAGGTTTGTAAATTGCTGCAGAATATGTTGGTGCTATATAAATAAAGTTATTATTATTGTTATTATTATTAGATGACACGACAGATTATCTGATATCTGACTACAAACTGCTTGTGAATTACTTATTTCTACCTTCTCTTTTTATAAAGAGCTGGTGCAAAGTGCTGTGTGGTGGGACCAATTCTGAAGGACGTTTGCCATCTGCGTTCTTGGATTGTGTGTTTCCTCCATAGTCGATGAGAAGGTTTGCCAGATCCTGGTTGTTATTTCTCGCAGCAACATGTAATGGAGAGTCCAGCTCTTTACCGGTATTTGCATTTGCTCCTGGGGACGTAAAGCACGTAATTAATACAGATGACTACATCAGTAATTAAAAGCGTATATACACATTATATTTCTGACATGTTTTTGACCTGCTTGCTTGTGAACCCGCTAGTTTAGAGCTTAAAGCTCTATCAGACCATTTAGGATTAGCAGTATATGCATCCTGTGTAGTACATTACAATCATGTCACCAAAACTGATGCCAAACGTCAGTTATTACCTGTTATAAAGTCATCTCGGCGTATGAAAATTAGCCTCGGGTAGTCACAGTGGGCAGCACCTCAGTACTCCTAGACACAGTCCTGTGTGGTTATTGTGAGCTCATGGCATGATTGGCAATCTTCACTTTGGCAGCCAGATCCCCTCCTATCTCCAGAAGTGTACCTGAAAGCCTGCGCATGCACACGTCAGGCCTTCTCTACCCAAAGTCCTTGGGGTTTATTAAATCAAATCAATCAAATAGGCTTTATTGGCACGTCCAAATAGATATTTGGCACTACCAAAACTAGTAAAGTATGTGTGTGTGTGAGGGGGGGGTGTTTGGAGTCGAGGGGGAGAGTATGGGGGGTGGCTGATTTGGGGTATAACAGTCCATGGAGTCTCATCTTCCTCTAAGTTGGTGACCGCTATATGGGGAGGTGGGGTGGGGTGGGCGGTTTGGGATATAACAGTCCGTGGAGTCTCATCTTCCTCTTGTTTGGTGACAGCTGGACACGTATTGGGCAGCGATATTATATCTTTGTGAAAATCCACAGTCCCAGCAATGCCCAGCGCTCACGCAATGGCTTACTGTTTATTGCACACAGCAATGAACTGGGGAGCGAGCCGTGTGAATTGTGAGGGCGGCCCATGTACACAAACATACAACAACCCTGGAAGAATCCAGGCAGAGAAAGAAATTGGATGGACGGGTTTGCAGTCCCAGACAACCCCTTTAACTTAGGGTCTAACACACTTTAGATAAATCCATTGAACACTTTGGTTCTGTATTTTCTAGTTGCGCATTCTTTTAGCTCTTCTCTCGCACAACTATATTGTCTTCCTTATTTTCCTCAATTTACTTTAAATGGTCAAGTAATGGCAAATGATTCCACAGAATATTTGGACGTCTCAAGTTGAAACAAATGAAATAGCTCTTGTCTGAGATACATTGCATCACAAATGTAGCCAGCTTTAACCTTAGATAGATCAGTCTTTGCAGTTTGTACAACTCAGCGCTTTTCAATGATCATTCTCAAGACTTTACTATGGTGTGACCAAAGCCCTATCCCAATAGACAGATCTGATATTGTGAAGAAGAATAAAATCATTTCCTTACCCAGTTCCAGTAGTCTTTTAGCGGTCTCCACCTTTCCATTTTCACAGGCAACATATAGTGGAGTACCCAAGTGTTTTATGGATTGCTCTATACTGACTCCAGCATTTGTAAGAGACTCCACACACTCTGTATGACCTAAAATTAGAGAATACACAATATTGTACAATATAAGGACATCTACCTTATCAATAATAATGATAACTTTATTTATATAGCGCCAACATATTCTATAGCACTTTACAAATCAGAGGATACAATCTTCAGTTTTATACAACAGACTGGGATCTGATCTCGACTGGTAAATTTTCAGAAACAAATAGTTGCGTGTCTTGTGTTCCAAGCACCTGAGTGTTGCGATCCAGATGCTAGCGAGCGCTTGTAGTTTTTCCAATGATTTTTCATTGGTTTTTGTTGTCTTCTGTGATAAGATACTGCAGCTGTGTCATTGTCATCACTCATTCTCTAAATTCCCTATCAGTATGTCTTGAGGTGTGGGAGGAAACATACAAATTCTTTGCAGATGTTGCCCTTGGTTTGATTCTGGATTGCAGTGCTACAAGGTAACAGTGCTAACTAGAGATGAGCGAACACTGTTCGGATCAGCCGATCCGAACAGCACGCACCCATAGAAATGAATGGAAACACCTGTGACGCCGGCCGGACGCCAGCAAAGTCAGCGTCACAGGTGCTTCCATTCATTTCTATGGGTGCGTGCTGTTCGGATCGGCTGATCCGAACAGTGTTAGCTCATCTCTAGTGCTAACCCCTGAGCTCAGTGGTACGGCTAGATATCACACAATGTATTCAACAGAATTCTTTTTCACAATTTTAGAATCACCAAATGTCTGTCTAAGGATTATTTGAATTTCCCATTTTGTCAATGTGAAGAGTAACTGTGTACGGATGATGGACTATTTCTCATACGCTATGTTGCAAAGGCCATACGATACAATGAGAATAATCTCAATAGCTGTACAAAGTAGTGAATATGGACCCTCTGGGCTTCTTAACCAGTTTGGTTTAGAGTGACTTCTGAGGGCATTTTTAAGTGGCTCCCTGGTTTTCAGTCTTTAGTCCTTATACAGGGACAGGGGTGTAATGATCATGGTTGCAGGAGTGCAACCACAACCGGGCCTTGGCCTGAGTCCGGCAAGGTACAGGGCCTGCAGCCAGCTGGAGATGGCCAGGACCCGGTACCACTATGACAGTGTGGGGACACTATATACTGTGTGGGGGCCACTGCTGGGGAGTGGGGGCACTGTGGGGGGCCCTGGACAAAAGTTTGCACCCAGGCCCACAAGACACTTGTTACGCCACTGTACAGGGATGTGGACTTTGCTGCAGGGAACTGCCAGGTTGCCACTCCTAGTAGTAGTCGATGTGTAAGTGGTGGTTGAAACACTAGTACATAACACCAAGGGAACAGTCAAGAGAATTGTCTGAGGTCAGGTCAGGCGAAGTATGTGTGAGGTCAGAGATCAGTCAGTAGGTCAGGGCTGATAACTCAGGTCCAGAGTTAGATATGTGTATGTAGTAGCGTATATAACAGCAGACAGAATCAAAGTCCAAGTGGTGCCTCCAATTATGGAGGGTAGGATGCTGGCCACAGGGATAGGTGAACCATACAATCCATACATAGTTTATTGCCTCGAAATATCTGCACTAATGTTCCCCCTCTGTTATTTTTCTACCTAATACCTGATGTAGACAAGATTTATGCGCTACCAGCAAACCCCCTTAGCCCTTAAAACCACCTCCTTATCAGTCATTACCCGCAGCCCTAGTCCATGTTTGTAGCACATAATGAGAGCCCTTACTGATATGTTATTGATTTTACATTACTGTCTCGGAACATGAAATAGGAACCATATGATGAGATCTGTGATCCCTATAAACTAATACCATCTGATGCAGAGACATCCAAGACATTGCTGTAATACTACTCAGGCTTTTGGCAACTGATAACATCTCAGCCAGAAATTATTATATCTCTGGACATGGCGGTACAAAGAAGTAACAGTACGGAGGAAGGAGTACTAACTTTACAAGAGCCGCAGGCTGTAACAACCTGTGAAACCTACACAATCTCAAGGTTAGGAGTTCTTACAAAAGAGGAGGCGAAGCATCATCAAGGTCACAATAGCAAAGAATACACTCACGGCTCAATCCCAGCAACACAGCTGGGAAGACTCACACCTCCTTATCACTCTGCCAGCCTCAAACATAAAGATATTCATGTGAACAGAATAATATAGTATCTATGTGACTTTCCCATAGTTCTGCTGAATCTGCCATGCAAGACGTGACTCCTTTGAGAACTGTAATGGTGGTCATATACTGTAAGTTGTTATAGCGCTCACAAAAGACATAGGGACAACCAATGCTTACTTTGGAGAGTATTCTGGCATTAAAAAAGTCACAAATTTTGTGCAAATGGGATTCTTGCATATAAATTTGCAACGTTTGTCACTTTTGTGCTACCATCGTCACTTTCCTGGAAGGACGCATGTTGTGGGTGGTCCCACTACATTTATGATAATTTACACTAGTTTACTAGCATAAGTGATCCCTGAAATCTACTGTAGGTTGCAGGCACATGACCCGGTGGAGGGTACACCCACACACCTCCCGATAAATGAGGTGCACCTTCTGCCAGTGACAAGGACATGTTGAAAATGAACGTGCCCCGGGGGCAATACGGTGGCTCAGTGGTTAGTACTGCAGCCTTGCAGCACTGGAGTCCTGGGCTCGAATCTCGCCAGGCACAACATCTGCAAGGAGTTTGTATGTTCTCCCTGTGTTTCTGTGGATTTCCTCCCATTCTTCGAAGACATAATGATTAGAGATGAGCGAGTACTGTTCGGATCAGCCGATCCGAACAGCACGCTCGCATACAAATGAATGGACGTAGCCAGCACGCGGGGGGTTAAGCGGCCGGCCGCCGTCAAAGCGGAAGTACCAGGTGCATCCATTCATTTCTATGGAGCGTGCTGTTCGGATCGGCTGATCCGAACAGTACTCGTTCATCTGTAATAATGATAGGTTAAAAAAAAAATGTACATTGTGATTCCTAAATGGGGCTCACAATCTACATTAAAAGAAAAAAAAAAAAAAAGAAAATGAACGTGCCTTAATGGCCGGAATTGAATTTATCGACTTAAAATAAAGAACTAAAATCTATCAATGGAGGGCTTCATACAGTATCAGTCCGTCTGTGGTTTCTGTTGGGGGGGATTTCAAATGCATGTGTTTCTAAGACACTGGGTTCACATTTGCGCTCAGTCACCATTTGGGGATTCCGTCCCCCAGTCTGCTTGAAAAATGTGGAGAGAAAAGCCCTGCAAGCAATATAGTATGTCGCTGGGAGGCAGGGACTCCTAACATCATAGATAACTGCAATGTTAGACGTTCCTCTCCTGGCATACCGTTCAGGCAGGTGAATCTGGCGAACACACAGACGGAGTTTCACGACTGTAACTCAGTCGTGTGTATGCGGGGTCGCACACAAAGGTTTTGCAAAAACATGTTACTGATCTTATCCGCAGAGTCACGTTGTTGCCAACTTTTCAAAATAATCTTCAAGGACGCATTGGTGCTGAACAGGTGATATCCTGAGTCTCCGAGAATATCTTGATACAGCCATAACACAATTTGTGAATTAGATTATAAAATAAATTTTGACCTTTATGCTCTAATACATACATATTTGTGTTTATAAAACATGACAGCAAGTTCCATGTATGTTATATAAGAACTCTGTCATTTGCACATAGTGCAGCAAGAGGCTTTCAGAAGTAATATCGACCCAACATGGAGGTCACAATGATCCAAGCTGAATTACTTAAAAGAAAAGTAATGATCATGTACTGAAGCAGGGGCAGATTAAGGAGCAGATCACACCACATATTACAGTACCTGCCAAGTGGATGCGATTCTGGCTAATCCTAACCATATATTGTACTAAAAAGCCTGAAGCGGAAATGCGTTAATTTTAAAAAATGTTTGTGTTTTTGTAAATCACAGCATGTCAATTATACCTACGGAAACGCTGGCATTTTCTATATAAGTATGATAGAAGCAAAAAGTCCGCAGAGGAAGACTCCACGGACTTTCTGTGAAAAGCTCTGCAGGAAAAAACTGTGATGAGTTTCCGCCATGATCTTTTCCATAGCACTTTTTGGCTGTGGCTCGCTACGGGGGGCCTTAGACTTAAGGTAAGGACAGACATCCAGGTTTTGTTGATGCAGTTTTTGAAGCAACAGCCAGGATTATAAAGGGTGAGAAGTAAAGGACAGATAGGACTTCATTATTTTCAACAAACTTCAGGTTTGGACTTCCAAAACTGCAGGAATAAATTCTAAAAGTTTGTATCAAACTGGGCAATAAAAAATGACTTCACCACCCACAATTATCATGGTGAATGGTACAGACCAAGTATGGTGGGGGGCTCTAACCACAAGCTTGGACACCAGACAAGACTGTCCCTTTGCACAAGTACATGTCAGCCTCCAAAATCATCTACAGGAGGTGCCAGGTTATATATACTACATAAAATAGATCTACAATTGCTTAGTTTACGACTAGAGATGAGCGAGTAGTGTTTGATCGAGTAGGTGTTCGATCGAATACTACGGTATTCGAAATACTCGTACTCGATCGAACACTACTAGCTGTTCGAAGTTTAAGGTTCGATGCAGAACCAGTGTTGATTGGCAGAATGCTATATATTCTGCCAATCAACGCTGGTTCTTCTCTTACCTTTAGAAGTATGCGCATGCGCAGACGGCTCTGCCTAGGCCCCGATGCCTAGGCAGAGTGAATTCCAGCCAGAAGACGCCGCGGGGGCGCTGCGCCGGGAGAAGACTTCAAGGAGAATCCAGCCCGACCGTCACTCGTGGACTTGGTAAGTATAATTTTATAGAATTTTGTGTACCCCTGAAACGAGCATTTCCCCCCATAGACTATAATGGGGTTCGAAATACGTTCAAACAGTCGAACAGTGTGCGGCTGTTCGAATCGGATTTCGAACCTTGGACATTTTAGTGTTCGCTCATCTCTATTTACGACCAAACCTTTGTTGAAGATTGGTGGTACAGGTGCTGCAGGGATCTCTCAGTCTATTTTACATCTAAGGTCAGTATTATAAAAGCACAATTCGGATATATAGAATAAATACACTCACCGGCCACTTTATTAGGTACACCTGTCCAACTGCTCGTTAACACTTAATTTCTAATCAGCCAATCACATGGCGGCAACTCAGTGCATTTAGGCATGTAGACATGGTCAAGACAATCTCCTGCAGTTCAAACCGAGCATCAGTATGGGGAAGAAAGGTGATTTGAGTGCCTTTGAACGTGGCATGGTTGTTGGTGCCAGAAGGGTTGGTCAGAGTATTTCAGAAACTGCTGATCTACTGGGATTTTCACGCACAACCATCTCTAGGGTTTACAGAGAATGGTCCGAAAAAGAAAAAACATCCAGTGAGCGGCAGTTCTGTGGGCGGAAATGCGTTGTTGATGCCAGAGGTCAGAGGAGAATGGCCAGACTGGTTCGAGCTGATAGAAAGGCAACAGTGACTCAAATAGCCACCCGTTACAACCAAGGTAGCCAGAAGAGCATCTCTGAACGCACAGTACGTCGAACTTTGAGGCAGATGGGCTACAGTAGCAGAAGACCACACCGGGTGCCACTCCTTTCAGCTAAGAACAGGAAACTGAGGCTACAATTTGCACAAGCTCATCGAAATTGGACAATTGAAGATTGGAAAAACGTTGCCTGGTATGATGAGTCTCGATTTCTGCTGCGACATTCGGATGGTAGGGTCAGAATTTGGCGTCAACAACATGAAAGCATGGATCCATCCTGCCTTGTATCAACGGTTCAGGCTGGTGGTGGTGGTGTCATGGTGTGGGGAATATTTTCTTGGCACTCTTTGGGCCCCTTGGTACCAATTGAGCATCGTTGCAACGCCAAAGCCTACCTGAGTATTGTTGCTGACCATGTCCATCCCTTTATGACCACAATGTACCCAACATCTGATGGCTACTTTCAGCAGGATAATGCGCCATGTCATAAAGCTGGAATCATCTCAGACTGGTTTCTTGAACATGACAATGAGTTCACTGTACTCCAATGGCCTCCACAGTCACCAGATCTCAATCCAATAGAGCATCTTTGGGATGTGGTGGAACGGGAGATTCGCATCATGGATGTGCAGCCGACAAATCTGCGGCAACTGTGTGATGCCATCATGTCAATATGGACCAAAATCTCTGAGGAATGCTTCCAGCACCTTGTTGAATCTATGCCATGAAGAATTGAGGCAGTTCTGAAGGCAAAAGGGGGTCCAACCCGTTACTAGCATGGTGTACCTAATAAAGTGGCCGGTGAGTGTACTTGTCAACACCTTACACATAACCTATTAAAGTAAATATGACACTACACAATTTTTACCTCTCTTACAAGCCTCGTGAATGGGTGATGCCACATCACATGCGGCGTGCGGACTGGCCCCATGTTGTAAAAGCAAATTCACACAAGATACACTGCCGCTGACACAGGCGTTAAATATTGGTGTCTTCCAGTCAATGTTAGGGATATTGACCTAGTGGGGAAACAAGGAGAGACCACTAGAAAAGAAGAAACATTTTTATTAAGCAATTCTTACATTCCTGCAAATGTCTTTTAAAGGGATACTACTACTAAAATAACAGAACTGAAAGAAATATATATAAATAAATATATATACATATATATATATATATATATATATTTATATAGATATTCTATATCTATATAAATATATATATATATATATATATATATATATATATATATACATACTGTATATATATATATATATATATATATATATATATATACAGTCCTATGAAAAAGTTTGGGCACCCCTATTAATCTTAATCATTTTTTGTTCTAAATATTTTGGTGTTTGCAACAGCCATTTCAGTTTGATATATCTAATAACTGATGGACACAGTAATATTTCAGGATTGAAATGAGGTTTATTGTACTAACAGAAAATGTGCAATATGCATTAAACCAAAATTTGACCGGTGCAAAAGTATGGGCACCCTTATCATTTTATTGATTTGAATTCCCCTAACTACTTTTTACTGACTTACTGAAGCACAAAATTGGTTTTGTAACCTCAGTGAGCTTTGAACTTTATAGCCAGATGTATCCAATCATAAGAAAAGGTATTTAAGGTGGCCAATTGCAAGTTGATCTCCTATTTGAATCTCCTCTGAAGAGTGGCATCATGGGCTACTCAAAACAACTCTCAAATGATCTGAAAACAAAGATTGTTCAACATAGTTGTTCAGGGGAAGGATACAAAAAGTTGTCTCAGAGATTTAACCTGTCAGTTTCCACTGTGAGGAACATAGTAAGGAAATGGAAGACCACAGGGACAGTTCTTGTTAAGCCCAGAAGTGGCAGGCCAAGAAAAATATCAGAAAGGCAGAGAAGAAGAATGGTGAGAACAGTCAAGGACAATCCACAGACCACCTCCAAAGAGCTGCAGCATCATCTTGCTGCAGATGGTGTCACTGTGCATCGGTCAACTATACAGCGCACTTTGCACAAGGAGAAGCTGTATGGGAGAGTGATGAGAAAGAAGCCGTTTCTGCACGTACGCCACAAATAGAGTTGCCTGAGGTATGAAAAAGCACATTTGGACAAGGCAGCTTCATTTTGGAAACAAAAATTGAGTTGTTTGGTTATAAAAAAAAGGCGTTATGCATGGCGTCCAAAAAGAAACAGCATTCCAAGAAAAACACATGCTACCCACTGTAAAATTTGGTGGAGGTTCCATCATGCTTTGGGGCTGTGTGGCCAATGCCGGCATCGGGAATCTTGTTAAAGTTGAGAGTCGCATGGATTCCACTCAGTATCAGCAGATTCTTGAGAATAATGTTCAAGAATCAGTGACGAAGTTGAAGTTACGCCGGGGATGGATATTTCAGCAAGACAATGATCCAAAACACCGCTCCAAATCCTCAGGCATTCATGCAGAGGAACAATTACAATGTTCTGGAATGGCCATCCCAGTCCCCAGACCTGAATATCATTGAACATCTGTGGGATGATTTGAAGCGGGCTGTCCATGCTCGGCGACCATCTAACTTAACTGAACTTGAATTGTTTGTCCAAAATACCTTTATCCAGGATCCAGGAACTGATTAAAAGCTACAGGAAGCGACTAGAGGCTGTTATCTTTGCAAAAGGAGGATCTACTAAATATTAATGTCACTTTTCTGTTGAGGTGCCCATACTTTTGCACCGGTCAAATTTTGGTTTAATGCATATTGCACATTTTCTGTTAGTACAATAAACCTCATTTCAATCCTGAAATATTACTGTGTCCATCAGTTATTAGATATATCAAACTGAAATGGCTGTTATAAACACCAAAATATTTAGAACTAAAAATGATTAAGATTAATAGGGGTGCCCAAACTTTTTCATAGGACTGTATATATATATAATACATATAAAGAGAGCAGCAGGTGTGATGTCACCACATTGCGCTAACTGCTCCCAAGACAGTGGGAACAAGACTCAGGGGCCAAATGGTAAACCACTGCTTCACCATTGATGTCAACTCATCTATGTCTGGAGGATGTAGCATTTATGTACCTGTTACTGATGCCAGTTTACCTATTTCTCTTTTGAACCTATGGACATACACATATTACAACACTGAGTTTGACTAACACTGTTCTGGGTTATAGGAGCCTTCAAACCCTTCCCAGAAATCTGTCACTGGCAGTGGGTCAGGAGTCCATCATACACAAAAGATCATTGTCTAAGCCTATTAATATGACTCATACATATAAGATCATTGGTCCATTTGTATTTTCTGTGTATGAGGGAAAACAGTGGAAGAAGAATTGGATCTGTTAGATTTCAGCATGTTTGATTCCTTATTTTTACAGGAGATACTGTCAGCATCAAGCAGCAACATAGTTTTCAGATGAGCATGGAGGTGGATACAGTTGTTGCCAAAATGAGTGGTTTGCCAACATTAATTTTAAAGGATTATGCAACAGGACATGGGATTGATATCTGACTGGTGGGATCCAACCACACAGATCCCCACTGATCCTAAAACATTCACTTCAATGGGAGAACCGGAAGTAGCCAAAGTACAGCGCTCAGATATCATTGGCACTCCCATTTAATTGAATGGAGCAGGGCACATATTCTGTATCCACTGCGACATTCACAATGGGGTGAAACACCCCTGTTCTTGGAATTATTGAGGGTTTCAGGGGTATGACAATTAGCAATTTATTCCCTATCCTGTGATTTTCATGAGATAATACCATTAATGTATTAGCCCCGATACCAGCCAGAAGCCAGATTCCTAGCTGTATGCTTTTTGATGCTGTCACAGCACAATAAACAGAGATCTGTCTTATAACAAACCATGCATCCCTGTGCCCATCACATGACCATGGACTGTATATCACATGATCGTGGACTGTATATCACATGATCGTAGACTGTATATCACATGATCGTGGACTGTATATCACATGATCGTGGACTGTATATCACATGACCATGGACTGTATATCACATGATCGTGGACTGTATATCACATGATCGTGGACTGTATATCACATGATCGTGGACTGTATATCACATGATCGTGGACTGTATATCACATGATCGTGGACTGTATATCACATGATCGTGGACTGTATATCACATGATCGTGGACTGTATATCACATGACCATGGACTGTATATCACATGACCGTGGACTGATTTTTATTCATTGGAAGTAACAAAGATCAAATGGCCAAATGGCAGCAAGCAGAGATTTAGAAAACTGTGAGGAATTGATACTGAAAGTATAGTGGAAAAATGTACAACGTTTCATTATAGAAACAATAATATTTATTTGCTGACATTGGATGATCCCATCAATCTTTTTGTTCTCCTGCAACAGGGCACAGCAGGGAATCTCCTGCTCCAGCCAGTTGTATTGCAGGATTCTGAGCTTCTGAGACACAGAGAAAAGATATCTTTACATATTTCTCAGTTTTAAGTGTCATTTCAGACAAAACAGGAGATGAAGGGAGATGGAGTATGTTTTAAATTGCTGCATTTTTTGTGCAGATGATTTCCAGTTACCGTGTGATAGTGAATTTCTCATTCAATGTTTTCCATGAGCAAGGAGCAATGAAAGCAGCTAAAAATGTTAAGCTACTCTGTTTTTATAGTTCCCATTCAGTTCCACAGGAATTACAGAAACAGTATAGTACAGCCAGCTAGTAGTGTGTGGCATTGGTATGAGTATATGCATTTTAGCCATAAAATGCTGAAAATCGGAATAACCCTTAAGGTTAATTTTCATAATCACCTGAAAATCAGTGGAGAAAAAAGTCCCACACAGAGGACTTTTTTCTCTGGCGGTTTCAGTTTTAAGTCAATGGGGTTCGTTGGGAACCGTGTGTTACCACTATTTTAGCGGTCCACCTCACCATTGTTCTGTTTCTCTGACAAACCAGAACAACGGAGAGGCGACAATAGTGTTAACCTGTCATAACTTGGAAATGTAAATGAGAACATCAAGTTACTTTAGTGTTCAGTGCTGTCCAGGTCTCATCTCTATTGTTAGGATAGATCAGAATCACTCCGTACCTTCGCTCCATGTTTTAGTAAGATCGTGGCACAACCGGGATAGCCCCCAAGGCACGCTTCATGAAGTGGAGTCACATGATCTGCTGTGATCAAGTTTACGCTGTATCCCTGTGGATAACCAAAAAAAGCAAAATATGGCGAAAGTGGTACAATGTTCAATATTTAATCTGGTTAAAGTGCTGGTTAATACATTGGGCCACATCCGAAAACATCATAGTGATTCCTAGTATATTTCTAGGATATGTCATGTATATAAGAGGATATGTGGATGCCATGATCCCAGCTGTAAATGAGCCATTACATACATGTCTGACGGATTGTGTAACTTTTGGGGTTCCCAGTGTGTGGTCTACGGCCGAGCACATAATGATTTTATTACCTGGTTTATTAATTTGTTTACAGTCACTTGTCGTCCATGTATTGATGCTTCGTGTAACAGAGACCAGTCAGACACAAAGTCTGTAGAGGAAGAAGGAAACGCTGTAATACACATCACATATTTCTATTTTACAATATGAATACATTTACCAATTCATAGTTTTAATGAATATCCTGAATTTATGAGATTATTCCCTATTCACAGGATAGGGGATAACTGCTATATCTGTAGGGGTCCAAATGCTGGGCGGTCCTAAGTCCCTTCTTTTGAATAAATGGAAGTTCTGTTGTTAGGACGGGACGGGGCCTCCGCTGTGCTGTGCGGAGGCTCCTGGCCCGCTCTGTGTCCAGAGCCGGGATGGATGCTATTCTGGTGCAGGGTAGGCCAAAGGCCTCCACTGGAGTTAGCAGAGGTTCCAGTTTTCCCCTTGCGCCGGAGCCAGCACTTCCAGAGTCAGGGGGATCAGCGTCAGGCCTGAGGCTATTTAGGCATTGTTCTGGTCCTGGCCCACCACTGGTTATTCATTTTCCCGCGGCATCAGCTCCCTAGCTATATCTCCCTGCCTGACTCCTGTCCCTGCTATTCCTGAACAATCTGTATGGGTATGACGAGGCTTGCTTTTCAGACCTCTTCTCCGTGATCCTGATTTGGTACCTTCCTGACCTCCTGTGTATGACCTTTGGCTTTCACCTGACCTCCCTTTTGGATCCTGATTTGGCTACTTCATTGACCTCCTGTGTATGATCCGGCTTCCCTGATTATGCTTCTGCCTCTGCCTTCTGCTACCACGTGACCTCCAGGTAACCTTGCTTGACCACGGTGTTGTTCCTCGGATATCTGCGTGTATTCCCTGTATTACCCTCCTGCTCATCTGCTACTCCATTCCTTCCCCTTCTCTTGGACTTCATGGTAAGGTTAGTGTCTGGTTCCTCCTTCTTGGGGTTCGCTGGGTGTGCGTCGCTCTCTGGGCAGTTGCAGATCCAGGCTCAGACTTTTACCAAGTCCAACTCCACCATCAGGGGTTCTGGTGAAGAACTCTGGGGCCTAGTTCTGCTCCAGTTAGGAGAACAGGGCACACCCAGAACTGTTTTTGCCTCAGTGCTTGGGGATACTACTTTCCCAGGACTTACTGAGTTATTTGTTGCATCAGGTTCCTAACACCTGCAATACACACTGTTGCTACATTTACCTATGCGATTGTGTGTATCCTTTTATGGCTGGTAGTCTGTCCATTGTAAATGTATGTCCCCTACCCTCTGGTGCACTGGAGTGACGAGATTTATGATACACGGCCTTCTCATCAGAAAAGCCAATATTAACCATTTCATGGCAGTTGGTTAGCAGCATATAGTCAAGAGACCTGCTGTGAGGGAGGCTGTGGCACAAAAGGGGGCATAATGTGGGGGGAACGAACAGGGGATAGAAATGATAGGAAGCTTGTAAGCACAAACATGATGTGAACAAGTATATCTAGGTCCAGGTAGAGAAGAAAAGGAAATATAAATGCTGCTATAATGGGATGCTGTAGACAGTTGTAAAGAGAACCTGTGGAGGGAGCCCAGGGTGAGATATTTTCACCAGTACCCCTGAGCCTTTAGTTACACCCCTGGTGCTTGGTTACATCTAGCAGTCCAATGAAATTAAATAGAGCAGCAATGCATATCTACATCCACCATACCATTCAAAAGGGGGGACATGGGGTGTATAATGTAACCAGGAGACCCCATACCAAGACTTGTAATTGGACCGCACACTACCATTACCACCTTAATCAGCAAGGCTACAATCTGAAGAATTTCAGATGTATACGATTATTTTGTTCTACTTTACGCACAGGGATAACACAGATAGGGGCACATTTATTAAAAATTGAAAACCTGAGGTCTACAACAAACATTGTTGCAAATGGCATATGCCAGCCACGAGTCCCACCAGATTTATAATCATTTATGCCAACTAAGGGCTGGTTCACATCTGCGCCCCGGTCTCCGCTTTTAGGTTTCCATCTTCTGCCGACAGGAGACGGAAATCCGGCAGACAGTGTCCGCCCATGAGCACCTGTGAGTGTTTTGTGGTCACCGCAGAGAAACTTTTTTTTTTTAACCGGACACAAAGTCCTGCATGTCCGACTTTGTATCCGGTAAAAAAAAAAAAAAAAAAAAAAAAGGTTTCTCCGCGGAAACCATAAAACGCTCACGGGCGGACACTTTGCAAACCCATTCACATAAGAGGGTTTGAAAAGTGACTGTCGGTTTCCATCTTCTGTCCAGTTTCTCGGGCAGATGACAGAAATCGGGGCGCAGATGTGAACCCGCCCTCACTACTGGCTAGCAAAGATGTCAATTCAGGAACATGGCCCCATCAGAGGGGACAGGGTCAGCAGTGACCTTATAATCAAAGAGCCGCCCCATAATCATATCAAGAAAATTGATTAATTAATACATTAATTCATTCATTCATTCATTAAAAAAACAAGGTATAAATTACATGTTTCAGTATCAAAATCTAACAATAATCATATAAAATAATATATTCCCTTCAAGCTTTCTTATGGTCCTGAGACTTGCAGATTATTGTATTATCAGCTATTGAGTATTATTTTTCTCCCACTGAATGATAGTGTATCTATAAATGATAGTAGAAAACTAATTGCTTACAGGGATTGGACCTCATTTTAAGAAATTCTCTTCTTTCCCACTTGGACGTCCTTTAGAACATTTGCTTCTATTTTGGGAGTTTGGAGTAGGATGAAAACAAGCACATGTACATGTACACTGCATGTATTGTATCAACATCTGTGTGTTCTCCAAGTCTTGGATGGTAAATGTTACTTTGACATATTTCCTTGTTGCTTCTATAGGAGCATACATAGATTGTCTTGAGTCTCTGTGCCCAGTGGGGCTCATAATGTAAGGACCCCTTTGCATTGGTCTATTTAAGTGTGTAAAGAGTCATCATAAAATATGTTAGATAGTTGGCAATGCCGCATGCAAACAATGCAAATGCCTGGGAGTGAAGGATCCTAGGAATTTCCAACTCCGATCATTACCTTCCATATCAGCCTCTGTAAAGGGGCCTTAAAGGGTAACTTTAAAAGAAACATGTCGCCAGTGAATGACCTATTGTTTAAATCCCATTTTTATGTTGAATATATTTTTTTGTAAGAATTTTTGAAAATGTTTTTAATTTTCCAAATTAATATCTATATTTAAGAAAAATCTTGCCACTAAGCCTAAAACCATTCCTGTTTCCTATAGAAGGACCATAGGCTATAAACACAGTGGACTGGAGCAGACCCTAATAACTTTGGGAGAGATTTGTGTACAGGGGGGAGTAGATAAGCTGTGACATCATTTATTGTGACTGGTGGATTCTGTGTCTTATCTACATATATATGATACCTTTAAAACTGACTTATGACTTATATTCTACATTTAGCATTTTCTCCTCTTCATCTGTCTCTAAGCTGGTGGGTAGAAACTGGCTATCATACACTGCTCACAGTAAGTAAAGGAGAATCTGCTGTTAAACAGGATCAAGCACATGTATAGAACTGACCTGTAAAAAAGTGAAGAAAATGCTTTGCTTGTGATAGCTGTTCCCTTATCCTCGGCTCACCCCTCTCCTCTCCATATTCTCCTAAAGACATGTGTAATCTGAGTCATGTGACTAATATATTCATTGCAATGACCAAGTCAATGCCCAATAATAAATGGCCTTCCTAATAAATACACTGTTTATTAAAGTGGCCCTATCAGCAAAATCATGCTGATAGAGCCCCACATATGCGTGAATAGCCTTTAAAAAGGCTATTCAGGTACCACTAAAGTTATATTAAACTATCCCCCCCCCCCCTGTTTTAAAATAAAACCCTAAAAAATAATATATTAATCTTATCTATCGTGCACAGTGGTCGGGCATTCAGGGTCCGACATCATCTTCAGCCACGCCTCCTCTTCCAGCGATGTCCTCGGGTCCCGTTGGTGCTCGTGAACTGCCATTGATAAAAAATGGCGCAGGTGCATGCGCAGTAGCATGCTGCCACTACTGCTACTGCACATGCGCCCGTGCCGTTTTTTATTAATGGCAGTTCGCGAGTGCTGGAGGAAGACAGGACCCGAGGACATCGCTGGAAGAGGAGGCGTGGCTGAAGATGACGTCGGATCCTGAATGCCCGCCCACCGTGCACGATAGATAAGATTAACATATTCTTTTTCAGGGTTTTATTTTAAAATGGGGAGGGGGGTAGTTTAATATAAATTTAGCGGTGCCTGAATAGCCTTTTTAAAGGCTATTCACACATATGTGGGGCTCTATCAGCATACTTTTGCTGATAGAGCCCCTTCAAGGAATGACCCAAATATGTGAACGCAGGTGATTGTGGATGCACCCTAGGGGTGATAGAGTACTAAGATATATAAGCTACCATTAACCTTAGCTGAACAGCTCTTAAATAGGTACGGTAAATGTGGCCCTGATACTATAGTTGTATATGCCAAGGTGGGCTGGGTGTCACTAATGAAGGGATCAGAACCATTACAGTCAGAGTTGGCCCTGTCCAACAGAGGATACCGAATAAGCCCAAGCCTTTATGTATTATTCAACCCCATAAAGGCCAGCTGAAGACGGCCCTATTTACTTGCTACTAGGGTGTATTTTATAAGGGTTGATTAACGAAAAACCTATTATCCTTATTGATGATGTCTCCTCTGTGTACGATGACAGCAAGAAGGTAAAAGTCTTGCTAATCGCTGTGTTTTTTTAGCAGAGAACCTGTTTTTTGTGGCTAAGAATTTGCATTACTTTAAGCTTATTGTAGAGTGACCAGTTCAGACTTGTCTGGGGACTGAATGATCAGCTCGTGTGCAAGAAAAAATAAAGCCTTGTAATGTTTCAGCCATAACAAGTACGCACAATTTTAGTGAGAAGTAAAGTTACCTGTAATGCACATTGATGTAGTAAACCTGAACTTAGCTGTGTCATTCATTCTGCTTACTACAAGTGAATAAAAATCAGTCCATGGTCATGTGATGTACGGCCCATGGTCATGTGATGGATGGTCCATTGTTGTTTGATGTAAGGCCCATGGTCATGTAATGGACGGCCCATGGTCATATGATGGACGGTCCATGGTCATATGATGGACGGCACATGGTCAAGTAATGTCATGTGATTCATTTGAATGGGTTTGAAAGATGTCCGGCCGTGAGCGGCGGTGAGCGTTTTATGCTCTCCGCCACGAAACCGTTTTTTTAAATCGAACACAGAGTCGGACATGCAGTACTCTGTGTCCGATTTAAAAGAATGGTTTCACGGCGGAGAGCATAAAACGCTCACCGCCGCTCACGGCCGGACCTGGTCTGACAGGAAACCACAGAACTGACTGCAGAACGCTAGTGTGAATCTAGCGTTATAGGGATTTGTTGGGGGCCACACGGTGGCTCAGTGGTCAGCACTGGAGCCTTGCAACGCTGGAGTCCTGGTGTTCAAATCCCGCCAAGGGTAAAAAACCATCTGCAAGGATTTTGTATGTTCTCCCCGTGTTTGCATGGATTTCCATCCCATATTCCAAAAAGGGGAAAAATGTACATTGTGAGCTCTATGTGGGGCTCACACTCTACATTTAAAAAAAAAAAAAAAGATTTCTTGGTGCTGCATTTTACATATATTCGATATACAACCCCATACTGTACCCCATGTAGCCACTCTCCTCATTGTTAGGTGGACATGAGAATAGTCTAGCTGTTACTTTTATATGGATAGGGGTACACTGTCGGCGTTACCATATGTTATGGGGGTATCACAAATAAAATAAAACAAAAAAAGATTTTGTGCAAGAATAAAAGGAAATGTAATAGAGCTGAGGATTTTTGCAGTGTTTCCACTACATATAGAACTCCAGTACATACAAATGATACATTGTGGAACTCAGAACTTTCTCTCTCACTATATAAATATACTTTCTATTCATCTCCATTGTATAATTGTGAATATATTAGTATTAATGTCACAGTCACTCTGTCGCTTGTCCCTGACCTAAAAATATTTGTTTTTAATTCAGGTTTTCAAGTTAATGAAAAACGCAGATGATTCTAGAATAGAGTCCAAAGTTCCCGAGACTGACTACAACAACAGTTATTCTCTGTCACTCCGAGCTCCGATAACCAGTAGTTTTCCTGCTGGATGAGCCAGTGCTGAATGTTTTCTGTCCCAGAGGTGTTTTGGCCTATGTACAAACCGCTCCATTACCCTTATGAATGCACTGAGCTTCCTTTCTGCCTGCTGTCACGATTTATAGGTGAAACAGACAAAATTGCTACATAAAACTTGTACCATATATTACTTGTACCATATATTATATATGTACCATATATTATATATATATATATATATATATATATAATATTACTGTATACACATATATATATATATATATATATATATATATATATATATATATATATATATAGTATATATGGTAAATATATATATAATATATATTTTTTTTTTATTTTTTTTTTAAATTTATGTATATAGTTATATTAAATTATATATTAAAAGAGAGCGGGATTTTCAGATATGTTACAGCTCTGAAATTAATCTGTCACCCTAGGAAATATATATCCAGGGGCGTAACTACCGTGGTAGCAGCAGTAGCAGCTGCCACAGGGCCCGGGCCATTAGGGGGCCCGGTGACAGCCGCTACCGCTGCGTTTTTGTTTTTTTTTTTTAAGTCCGTTACGGGCCCTATTCACTTGCCGATCCTGGCTGGGCCGGGATCGGCAAGTGACACTGCGGGCCCCACAGAGGCTATCATTATACTCGGGGGTCTTTGCAGACCCCCGAGTATAATGATCGGCGGACCGGAGAGGTAAGGTAACATAAAAAACAGTGTTACTTACCTCTCCACGATCCTGCCAGGCCTCCGTCATTCGTGTCTGACGTCACATGACCCAGGCCAGCTTCCCGGGTCATGTGACGTCTGACGTCATTAAAGCTGGACCAGAGCGGCAGCCGACAAGAACAGGTAAGCAACTATCTCTGTTCTTTTAATGGTTTTAATCCCCCGGGTCTCCGATTATTATACTCTGGGGTCTTTTCAGACCCCAGAGTATAATAAATGTTTATAGGTGTCCACAGTGGGACATATGGGGACACTATAGGGGTTAATACTGTGTGCAGGGGACACTATGGGGGTTAATACTGTGTGTGCATTGGACACTATAGGGGTTAATAATACTGTGTGCAGGGGACACTATAGGGGTTAATACTGTGTGCAGGGGACACTATAGGGGTTAATACTGTGTGTGCATTGGACACTATAGGGGTTAATACTGTGTGTGCAGGGGACACTATAGGGGTTAATACTGTGTGCAGAGGCCACTAATGGACATAATACTGTGTGCAGGGCTTACTAAGGGACATAATAGAGTGCGGAGGAGGGGGTCAGTCAAGGTCTTCGGCATCGGTTTGGGGAGGGGGGGCCCCATGTCAAAAGTTCGCCACGGGGCCCCGCCATTCCTAGTTACGCCACTGTATATATCTTTTCATGTCTACCATGGTTAGCCACAGATTAAATGACTACAAAATGTATATGTGTAGGAAAAACGAATGCACTGTGTTATCCTTAGCCCGCCCCGGGCCTGAGGGGATGTTGCATGACAAAAAGGTTTCAAGGAACACCATAAAATAGCCGTATGTTACGCACTGTCATATATATATATATATATATATATATATATATATATATATATATATATATATATATATATTGTATATATACACTCACCGGCCACTTTATTAGGTACACCATGCTAGTAACGGGTTGGACCCCCTTTTGCCTTCAGAACTGCCTCAATTCTTCGTGGCATAGATTCAACAAGGTGCTGGAAGCATTGCTCATAGATTTTGGTCCATATTGACATGATGGCATCACACAGTTGCCGCAGATTTGTCGGCTGCACATCCATGATGCGAATCTCCCGTTCCACCACATCCCAAAGATGCTGTATTGGATTGAGATCTGGTGACTGTGGAGGCCATTGGAGTACAGTGAACTCATTGTCATGTTCAAGAAACCAGTCTGAGATGATTCCAGCTTTATGACATGGCGCATTATCCTGCTGAAAGTAGCCATCAGATGTTGGGTACATTGTGGTCATAAAGGGATGGACATGGTCAGCAACAATACTCAGGTAGGCTTTGGCGTTGCAACAATGCTCAATTGGTACCAAGGGGCCCAAAGAGTGCCAAGAAAATATTCCCCACACCATGACACCACCACCACCAGCCTGAACCGTTGATACAAGGCAGGATGGATCCATGCTTTCATGTTGTTGACGCCAAATTCTGACCCTACCATCCGAATGTCGCAGCAGAAATCGAGACTCATCAGACCAGGCAACGTTTTTCCAATCTTCAATTGTCCAATTTCGATGAGCTTGTGCAAATTGTAGCCTCAGTTTCCTGTTCTTAGCTGAAAGGAGTGGCACCCGGTGTGGTCTTCTGCTGCTGTAGCCCATCTGCCTCAAAGTTCGACGTACTGTGCGTTCAGAGATGCTCTTCTGGCTACCTTGGTTGTAACGGGTGGCTATTTGAGTCACTGTTGCCTTTCTATCAGCTCGAACCAGTCTGGCCATTCTCCTCTGACCTCTGGCATCAACAACGCATTTCCGCCCACAGAACTGCCGCTCACTGGATGTTTTTTCTTTTTCGGACCATTCTCTGTAAACCCTAGAGATGGTTGTGCGTGAAAATCCCAGTAGATCAGCAGTTTCTGAAATACTCAGACCAGCCCTTCTGGCACCAACAACCATGCCACGTTCAAAGGCACTCAAATCACCTTTCTTCCCCATACTGATGCTCGGTTTGAACTGCAGGAGATTGTCTTGACCATGTCTACATGCCTAAATGCACTGAGTTGCCGCCATGTGATTGGCTGATTAGAAATTAAGTGTTAACGAGCAGTTGGACAGGTGTACCTAATAAAGTGGCCGGTGAGTGTATATATATATATATATATATATATATATATATATATATATATGTATATAAAAATATATATATATTATATATATATATATATATATATATATATATATATATATATATATATTGTATATATATATATATATATATATATATATATATATATATATCATGTTTTAATAACATATAATGATGGGCATACCTCACAAGATTCATAAATTTCCCAAATGCTTGCGAGGTTCGCCCACAAGTTTCCATCAAGTTCTGTCCAAACCAGAAGGGCTATCATTCTAATCTGAGGTCCCTTCGAGCCCCAGAGTATAATAATCAAAGATTCGGGAGGTGCGGGCAAATTTAAAAAACACTAATCCTCACCTTTATTCACCTCTCCTGAAGGTCCGGTATTTTTTCCCAGCATCCGGTCCTCACCCAAGGGATCTTGTGGCCTTTTGTGAAATTTTCTGTGATGTCACACACCCTGAGGTCACCAATGAGACCAAATGAGGAGAGGTATCTGTGCTCTTTATTTTGTCCACACCTCCCTTGGGCCTCCGATTATAATAGCCCATTGAGTTTGGACCAGACTTGATTAAAACATGTCGGGGAACCTCACAAATATTTGCTAAACAAATTTTGTGAAGTTTACCCACCACTATATGTCATTGAAACATGTAGATCACATGACAAGGCTTTTTTATAGTGTTCCTTGAATCCTTGTGTCATGCAACATCCCCTGTATAACAACAGTTGGTGGGTGACGAACCCCAAAAATCTTTTGAAAATTCATAGCGAACCTGGCTTATTATGAACCGGTTCACTCATCTCTAATGACAAACCCATGTTAGGCACTATGCACATGGCAAATGTGATCCCAAAGATTGGATTATATACAGGTCACAGTTCCCAGATTGAGTGTGGTCCGGGGACCAGGACTTCTTGCTTCCATCCAGAAAATGTGGGCAATATATGGTTCTGATTTTTCAGACCATATTTGCCCATGTGCAGGAGGCCCTAGGCTTCAGGAGTGATATAATGTGGAATGATGTATACTGTATGATGTGTCATATTGTGCGGGCGTGTCAAGCATCACTTTTAGATATCATACACAAGGCACAAGCTGAGGTTCAGTAGGAACTTCGAGGGCCACCTTAAAGTGTCTTAATACACACTGGTGGGAATTTATAAAGACTGGCATTTCTCTCGCTTTACTCTGCCCACCATGTAAGAAACTGGTGAGCGGTATGCAGGAGCTGAGATGTGCCATCGTGCACCAAAAAAGTGCCAAGCTGATGTACATTTTTGGCTATTTTCTCAGTAGATTTGGGCCATTGCAATTAATGCTCTTAGGGTAGAATATTTCCATAATATGATACGCAGTAGAACAAGGCACATATAATATGATATCATAGGCATGTACGGGAGCCCATATACACTACATGCTATTGACTAGATGAGCAGGTTTTTTTCTTTTGTTCATTTCTTGTCACTCGAGGAATATCTTCTTACAACTAAGGAGCAAACGACACTGCAAACATCCACATAGAAAACCTTACATGCAGCTTTGTGTGACCAGTGCAACAGCAAAAGACACTCATGGCACAATTTTTGCTACTACCATATAGTATGTAACATTACATACACAATTGTTAGCAGAGGGACGATATATACTTACCGCTCATCAGGGGGTTTGAGATGTACGTTACTGGTGGCTGATCCCTATCATCCTGACAGCGTCGACCATCTTCAGACTCCATCCTCAGTATATAGTAGCACCTTGAGAGTCCAGGGTCCCCGTAGTATATACGCTCCTGGTTACAAGAGTGACGTGCAGTATTACACTAGTGGAGTCCTGTGGGAAGATGCAGATCATAGCTGTGTGTGGAGCTCAGTAATACCTGTGTAACCTGAGAGCAGGCACTCTGCAATAAGAACATCATCCCTCCTTCATTCTGTCCCAAACTTTATGGTAATACAGACAGTTCACACACAAAAAGCTGCATTGATGTCACATCCTTTAGAAAACCACGGCCAATCATCTGGAGAATATAGCTGGCATGCACTTTCTTTCAATGAAAAATATATCTTTGCAAAAAAAAAAAGTGTGAGAGAAGAGGGAGGGGGTGGGACACGGTAATCCAGTTAGGCAACTTCAGCAGAAAATAAAAATGCCTGAGGAAGCGAGACAGGAGGGGAAAAAAACATGCAAACACAAAGAGTTCACTGCCATCCTGTCAGCACCCATACATATAGAGTTACACACACAACAGTATGTAGACGTGTAGGGGCTTCTAGGCATTGTCCACAACATCTGCAAGTAAAAACATGCACAAAAAGTTCAGGGACATTGTAATGTACAAAATGGCCCAATGAAGTTCTTACCTTTTGGGCTGGAACTGTAGGGATGAGTCACGTCTAGTTATATATGTACAGTGTATGGATGCACTATTTATAGTGTATATAGTGCGGTATGGGAATGTATTTAATAAACATAGCGCCTCCATAGTCTCAGCCAGGGACTGCCACGAAATAGGACTTAGGTCCCATAACCTTTTTTTTTTTAATGTAGATTGCGAGCAGATCAGTGTAAAGGATGCAAAAAACAGACGTAAAAACGGATGCAAACTAATGGTCATCTCTTTACAGAGACATCAATGTTAAAATACCCAAACCATGCATTTCTGCCTGTTTTGTTTTTTTGACGGACACAAAAGTATGGTATACTACCATCAAAACAAAGGAAACTTAACTGTGTGGTTTTTTTTTAATATGTTAGAAAAAAATCTGGGTTTTATTTGAATCCGTGGCGGATGCCGGGTGTTTAAAGATGGCAGTCTCTGTGTCGCAGAATGGCAGCTGGATCTCCGCTGTACATTACTCCTATTGAGAGCACTGCACTGCACTGTGCCCCCCCCCCTCCAAAATGTATAAATGCCCCCATTAAAAAATGTACCTTTTGTGTTGCAGGCTGGCTTCCCTGTGACGGCATCAACAGAACCAATCTATTCCTATGACAGCTGTGACCAGCCTCAATAGTAATGTAGTGAATCACCCATAGATTGCAATACAGTTGTATTGCAATCAAACTATTGCAAGTTCAAGTCCAATAAGGGGGGGACTAATAAAATAGTAAGAAAGGTTTAGAAAAAAAACCCAATAAAAAGCTAAAAATTCAAATCACCCCACTTTCCCATATAAAACTAAAAAATTAGTGTGAAACACATACACATTAGATATCGCTGTGTCTGAAAACGTTCGGTCTTTTGACTATAAAAATAGTTTTCTCATATGATGAACGCCATAGTGGAGAAAAAAAATCAAAAGTGCCGAACTACCATTTTTCGCTGATAAAAATTGGAATAATAAGTGATCAAAGCGATAGATATTCCCCAAAATGGTATAACTAAAAATTACACCTGGCCCCACAAAAGGTGAAACCCTATTCATCCCCGTACATGGAAATATAAAAAAATTACACATCAGAATATGTCAACTGTAAGAAAAAAAAACTATTTTTGCAAAGTTTTGGATTTTTGTTAGGAAGTTAAAATGTAAATAAAATCATATAAATTTAGTATCCCCAGTATCGTACCGAAACGTAGAATACAGGTGACATATCATTTAGGCTGCACAGTGAATGCTGTAAAAACGTAACCCATAGAAAAATAGCACAACTGCACTTTTTCTCCAATTCCATTCCATTCTAAAAAAAATTTCCAGCTTCCCAGTACATTGTACAGAATAATAGATGGTACCATTATGAAGAACAATTTTTCCTGCAAACATTAAGCCCTCTGTGAACAGAAAATAAAAAAGTTATGGTGTTTGTAAGGCGGGAAGTCAAAATTGAAAAATACCTCCGGTGGGAAGGGGTTAAACGAATGTGCTAAATGGATGTAAAAACATGATCCAAAGAGAGCCTAAAATGTATATTTACTAGAGATGAGCGAACACTAAAATGTTCGAGGTTCGAAATTCGATTCGAACAGCCGCTCAATGTTCGTGTGTTCGAACGGGTTTCGAACCCCATTATAGTCTATGGGGAACAGATACTCGTTAAGGGGGAAACCCAAATCCGTGTCTGGAGGGTCACCAAGTCCACTATGACACCCCAGGAAATGATGCCAACACCTCTGGAATGACACTGGGACAGCAGGGGAAGCATGTCTGGGGGCATCTAACACACCAAAGACCCTCTATTACCCCAACATCACAGCCTAACAACTACACACTTTACACACTCAATACCACCTCTCTGACAGTAGGAAAACACCTTGAAACATGTGTATTTGGCACTTGCAGTGAGGAGAGCTTGTCACCAGCAGTGAATTTGGCCCTTGTAGTAAGTTGAGGTTGGCACCAACATTTGTTTTGAAAATCAGGGTGGATTGAGCCTCTAACCAGCAGAGTTTGGGCAAATTCATGGTGGAGGGAGCCTCTAAAAACCCCAGTTTGGACCAATTCATGGTGGAGGGAGACTCTAAAAACCCCAGTTTGGACCAATTCATGGTGGAGGGAGACTCTAAAAACCCCAGTTTGGACCAATTCATGGTGGAGGGAGCCTCTAAAAACCCCAGTTTGGACCAATTCATGGTGGAGGGAGCCTCTAACCAGCCCAGTTTGGACCAATTAATGGTGGAGGGAGCCTCTAAACAGCCAAGTTTTGGGAAATTCATGGTGGAGGGAGCCTCTAACCAGCCCAGTTTGGACCAATTCATGGTGGAGGGAGCCTCTAACCAGCCCAGTTTGGACCAATTCATGGTGGAGGGAGCCTCTAAACAGCCCAGTTTGGGCAAATTCATGGTGGAGGGAGCCTCTAAAAAACCCAGTTTGGACCAATTCATGGTGGAGGGAGCCTCTAATTAGCCCAGTTTGGACCAATTAATGGTGGAGGGAGCCTCTAACCAGCCCAGTTTGGACCAATTAATGGTGGAGGGAGCCTCTAACCACCCCAGTTTGGGCAAATTCATGGTGGAGGGAGCCTCTAACCAGCCCAGTTTGGACCAATTAATGGTGGAGGGAGCCTCTAAACAGCCAAGTTTTGGGAAATTCATGGTGGAGGGAGCCTCTAACCAGCCCAGTTTGGACCAATTCATGGTGGAGGGAGCCTCTAAACAGCCCAGTTTGGGCAAATTCATGGTGGAGGGAGCCTCTAAACAGCCCAGTTTGGGCAAATTCATGGTGGAGGGAGCCTCTAACCAGCCCAGTTTGGACCAATTAATGGTGGAGGGAGCCTCTAAACAGCCAAGTTTTGGGAAATTCAAGGTGGAGGGAGCCTCTAACCAGCCCAGTTTGGACCAATTAATGGTGGAGGGAGCCTCTAACCACCCCAGTTTGGACCAATTCATGGTGGAGGGAGCCTCTAACCACCCCAGTTTGGACCAATTCATGGTGGAGGGAGCCTCTAAACAGCCCAGTTTGGGCAAATTCATGGTGGAGGGAGCCTCTAACCAGCCCAGTTTGGACCAATTAATGGTGGAGGGAGCCTCTAAACAGCCCAGTTTGGGCAAATTCATGGTGGAGGGAGCCTCTAACCAGCCCAGTTTGGACCAATTAATGGTGGAGGGAGCCTCTAAACAGCCAAGTTTTGGGAAATTCATGGTGGAGGGAGCCTCTAACCAGCCCAGTTTGGACCAATTAATGGTGGAGGGAGCCTCTAACCACCCCAGTTTGGGCAAATTCATGGTGGAGGGAGCCTCTAACCAGCCCAGTTTGGACCAATTAATGGTGGAGGGAGCCTCTAAACAGCCCAGTTTGGGCAAATTCATGGTGGAGGGAGCCTCTAAACAGCCAAGTTTTGGGAAATTCATGGTGGAGGGAGCCTCTAACCAGCCCAGTTTGGACCAATTCATGGTGGAGGGAGCCTCTAAACAGCCCAGTTTGGGCAAATTCATGGTGGAGGGAGCCTCTAAAAAACCCAGTTTGGACCAATTCATGGTGGAGGGAGCCTCTAATTAGCCCAGTTTGGACCAATTAATTGTGGAGGGAGCCTCTAACCAGCCCAGTTTGGACCAATTAATGGTGGAGGGAGCCTCTAACCACCCCAGTTTGGGCAAATTCATGGTGGAGGGAGCCTCTAACCAGCCCAGTTTGGACCAATTAATGGTGGAGGGAGCCTCTAACCAGCCCAGTTTGGACCAATTAATGGTGGAGGGAGCCTCTAACCACCCCAGTTTGGACCAATTCATGGTGGAGGGAGCCTCTAACCAGCCCAGTTTGGACCAATTCATGGTGGAGGGAGCCTCTAAACAGCCCAGTTTGGGCAAATTCATGGTGGAGGGAGCCTCTAAAAAACCCAGTTTGGACCAATTCATGGTGGAGGGAGCCTCTAATTAGCCCAGTTTGGACCAATTAATTGTGGAGGGAGCCTCTAACCAGCCCAGTTTGGACCAATTAATGGTGGAGGGAGCCTCTAACCACCCCAGTTTGGGCAAATTCATGGTGGAGGGAGCCTCTAACCAGCCCAGTTTGGACCAATTAATGGTGGAGGGAGCCTCTAACCAGCCCAGTTTGGACCAATTAATGGTGGAGGGAGCCTCTAACCACCCCAGTTTGGACCAATTCATGGTGGAGGGAGCCTCTAACCAGCCCAGTTTGGACCAATTCATGGTGGAGGGAGCCTCTAAACAGCCCAGTTTGGGCAAATTCATGGTGGAGGGAGCCTCTAAAAAACCCAGTTTGGACCAATTCATGGTGGAGGGAGCCTCTAATTAGCCCAGTTTGGACCAATTAATTGTGGAGGGAGCCTCTAACCAGCCCAGTTTGGACCAATTAATGGTGGAGGGAGCCTCTAACCACCCCAGTTTGGGCAAATTCATGGTGGAGGGAGCCTCTAACCAGCCCAGTTTGGACCAATTAATGGTGGAGGGAGCCTCTAACCAGCCCAGTTTGGACCAATTAATGGTGGAGGGAGCCTCTAACCACCCCAGTTTGGACCAATTCATGGTGGAGGGAGCCTCTAACCAGCCCAGTTTGGACCAATTCATGGTGGAGGGAGCCTCTAAACAGCCCAGTTTGGGCAAATTCATGGTGGAGGGAGCCTCTAAAAAACCCAGTTTGGACCAATTCATGGTGGAGGGAGCCTCTAATTAGCCCAGTTTGGACCAATTAATTGTGGAGGGAGCCTCTAACCAGCCCAGTTTGGACCAATTAATGGTGGAGGGAGCCTCTAACCACCCCAGTTTGGGCAAATTCATGGTGGAGGGAGCCTCTAACCAGCCCAGTTTGGACCAATTAATGGTGGAGGGAGCCTCTAACCAGCCCAGTTTGGACCAATTAATGGTGGAGGGAGCCTCTAACCACCCCAGTTTGGACCAATTCATGGTGGAGGGAGCCTCTAACCACCCCAGTTTGGACCAATTCATGGTGGAGGGAGCCTCTAAACAGCCCAGTTTGGGCAAATTCATGGTGGAGGGAGCCTCTAACCAGCCCAGTTTGGACCAATTAATGGTGGAGGGAGCCTCTAAACAGCCCAGTTTGGGCAAATTCATGGTGGAGGGAGCCTCTAACCAGCCCAGTTTGGACCAATTAATGGTGGAGGGAGCCTCTAACCACCCCAGTTTGGACCAATTCATGGTGGAGGGAGCCTCTAACCACCCCAGTTTGGACCAATTCATGGTGGAGGGAGCCTCTAAACAGCCCAGTTTGGGCAAATTCATGGTGGAGGGAGCCTCTAACCAGCCCAGTTTGGACCAATTAATGGTGGAGGGAGCCTCTAAACAGCCCAGTTTGGGCAAATTCATGGTGGAGGGAGCCTCTAACCAGCCCAGTTTGGACCAATTAATGGTGGAGGGAGCCTCTAAACAGCCAAGTTTTGGGAAATTCATGGTGGAGGGAGCCTCTAACCAGCCCAGTTTGGACCAATTAATGGTGGAGGGAGCCTCTAACCACCCCAGTTTGGGCAAATTCATGGTGGAGGGAGCCTCTAACCAGCCCAGTTTGGACCAATTAATGGTGGAGGGAGCCTCTAAACAGCCCAGTTTGGGCAAATTCATGGTGGAGGGAGCCTCTAAACAGCCAAGTTTTGGGAAATTCATGGTGGAGGGAGCCTCTAACCAGCCCAGTTTGGACCAATTCATGGTGGAGGGAGCCTCTAAACAGCCCAGTTTGGGCAAATTCATGGTGGAGGGAGCCTCTAAAAAACCCAGTTTGGACCAATTCATGGTGGAGGGAGCCTCTAAACAGCCCAGTTTGGGCAAATTCATGGTGGAGGGAGCCTCTAACCAGCAGAGTTGGGGGAAATCAGGGTGGAGGGAGCCTAGTATTAGCAGAATTGTGCAACGCTTATGGTGGATGAGTATGAGGATGCGGAGGAATTGGAGAGGTTGAGTACAGACATGGAGTTTCATGTTGGGGTGCTTTACACAGGTGGGCACAAAAATGACGGCTCTACCCAGTGGTGGTTCATTTTTATCAAAGTGAGCCGGTCGGCACTCTCAGCTGACAGACGGGTGCGCTTGTCAGTGATGATGCCACCGGCTGCACTGAACACCCTCTCAGATAGGACGCTGGCGGCAGGACAGGACAGCACCTCCAAGGCATATAGGGCAAGTTCAAGCCACAGGTCCAACTTCGACACCCAATACGTGTAGGGCGCAGAGGGGTCGGAGAGGACAGGGCTGTGGTCGGAAAGGTATTCCCGCAACATGCGCCTATACTTCTCACGCCTGGTGACACTAGGACCCTCCGTGGCGGCACTTTGGCGAGGGGGTGCCATCAAGGTGTCCCAGACCTTAGACAGTGTGCCCCTCGTTTGTGTGGACCGGTGAGAACTTGGTTGCCTACTGGAGGAACTGCCCTCCCTGCCGCCAACGTCACATGCTGGAAACATCTCCATCATATTCTGCACCAATTGCCTGTGGCAAGCATTGATGCGATTGGCCCTCCCCTCTACCGGAATAAAAGACGAGATGTTGTTTTTATACCGGGGGTCAAGGATAGCAAAGATCCAGTACTGGTTGTCCTCCATGATTTTGACAATACGCTTGTCGGTTGTAAAGCACCCCAACATGAACTCAGCCATGTCTGCCACAGTGTTAGTTGGCATGACTCCTCTGGCCCCACCGGAAAGTTCAATCTCCATTTCCTCCTCATCCTCCATGTCTACCCATCCGCGCTGCAACAATGGGACGATTCGAAGTTGCCCGGAAGCCTCCTGTATCACCATCACATCATCGGACAACTCTTCTTCCTCCTCCTCCTCCTCCTCCTCCTCCATTAAACGCAGTGAAGCGGACAGATGTGTGGACCTACTCTCCAGCTGTGACGGATCGGATGCTATCCCTAACTCCTCTGTGTGATCTGAGTTATCCCTGATGTCAATCAGGGATTCTCTCAGAACACACAAGAGCGGGATTGTAAGGCTCACCATCGCATCCTCAGAGCTCACCCTCCTTGTGGACTCCTCAAAGACCCGTAGGATGTCACAAAGGTCTCTCATCCATGGCCACTCATGGATGTGAAACTGAGGCAGCTGACTTTGTGGCACCCTAGGGTTTTGTAGCTGGTATTCCATCAAAGGTCTCTGCTGCTCAACCACTCTATTCAACATCTGAAACGTTGAGTTCCAGCGTGTGGGGACGTCGCACAAAAGCCGGTGTTGTGGCACATGCAGGCGTTGCTGGAGAGATTTTAAGCTAGCAGCGGCTACTGTCGACTTGCGAAAGTGGGCGCACATGCGCCGCACTTTCACCAGTAGCTCTGGAACATTGGGGTAGCTCTTTAGGAAACGTTGCACCACTAGGTTGAAGACGTGGGCCAGGCATGGAACATGTTGGAGTCCGGCAAGCTCCAGAGCTGCTACCAGGTTCCGGCCGTTATCACAAACGACCATGCCTGGGCCCAGGTGCAGCGGCTCAAACCATATTGCCGTCTCATCGAGGAGGGCATCCCTCACCTCGGAGGCAGTGTGCTGTCTGTCCCCCAAGCTGATCAGCTTCAGCACAGCCTGCTGACGTCTACCAACGCCAGTGCTGCAACGTTTCCAACTCGTAGCTGGGGTCAATCTAACAGCGGAGGAGGAGGCGGTGGCGGAGGAGGAGGCGGTGGCGGAGGAGGAGGCGGTAGAGGAGGAGGAGGAGGAGGGGGGTGTTCTTCTCGTGTCCCTGCCAGGAATGTTAGGCGGGGAGACGAGGTACACCGGGCCAGTTTGGGAAGCAGTCCCAGCCTCAACTACATTCACCCAGTGTGCCGTCAGTGAAATGTAGCGTCCCTGTCCGCATGCACTTGTCCACGCGTCGGTGGTCAAGTGGACCTTTGTGCAAAGCGCGGAACTAAGGGCCCGCCTGATGTTGAGTGACACGTGCTGGTGCAAGGCGGGGACGGCACACCGGGAGAAGTAGTGACGGCTAGGGACGGCATAGCGAGGTGCCGCAGTTGCCATCAGGTCCAGGAAGGCGGGAGTTTCAACAAGCCGGAACGCCAACATCTCCTGGGCCAGCAGTTTAGCGATGTTGGCGTTCAAGGCTTGCGCGTGTGGGTGGTTAGCAGTGTATTTCTGCCGCCGCTCCAATGTCTGAGAGATGGTGGGTTGTTGTAAAGAAACGCCTGATGGTGCCTTTGATGGTGCAGGAGAAGGAGATAAGACAGGACCAGGGGAGGATGAGGTAGAAGTCAACAAAGTGGCGGAGGCAGATGAAGTGGTGTCCTGGCTCGTCCTCTGGAGTGCATCGCCAGCACAGTCAGCAGTGGCAGTGGCAGAGGCAGAGGCAGAGGCAGTGGCAGTGGCGTGAACGGCAGTCGGCCTTTGTCCTGCCGTTGCTGCCTGCCACTGATTCCAGTGCTTGGATTCCAAATGACGGCGCATTGAAGTGGTGGACAGGTTGCTCTTCTCAGAGCCCCTAATCAATTTCGAGAGGCAAATTGTGCAGACAACACTATATCTGTCCTCGGCGCATTCCTTGAAAAAACTCCACACCTTCGAGAAACGTGCCCTCGAGGTGGGAGTTTTTCGGGGCTGGGTACGAACTGGAACATCTTGGGAGATTCCGGGTGTGGCCTGGCTTCGCCTAAGCTGCTGACCTCTGCCTCTGCCTCTAGCTACCCTTTTTGGTGCTGCACCTGCCTCAACATCCACACTACTTTCCCCGCTTGACATCCCCCCTGTCCAGGTCGGGTCAGTGTCCTCATCATCCACCACTTCCTCTTCCAACTCCTGTCTCATCTCCTCCTCCCGCACAATGCGCCGGTCAACTGGATGCCCTGACGGCAACTGCGTCACATCATCGTCGATGAGGGTGGGTTGCTGGTCATCCACCACCAAATCGAACGGAGATGGAGGAGACTCTAGTGTTTGAGCATCTGGATACAGATGCTCCTCTGTTAGGTTCGTGGAATCGTGACGTGGAGAGGCAGGTTGAGGGACAATGAAAGGAGCGGAGAACAGCTCTGGGGAGCAGGGACAGTTTGGGTTATTGTTCTGTAAAGCTTCGGAATTTTGGGAGGAAGGAAGACAAGACTGTTGGGTAATAGGAGGAGAGGAGGCAGAGTCTGACTGGCTGCTGGACAATGTGCTGTAAGCGTTCTCTGACAGCCATTGCAAGACCTGTTCCTGGTTCTCGGGCCTACTAAGGTTTGTACCCTGCAGTTTAGTTAATGTGGCAAGCAACCCTGGCACTGTGGAGTGGCGCAATGCTTGCTGCCCCACAGGAGTAGGCACGGGACGCCCTGTGGCTTCACTGCTACCTTGCTCCCCAGAACCATTCCCCCGACCTCGCCCACGGCCTCGTCCACGTCCCTTTCCGGGAGCCTTGCGCATTTTGAATTCCTAGTTAGAAATTGGCACTGTATACCAGTAGTAAAAATTGTGGGTGCACGTAACCCCAATATATTCTTTGAATTCCCAGTCAGACACTGGCACTATATGGCAGTAGCAAGAAATGAGGGTATTTGTATTCCCAATATACTCTTTGAATTCCCAGTCAGACAATGGCACTGTATACCAGTAGTAAAAATTGTGGGTGCACGTAACCCCAATATATTCTTTGAATTCCCAGTCAGAAACTGGCACTATATGGCAGTAGCAAGAAATGAGGGTATTTGTATTCCCAATATACTCTTTGAATTCCCAGTCAGACAATGGCACTGTATACCAGTAGTAAAAATTGTGGGTGCACGTAACCCCAATATATTCTTTGAATTCCCAGTCAGACACTGGCACTATATGGCAGTAGCAAGAAATGAGGGTATTTGTATTCCCAATATACTCTTTGAATTCCCAGTCAGACAATGGCACTGTATACCAGTAGTAAAAATTGTGGGTGCACGTAACCCCAATATATTCTTTGAATTCCCAGTCAGAAACTGGCACTATATGGCAGTAGCAAGAAATGAGGGTATTTGTATTCCCAATATACTCTTTGAATTCCCAGTCAGACAATGGCACTGTATACCAGTAGTAAAAATTGTGGGTGCACGTAACCCCAATATATTCTTTGAATTCCCAGTCAGACACTGGCACTATATGGCAGTAGCAAGAAATGAGGGTATTTGTATTCCCAATATACTCTTTGAATTCCCAGTCAGACAATGGCACTGTATACCAGTAGTAAAAATTGTGGGTGCACGTAACCCCAATATATTCTTTGAATTCCCAGTCAGAAACTGGCACTATATGGCAGTAGCAAGAAATGAGGGTATTTGTATTCCCAATATACTCTTTGAATTCCCAGTCAGACAATGGCACTGTATACCAGTAGTAAAAATTGTGGGTGCACGTAACCCCAATATATTCTTTGAATTCCCAGTCAGACACTGGCACTATATGGCAGTAGCAAGAAATGAGGGTATTTGTATTCCCAATATACTCTTTGAATTCCCAGTCAGACAATGGCACTGTATACCAGTAGTAAAAATTGTGGGTGCACGTAACCCCAATATATTCTTTGAATTACCAGTCAGAAACTGGCACTATATGGCAGTAGCAAGAAATGAGGGTATTTATAACCCCAATATATTCTTTGAATTCCCAGTCAGACAATGGCACTGTATACCAGTAGTAAAAATTGTGGGTGCACGTAACCCCAATATATTCTTTGAATTACCAGTCAGAAACTGGCACTATATGGCAGTAGCAAGAAATGAGGGTATTTATAACCCCAATATATTCTTTGAATTCCCAGTCAGACAATGGCACTGTATACCAGTAGTAAAAATTGTGGGTGCACGTAACCCCAATATATTCTTTGAATTCCCAGTCAGAAACTGGCACTATATGGCAGTAGCAAGAAATGAGGGTATTTATAACCCCAATATATTCTTTGAATTCCCAGTCAGACAATGGCACTGTATACCAGTAGTAAAAATTGTGGGTGCACGTAACCCCAATATATTCTTTGAATTCCCAGTCAGAAACTGGCACTATATGGCAGTAGCAAGAAATGAGGGTATTTGTATTCCCAATATACTCTTTGAATTCCCAGTCAGACAATGGCACTGTATACCAGTAGTAAAAATTGTGGGTGCACGTAACCCCAATATATTCTTTGAATTCCCAGTCAGACACTGGCACTATATGGCAGTAGCAAGAAATGAGGGTATTTGTATTCCCAATATACTCTTTGAATTCCCAGTCAGACAATGGCACTGTATACCAGTAGTAAAAATTGTGGGTGCACGTAACCCCAATATATTCTTTGAATTCCCAGTCAGAAACTGGCACTATATGGCAGTAGCAAGAAATGAGGGTATTTGTATTCCCAATATACTCTTTGAATTCCCAGTCAGACAATGGCACTGTATACCAGTAGTAAAAATTGTGGGTGCACGTAACCCCAATATATTCTTTGAATTCCCAGTCAGACACTGGCACTATATGGCAGTAGCAAGAAATGAGGGTATTTGTATTCCCAATATACTCTTTGAATTCCCAGTCAGACAATGGCACTGTATACCAGTAGTAAAAATTGTGGGTGCACGTAACCCCAATATATTCTTTGAATTCCCAGTCAGAAACTGGCACTATATGGCAGTAGCAAGAAATGAGGGTATTTGTATTCCCAATATACTCTTTGAATTCCCAGTCAGACAATGGCACTGTATACCAGTAGTAAAAATTGTGGGTGCACGTAACCCCAATATATTCTTTGAATTCCCAGTCAGACACTGGCACTATATGGCAGTAGCAAGAAATGAGGGTATTTGTATTCCCAATATACTCTTTGAATTCCCAGTCAGACAATGGCACTGTATACCAGTAGTAAAAATTGTGGGTGCACGTAACCCCAATATATTCTTTGAATTCCCAGTCAGAAACTGGCACTATATGGCAGTAGCAAGAAATGAGGGTATTTATAACCCCAATATATTCTTTGAATTCCCAGTCAGACAATGGCACTGTATACCAGTAGTAAAAATTGTGGGTGCACGTAACCCCAATATATTCTTTGAATTCCCAGTCAGAAACTGGCACTATATGGCAGTAGCAAGAAATGAGGGTATTTGTATTCCCAATATACTCTTTGAATTCCCAGTCAGACAATGGCACTGTATACCAGTAGTAAAAATTGTGGGTGCACGTAACCCCAATATATTCTTTGAATTCCCAGTCAGACACTGGCACTATATGGCAGTAGCAAGAAATGAGGGTATTTGTATTCCCAATATATTCTTTGAATTCCCAGTCAGACAATGGCACTGTATACCAGTAGTAAAAATTGTGGGTGCACGTAACCCCAATATATTCTTTGAATTACCAGTCAGAAACTGGCACTATATGGCAGTAGCAAGAAATGAGGGTATTTGTATTCCCAATATATTCTTTGAATTCCCAGTCAGACAATGGCACTGTATACCAGTAGTAAAAATTGTGGGTGTATATAGCCCCAATTCTATTGCTAGGGGACTTGCAGGGTATTTCTGGGGTGAAGGTGGGGGGGCACACCGTTGGAACGGGTATCGGGGTATATATCGGGTATACGGGAATACACTGACAGTGTATTCCATTCAGGATCCTGGGAAAGCTGGGTTGCGGCGATTGAGCCCGTCAGTGCCACGTTACACTGACAAGCTTCTCCCTGGAATTTAGCTCTTACAAGAGCTGTTGGTTGTCTTCTCCTTCCTATCCTAGCCTGTCCCTGCCTACCCAGAATCTAAGCCCTAGCTAGCTGGACGGAAACCTCCGTCCTCGGTGAATTGCAAGCTCAGAATGACGCGAAGCTGGGCGTCGCTGTTCTTTTAAATTAGAGGTCACATGTTTTCGGCAGCCAATGGGTTTTGCCTACTTTTTTCAACGTCACCGGTGTCGTAGTTCCTGTCCCACCTACCCAGCGCTGTTATTGGAGCAAAAAAGGCGCCAGGGAAGGTGGGAGGGGAATCGAGTAATGGCGCACTTTACCACGCGGTGTTCGATTCGATTCGAACATGCCGAACAGCCTAATATCCGATCGAACATGAGTTCGATAGAACACTGTTCGCTCATCTCTAATATTTACTTGTCTCAAACACAAGGCATTGCAAGGTATAGAGCCCCTTCATTTGGTACATACAAGGAGACCTGATTTCTTGAGGGGAACCTTGTAGACATGATCCCTTCCTTGTCCTTGGCCTATACCTAGGCCATAGGGCAACCATTCCTAATACTTCACTGACGTCATCGAGGCCTAAACACCATAACAACTGTTTCTCAGACTCTCCAATCTCTGCCACTCAGTCTCAAAGTGACTCCTCTGAGAGTTCCAGGACTTGTCTCTCAGTTCTGATATGGTGGTCTCATGGGCTCCATGTATCCTCAGGCTTCAGTCGCTCTTTTCCTTTCTCTGTCACAGTTGAACACTTTGCTCCTTGGTGACTGACTAGGCCCAGACCTCATTTCAGTCACACAACAGGTCTGTCTCCTACGATCTACACATACACTCACCAAAGGCTCTAAATACAAATGGTAATATAGAGATAGCACAACCTCACCTACATGTAATGTCCATAGTTCAGTCCATACAGACCACTAGGTAAAGGCTCCTTGTCACTGTCATCTCTTCTTCCTGCAAGATGGCCTCCAGGAAAACTGATCTTGGCGTCATAAACTAAAACAGGAATGGCAATACCGTTGAAACAATGGTTTGCTAGCTCCTAATGTATGCGCCTCCAGTTGCCAAAACTTTGTGGTAACAAGTTATGGGCCCCTTGTTTACCAGTATCTCAGGGTAGAGTGCCCCCTTATGTCTCACAAGTAATCATTAGCCATGAAATGAATCAACTTAGAAATTTATCTGCAATATAATAGACAGTAGAAAGCCTCTGTTAGGGTGAAAGGGATCCCTGACCTATCGGGCCCCCTTGCAGCTGCATATGTTGCACCGATGGTTTGTCTGCCCCTTCATATTAGACTTATAAACATATTGAACAATGTAATTTTGTAAGGGAAAAGTGCATCTGTAAGACATAGAACCCTACCCCTTGTAAAATGTCTTCTAGTTTGTGTTAAGTGGTTATGAAGAGACCTTACTCCTCACACTGGGTATTCTTTGTTGTTGCGTTGTGAAATCTGATTGTATTTCTATATAGTTGGGTGTATATGTTGCATATACAAGCTGCATGATATGTGTTACATTATTTTTCTTCTATAGGTGTCATAAAATGAAGCTGAACTTTTGTTTGGCTAAGCATTTGCTAAGTTGTTGTAAGTGAGCATGTTCTCCCCATGTGTGGTGTAGCGGGATACACTTTGTGATACCGGGTACAGCTACCCTTTATATATATGGGAGTACCCGCACACCATTTCGGAGCTCAGTTCCCAACAGCATACTTTTACTCTTGTCTATGGTCCACTCTCCAAAGTTGTTGTAAAATGTTGGATTGAGAATCCGTCTAATTCAGCAGCTTTTAGCTGCTTTTTAAGCGTCACACCAATCCCCAATACTCTGTTTATGGACAATGTCAAATCGATGCTGTCTGCACCCGGTTCTGGAGAACAGACATTTGCACATATTAAGTTAGGGATTGTCGCTGCTCTGTTACCCGTCACATATCATTAAATCATGCTCCAGTACAGCGACTGACTCTGCAGAAACCTAAAAGTGTGTTTCCTCCCCCCGGTCATTGTACAACTACAGTTTTGTCCAGAAAGGCAGAAGCTGGCGTCACACACTTCCCCCTTTCACATGGGTAGTATATAGAGAAGCATAGGGGTTCAGTGTATTGTTAGAACTCTTGTCTTGAAAAATTCAGTTTCTGGAAATTTAAGCCAACTTTTTCCATTTGGCCAAATTCCGCACCTGCCAGCCAGAATTTTCCTCCTTCCATTTATCAATGGGCGTTATCAGGTGGTGTCAACCTGAAGATCAAGTTTGACACAAATTTTTTCCACTAGCTGACTTTTCAGCATCTGTCCCCTCAATGGAGGTTAGTTTCAGGTGGAATTTGGAGCCTCAAATTCTGTGCCAAATTCCATCATCTGAATGACTTCCGAGCATGCACTCGGATGTCATTCGAGTCTATTCTGCTGCAAAATCGGCCCCATCTTGGATGTACACTCAGTCATGTGCATGGGGCCTAACTGTATATCGCCAGACATTCCAAGACTTTTCCTGGATGTTGCACTTGGCTGGAATTAAGTTTAGGAACTAGAAAACCTGGCGGACCCCATTATGGTCTATGAGATCCACAGGTTTCTGAATGTAACCACTTTTTAAGCGGACAGGGTCTCCATCTTTTGTAGACCCTGCAACGTTTTGCAGTACTTTTCTCTCCGCATGATTCGTATGGAAACCGCGCGGAAAAGACACGGGCCCCATTATAGTCTACGGGGTCCGTGTGCTTTCATTGCTCACCGCTTAATGTGTTCAGTATTCCATTTGGGGGGTCCCCAAGTGGACTCCCTCCGAATGGAATACCGAACACAGATGTGAACCAGGCCTTAGACATTTCTTTCAAAAAAAAAAAAAAAGGTCTAAGGTTGAGCCCAAATGTTGCAGAAACACATTGGAAAGGAACACTTTGTTTTAGACTGAGGCCCCACAATGCGAAAGCGCAGCGTTTTTTTGAGCCAAAGTCAAAAATGACTACAAAGAAATGGGAATTATATTTGGTCCAAAAAACTAAATCTGCAACAAAAAAGATGCATTTCAGCAATGTGCGGCCTCATCCTTACAGTCCCAGAAAAGTGATCATTTATTTAATCCCATTCTTACACTACGGAAAAAATGCTGCAGTAATAGCAGTGTTATCAAAAAGGTAATGTTAAGTTTTCCTGTGAAAATCCCTTTTTTCTTCCCATGTCTTATGATAATGGTGTATACTAGACACCATGATAGTACTTAAGGTTTAAAACACAAAATAAATATGGTGCACAGAACGGACGTCAGTTTTTAGGTTAGTAAGTCTCTCCCAATAAACCTGTAAATTATCAAAAATAAAAGAAAAAGTGCAATAACACAAGGATTAGGGTTGAGCGATTGGGATCAGAAAAGAACGGATCCCGATCGGCGATCAAGCAAATTTCACGATCGGGATCGGCTGGAAAATGATCGGAAATCGGATTTTGAAATCTCAAGATCGGCTCAACTCTAAAAGTGATTTTTCCCATAGAGAAGCATCGACTAGGGTTGAGTGATCGGGAAAGATCAGATCCCGATTGCCCATCAAGCAAATTCCACACAATTGGGATTGGCTGGAAAATGATTGGAAATCAGATTTTAAAATCAATCCTGAAATCTCAAGATCGGCTCAACCCTAACAAGGATCAGTTGTCCAAACCAACCAAAAAGATTTAGTCTTTCTATTGCTGGTGGTCTGTCTATATAGGGTACTGTATAAGGTTCATGTTACTATAAAACATGACCTTTATTGATATTTCTTATATCATGATGAGTTGAATGTTAATGGTTAAATCCTAGAAGAAGCCAACAGCAGTCACAGACAGAAAGGTAGGAAGTACCCTGCAAGTTAATACTGCAAATAATTACCTCCCAGAGGGCCTACGCAATACACAAGGGCTCAGTACATATATAATGATGACTGAACGTGTTATGAGTGGCGGCCCCATCCCCCGTCCTTGCCCTGCAGCTGTAGATAAGCACAGACACATGCTAATCTTATATACAGCACCATACATGACTGCTACAATAGCAGTATACACCATGTGGTATCAACATTACATTTATGTAGCTGGTAATGTGAAAGGCTACTAATGTAAAATGCTTCTATATAGTTACATTGTTGTACAGAAATGTATAGCGTACATGCCGCAATCCAGATGAAGGGAACCAGAGGATGGGAGTAGTAGTGTCAATAACAGTCACAGGATAGAGCGAGTGCTCTCAACCGATCTCATGCAGCCCACCTCCTGGGCTGGACACTGACAAGGGGGGCCTGCATGGTACCGAATAGGGGTGGTGGTAGTAATAGTTTCCCCAGGGCACTTGGCGAGGGGTCTTCTCTGACCCTGAGCTATGTGATGTTCATAAAGGCCCTGATGGTAAATACAAGAAAGACTCAGGCGGCAGCGATGCAGTTGAAACAGAGTGAACTTTACTTTAGTAACTGTGTAACCATGAACACATGCAGCTTCCGTATGGGACTAGTAGGGTCCCAACTGTTGGGTCCACCCAGGCCGAAAATTGCAGGATGAAAAAGTCCTGGAAATCTAACTTTCTAATCCATGGGCCCCAAACGAACCCCACTATAATTAATGGGGTCTGTCAGTCACTGTGGTGTCCACTGTTTTAGCAGTCTATGTGTCTATGATATAACCCTATACATCACATAGCTCAGCTTCTCTCCCTGTATCATATATCCCTATATATCACAGAGCTCAGCTTCTCTCCTCTATCATATAACCCTATTAGAGATGAGCGAACAGTGTTCTATCGAACTCATGTTCGATCGGATATTAGGCTGTTCGGCATGTTCGAATCGAATCGAACACCGCGTGGTAAAGTGCGCCATTACTCGATTCCCCTCCCACCTTCCCTGGCGCCTTTTTTGCTCCAATAACAGCGCAGGGTAGGTGGGACAGGAACTACGACACCGGTGACGTTGAAAAAAGTAGGCAAAACCCATTGGCTGCCGAAAACATGTGACCTCTAATTTAAAAGAACAGCGCCGCCCAGCTTCGCGTCATTCTGAGCTTGCAATTCACCGAGGACGGAGGTTTCCGTCCAGCTAGCTAGGGCTTAGATTCTGGGTAGGCAGGGACAGGCTAGGATAGGAAGGAGAAGACAACCAACAGCTCTTGTAAGAGCTAAATTCCAGGGAGAAGCTTGTCAGTGTAACGTGGCACTGACGGGCTCAATCGCCGCAACCCAGCTTTCCCAGGATCCTGAATGGAATACACTGTCAGTGTATTCCCGTATACCCGATATATACCCCGATACCCGTTCCAACGGTGTGCCCCCCCACCTTCACCCCAGAAATACCCTGCAAGTCCCCTAGCAATAGAATTGGGGCTATATACACCCACAATTTTTACTACTGGTATACAGTGCCATTGTCTGACTGGGAATTCAAAGAATATATTGGGAATACAAATACCCTCATTTCTTGCTACTGCCATATAGTGCCAGTTTCTGACTGGTAATTCAAAGAATATATTGGGGTTACGTGCACCCACAATTTTTACTACTGGTATACAGTGCCATTGTCTGACTGGGAATTCAAAGAGTATATTGGGAATACAAATACCCTCATTTCTTGCTACTGCCATATAGTGCCAGTTTCTGACTGGGAATTCAAAGAATATATTGGGGTTACGTGCACCCACAATTTTTACTACTGGTATACAGTGCCATTGTCTGACTGGGAATTCAAAGAATATATTGGGGTTATAAATACCCTCATTTCTTGCTACTGCCATATAGTGCCAGTTTCTGACTGGTAATTCAAAGAATATATTGGGGTTACGTGCACCCACAATTTTTACTACTGGTATACAGTGCCATTGTCTGACTGGGAATTCAAAGAATATATTGGGAATACAAATACCCTCATTTCTTGCTACTGCCATATAGTGCCAGTTTCTGACTGGGAATTCAAAGAATATATTGGGGTTACGTGCACCCACAATTTTTACTACTGGTATACAGTGCCATTGTCTGACTGGGAATTCAAAGAATATATTGGGGTTATAAATACCCTCATTTCTTGCTACTGCCATATAGTGCCAGTTTCTGACTGGTAATTCAAAGAATATATTGGGGTTACGTGCACCCACAATTTTTACTACTGGTATACAGTGCCATTGTCTGACTGGGAATTCAAAGAGTATATTGGGAATACAAATACCCTCATTTCTTGCTACTGCCATATAGTGCCAGTTTCTGACTGGGAATTCAAAGAATATATTGGGGTTACGTGCACCCACAATTTTTACTACTGGTATACAGTGCCATTGTCTGACTGGGAATTCAAAGAATATATTGGGGTTATAAATACCCTCATTTCTTGCTACTGCCATATAGTGCCAGTTTCTGACTGGTAATTCAAAGAATATATTGGGGTTACGTGCACCCACAATTTTTACTACTGGTATACAGTGCCATTGTCTGACTGGGAATTCAAAGAGTATATTGGGAATACAAATACCCTCATTTCTTGCTACTGCCATATAGTGCCAGTTTCTGACTGGGAATTCAAAGAATATATTGGGGTTACGTGCACCCACAATTTTTACTACTGGTATACAGTGCCATTGTCTGACTGGGAATTCAAAGAATATATTGGGGTTATAAATACCCTCATTTCTTGCTACTGCCATATAGTGCCAGTTTCTGACTGGTAATTCAAAGAATATATTGGGGTTACGTGCACCCACAATTTTTACTACTGGTATACAGTGCCATTGTCTGACTGGGAATTCAAAGAGTATATTGGGAATACAAATACCCTCATTTCTTGCTACTGCCATATAGTGCCAGTTTCTGACTGGTAATTCAAAGAATATATTGGGGTTACGTGCACCCACAATTTTTACTACTGGTATACAGTGCCATTGTCTGACTGGGAATTCAAAGAATATATTGGGGTTATAAATACCCTCATTTCTTGCTACTGCCATATAGTGCCAGTTTCTGACTGGTAATTCAAAGAATATATTGGGGTTACGTGCACCCACAATTTTTACTACTGGTATACAGTGCCATTGTCTGACTGGGAATTCAAAGAGTATATTGGGAATACAAATACCCTCATTTCTTGCTACTGCCATATAGTGCCAGTGTCTGACTGGGAATTCAAAGAATATATTGGGGTTACGTGCACCCACAATTTTTACTACTGGTATACAGTGCCATTGTCTGACTGGGAATTCAAAGAGTATATTGGGAATACAAATACCCTCATTTCTTGCTACTGCCATATAGTGCCAGTGTCTGACTGGGAATTCAAAGAATATATTGGGGTTACGTGCACCCACAATTTTTACTACTGGTATACAGTGCCAATTTCTAACTAGGAATTCAAAATGCGCAAGGCTCCCGGAAAGGGACGTGGACGAGGCCGTGGGCGAGGTCGGGGGAATGGTTCTGGGGAGCAAGGTAGCAGTGAAGCCACAGGGCGTCCCGTGCCTACTCCTGTGGGGCAGCAAGCATTGCGCCACTCCACAGTGCCAGGGTTGCTTGCCACATTAACTAAACTGCAGGGTACAAACCTTAGTAGGCCCGAGAACCAGGAACAGGTCTTGCAATGGCTGTCAGAGAACGCTTACAGCACATTGTCCAGCAGCCAGTCAGACTCTGCCTCCTCTCCTCCTATTACCCAACAGTCTTGTCTTCCTTCCTCCCAAAATTCCGAAGCTTTACAGAACAATAACCCAAACTGTCCCTGCTCCCCAGAGCTGTTCTCCGCTCCTTTCATTGTCCCTCAACCTGCCTCTCCACGTCACGATTCCACGAACCTAACAGAGGAGCATCTGTGTCCAGATGCTCAAACACTAGAGTCTCCTCCATCTCCGTTCGATTTGGTGGTGGATGACCAGCAACCCACCCTCATCGACGATGATGTGACGCAGTTGCCGTCAGGGCATCCAGTTGACTGGCGCATTGTGCGGGAGGAGGAGATGAGACAGGAGTTGGAAGAGGAAGTGGTGGATGATGAGGACACTGACCCGACCTGGACAGGGGGGATGTCAAGCGGGGAAAGTAGTGTGGATGTTGAGGCAGGTGCAGCACCAAAAAGGGTAGCTAGAGGCAGAGGCAGAGGTCAGCAGCTTAGGCGAAGCCAGGCCACACCCGGAATCTCCCAAGATGTTCCAGTTCGTACCCAGCCCCGAAAAACTCCCACCTCGAGGGCACGTTTCTCGAAGGTGTGGAGTTTTTTCAAGGAATGCGCCGAGGACAGATATAGTGTTGTCTGCACAATTTGCCTCTCGAAATTGATTAGGGGCTCTGAGAAGAGCAACCTGTCCACCACTTCAATGCGCCGTCATTTGGAATCCAAGCACTGGAATCAGTGGCAGGCAGCAACGGCAGGACAAAGGCCGCCTGCCGTTCACGCCACTGCCACTGCCTCTGCCTCTGCCACTGCCACTGCTGACTGTGCTGGCGATGCACTCCAGAGGACGAGCCAGGACACCACTTCATCTGCCTCCGCCACTTTGTTGACTTCTACCTCATCCTCCCCTGGTCCTGTCTTATCTCCTTCTCCTGCACCATCAAAGGCACCATCAGGCGTTTCTTTACAACAACCCACCATCTCTCAGACATTGGAGCGGCGGCAGAAATACACTGCTAACCACCCACACGCGCAAGCCTTGAACGCCAACATCGCTAAACTGCTGGCCCAGGAGATGTTGGCGTTCCGGCTTGTTGAAACTCCCGCCTTCCTGGACCTGATGGCAACTGCGGCACCTCGCTATGCCGTCCCTAGCCGTCACTACTTCTCCCGGTGTGCCGTCCCCGCCTTGCACCAGCACGTGTCACTCAACATCAGGCGGGCCCTTAGTTCCGCGCTTTGCACAAAGGTCCACTTGACCACCGACGCGTGGACAAGTGCATGCGGACAGGGACGCTACATTTCACTGACGGCACACTGGGTAAATGTAGTTGAGGCTGGGACTGCTTCCCAAACTGGCCCGGTGTACCTCGTCTCCCCGCCTAACATTCCTGGCAGGGACACGAGAAGAACACCCCCCTCCTCCTCCTCCTCTACCGCCTCCTCCTCCGCCTCCTCCTCCGCCACCGCCTCCTCCTCCGCTGTTAGATTGACCCCAGCTACGAGTTGGAAACGTTGCAGCACTGGCGTTGGTAGACGTCAGCAGGCTGTGCTGAAGCTGATCAGCTTGGGGGACAGACAGCACACTGCCTCCGAGGTGAGGGATGCCCTCCTCGATGAGACGGCAATATGGTTTGAGCCGCTGCACCTGGGCCCAGGCATGGTCGTTTGTGATAACGGCCGGAACCTGGTAGCAGCTCTGGAGCTTGCCGGACTCCAACATGTTCCATGCCTGGCCCACGTCTTCAACCTAGTGGTGCAACGTTTCCTAAAGAGCTACCCCAATGTTCCAGAGCTACTGGTGAAAGTGCGGCGCATGTGCGCCCACTTTCGCAAGTCGACAGTAGCCGCTGCTAGCTTAAAATCTCTCCAGCAACGCCTGCATGTGCCACAACACCGGCTTTTGTGCGACGTCCCCACACGCTGGAACTCAACGTTTCAGATGTTGAATAGAGTGGTTGAGCAGCAGAGACCTTTGATGGAATACCAGCTACAAAACCCTAGGGTGCCACAAAGTCAGCTGCCTCAGTTTCACATCCATGAGTGGCCATGGATGAGAGACCTTTGTGACATCCTACGGGTCTTTGAGGAGTCCACAAGGAGGGTGAGCTCTGAGGATGCGATGGTGAGCCTTACAATCCCGCTCTTGTGTGTTCTGAGAGAATCCCTGATTGACATCAGGGATAACTCAGATCACACAGAGGAGTTAGGGATAGCATCCGATCCGTCACAGCTGGAGAGTAGGTCCACACATCTGTCCGCTTCACTGCGTTTAATGGAGGAGGAGGAGGAGGAGGAGGAGGAGGAAGAAGAGTTGTCCGATGATGTGATGGTGATACAGGAGGCTTCCGGGCAACTTCGAATCGTCCCATTGTTGCAGCGCGGATGGGTAGACATGGAGGATGAGGAGGAAATGGAGATTGAACTTTCCGGTGGGGCCAGAGGAGTCATGCCAACTAACACTGTGGCAGACATGGCTGAGTTCATGTTGGGGTGCTTTACAACCGACAAGCGTATTGTCAAAATCATGGAGGACAACCAGTACTGGATCTTTGCTATCCTTGACCCCCGGTATAAAAACAACATCTCGTCTTTTATTCCGGTAGAGGGGAGGGCCAATCGCATCAATGCTTGCCACAGGCAATTGGTGCAGAATATGATGGAGATGTTTCCAGCATGTGACAGTGGCGGCAGGGAGGGCAGTTCCTCCAGTAGGCAACCAAGTTCTCACCGGTCCACACAAACGAGGGGCACACTGTCTAAGGTCTGGGACACCTTGATGGCACCCCCTCGCCAAAGTGCCGCCACGGAGGGTCCTAGTGTCACCAGGCGTGAGAAGTATAGGAGCATGTTGCGGGAATACCTTTCCGACCACAGCCCTGTCCTCTCCGACCCCTCTGCGCCCTACACGTATTGGGTGTCGAAGTTGGACCTGTGGCTTGAACTTGCCCTATATGCCTTGGAGGTGCTGTCCTGTCCTGCCGCCAGCGTCCTATCTGAGAGGGTGTTCAGTGCAGCCGGTGGCATCATCACTGACAAGCGCACCCGTCTGTCAGCTGAGAGTGCCGACCGGCTCACTTTGATAAAAATGAACCACCACTGGATAGAGCCTTCATTTTTGTGCCCACCTGTGTAAAGCACCCCAACATGAAACTCCATGTCTGTACTCAACCTCTCCAATTCCTCCGCATCCTCATACTCATCCACCATAAGCGTTGCACAATTCTGCTAATACTAGGCTCCCTCCAACATGATTTCCCCCAACTCTGCTGGTTAGAGGCTCCCTCCACCCTGATTTCCACCAACTCTGCTGGTTAGAGGCTCCCTCCACCCTGCTTTCCCACAACTCTGCTGGTTAGAGGCTCCTTCCACCATGAATTTGCCCAAACTGGGCTGTTTAGAGGCTCCCTCCACCATGAATTGGTCCAAACTGGGCTGGTTAGAGGCTCCCTCCACCATTAATTGGTCCAAACTGGGCTGGTTAGAGGCTCCCTCCACCATGAATTTGCCCAAACTGGGCTGTTTAGAGGCTCCCTCCACCATGAATTTGCCCAAACTGGGCTGTTTAGAGGCTCCCTCCACCATGAATTGGTCCAAACTGGGTTTTTTAGAGGCTCCCTCCACCATGAATTGGTCCAAACTGGGGTGGTTAGAGGCTCCCTCCACCATTAATTGGTCCAAACTGGGCTGGTTAGAGGCTCCCTCCACCATGAATTGGTCCAAACTGGGCTGGTTAGAGGCTCCCTCCACCATGAATTGGTCCAAACTGGGGTGGTTAGAGGCTCCCTCCACCATTAATTGGTCCAAACTGGGCTGGTTAGAGGCTCCCTCCACCATTAATTGGTCCAAACTGGGCTGGTTAGAGGCTCCCTCCACCATGAATTTGCCCAAACTGGGCTGTTTAGAGGCTCCCTCCACCATTAATTGGTCCAAACTGGGCTGGTTAGAGGCTCCCTCCACAATTAATTGGTCCAAACTGGGCTAATTAGAGGCTCCCTCCACCATGAATTGGTCCAAACTGGGTTTTTTAGAGGCTCCCTCCACCATGAATTTGCCCAAACTGGGCTGTTTAGAGGCTCCCTCCACCATGAATTGGTCCAAACTGGGCTGGTTAGAGGCTCCCTCCACCATGAATTTCCCAAAACTTGGCTGTTTAGAGGCTCCCTCCACCATTAATTGGTCCAAACTGGGCTGGTTAGAGGCTCCCTCCACCATGAATTGGTCCAAACTGGGGTTTTTAGAGGCTCCCTCCACCATGAATTGGTCCAAACTTGGCTGTTTAGAGGCTCCCTCCACCATGAATTGGTCCAAACTGGGGTGGTTAGAGGCTCCCTCCACCATTAATTGGTCCAAACTGGGCTGGTTAGAGGCTCCCTCCACCATTAATTGGTCCAAACTGGGCTGGTTAGAGGCTCCCTCCACCATGAATTTCCCAAAACTTGGCTGTTTAGAGGCTCCCTCCACCATTAATTGGTCCAAACTGGGCTGGTTAGAGGCTCCCTCCACCATGAATTGGTCCAAACTGGGCTGGTTAGAGGCTCCCTCCACCATTAATTGGTCCAAACTGGGCTGGTTAGAGGCTCCCTCCACCATGAATTTGCCCAAACTGGGCTGGTTAGAGGCTCCCTCCACCATGAATTGGTCCAAACTGGGTTTTTTAGAGGCTCCCTCCACCATGAATTTGCCCAAACTGGGCTGGTTAGAGGCTCCCTCCACCATGAATTGGTCCAAACTGGGCTGGTTAGAGGCTCCCTCCACCATGAATTTGCCCAAACTGGGCTGTTTAGAGGCTCCCTCCACCATTAATTGGTCCAAACTGGGCTGGTTAGAGGCTCCCTCCACCATGAATTTGCCCAAACTGGGCTGTTTAGAGGCTCCCTCCACCATGAATTGGTCCAAACTGGGTTTTTTAGAGGCTCCCTCCACCATGAATTGGTCCAAACTGGGCTGGTTAGAGGCTCCCTCCACCATGAATTTCCCAAAACTTGGCTGTTTAGAGGCTCCCTCCACCATGAATTGGTCCAAACTGGGCTGGTTAGAGGCTCCCTCCACCATGAATTTCCCAAAACTTGGCTGTTTAGAGGCTCCCTCCACCATGAATTGGTCCAAACTGGGCTGGTTAGAGGCTCCCTCCACCATTAATTGGTCCAAACTGGGCTGGTTAGAGGCTCCCTCCACCATGAATTGGTCCAAACTGGGTTTTTTAGAGGCTCCCTCCACCATGAATTTGCCCAAACTGGGCTGTTTAGAGGCTCCCTCCACCATGAATTGGTTCAAACTGGGCTGGTTAGAGGCTCCCTCCACCATTAATTGGTCCAAACTGGGCTGGTTAGAGGCTCCCTCCACCATTAATTGGTCCAAACTGGGCTGGTTAGAGGCTCCCTCCACCATGAATTTGCCCAAACTGGGCTGGTTAGAGGCTCCCTCCACCATGAATTGGTCCAAACTGGGTTTTTTAGAGGCTCCCTCCACCATGAATTTGCCCAAACTGGGCTGGTTAGAGGCTCCCTCCACCATGAATTGGTCCAAACTGGGGTTTTTAGAGGCTCCCTCCACCATGAATTTGCCCAAACTGGGGTGTTTAGAGGCTCCCTCCACCATGAATTTGCCCAAACTCTGCTGGTTAGAGGCTCAATCCACCCTGATTTTCAAAACAAATGTTGGTGCCAACCTCAACTTACTACAAGGGCCAAATTCACTGCTGGTGACAAGCTCTCCTCACTGCAAGTGCCAAATACACATGTTTCAAGGTGTTTTCCTACTGTCAGAGAGGTGGTATTGAGTGTGTAAAGTGTGTAGTTGTTAGGCTGTGATGTTGGGGTAATAGAGGGTCTTTGGTGTGTTAGATGCCCCCAGACATGCTTCCCCTGCTGTCCCAGTGTCATTCCAGAGGTGTTGGCATCATTTCCTGGGGTGTCATAGTGGACTTGGTGACCCTCCAGACACGGATTTGGGTTTCCCCCTTAACGAGTATCTGTTCCCCATAGACTATAATGGGGTTCGAAACCCGTTCGAACACACGAACATTGAGCGGCTGTTCGAATCGAATTTCGAACCTCGAACATTTTAGTGTTCGCTCATCTCTAAACCCTATACATCACATAGCTCAGCTTCTCTCCCTGTATCATATATCCCTATATATCACAGAGCTCAGCTCAGTGCCAGATCCAGGGTTTGCGAAGACTTTTGAAGACTAGAAAGAGGGAATAAAATGTGCTGCGCACGCCCAATTTTATGTTGACTCCGCCCATTCTCATTCATTTTTCATGTGATTCCACACAGTATAATCCTCCTACAGTTACCTGTAAATTATATGTCCCCCCTCCATCTCTCCCCCAGTTTCATATACGCCCTTCATCTGCCCCTAGTTTCATGTCCCCCCTCCATCTCTGTCCCCAGTTTCATGCCATTCTCCCCCTTCATGTGCCCACAATTTCATGTCCCCCCGTCTCTGCCCCAATGTCATGCCATTCTCCCCCCTTCATCTGCCCCAGTGTCATGCCGTTCTCCCCCCTTCATCTGCCCCAATGTCATGTCATTCTCCCTCCCCTTAATCTGCCCCAGTGTCATGCCGTTCTCCCCCCCTTCATCTGCCCCAATGTCATGCCATTCTCCCATCCCCTTAATCTGCCCCAGTGTCATGCCATTCTCCCCCCCTTCATTTGCCCCAGTGTCATGCTGTTCTCTTCCCCCTTCATCTGCCCCAGTGTCATGCCGTTCTCCCCCCCTTCATTTGCCCCAGTGTCATGCCGTTCTCCCCCCCCTTTATCTGCCCCAGTGTCATGCTGTTCTCTCCCCCTTTATCTGCCCCAGTGTCATGCCGTTCTCCCCCTCTCCCTCATCTTCCCCCAGTTTCATGGGCCCCCCACATTATGTTCCACCTAAATGTTTAACGTAAAAAAAAACACTTACACTCACCTTCCCTCGCTCCCCCGCAGGTCTCTCCGTTCTCTCACTCATACACATATTGTAGACGCGATGTGACGTCATCACATCGTGGCTACAAAGGCAGGAGAGCAGCGTTAAAGCAGGAGCTGAACTGTAACAGCTCCTGCTTTAAACGCCTATGCATTCAGCTCAGCCGATGAGTTGAAATCGGGACATGCTGACCGGGACCATTTTGTTAGGTCCAGGGCGCGGGGCCCCGGGCGGTTGCCCGGCTCACCCGGGCCTCGATCGCCCCTGGCTCAGCTTCTCTCCCTGTATCATATAACCCTATATATCACAGAGCTCCGCTTCTCTCCTCTCTCATATAACCCTATATATCACAGAGCTCAGCTTCTCTCCTCTATCATATAACCCTATATATCACAGAGCTCAGCTTCTCTCCTCTATTATATACACCTACGGTATACATCACAGAGCTCAGCTTCTCTCTTCTATCATATAACCCTATATATCACAGAGCTCAGCTTCTCTCCTCTATCATATAACCCTATATATCACAGAGCTCAGCTTCCCTCTTCTATCATATAACCCTATATATCACAGAGCTCAGCTTCCCTCCTCTATCATATAACCCTATATATCACAGAGCTCAGCTTCCCTCTTCTATCATATAACCCTATATATCACGGAGCTCAGCTTCTCTCCTCTATCATATAACCCTATATATCACAGAGCTCAGCTTCCCTCTTCTATCATATAACCCTATATATCACAGAGCTCAGCTTCTCTCCTCTATCATATAACCCTATATATCACAGAGCTCAGCTTCTCTCCTCTATCATATAACCCTATATATCACAGAGCTCAGCTTCTTTCCCTCTATCATATTACCCTATATATCACAGAGCTCAGCTTCTGTCCCTCTATCATATAACCCCATATATCACAGAACTCAGCTTCTCTCCTCTATCATATAACCCCATATATCACAGAGCTCAGCTTCTCTCCATTATATGCTCTTGTATGATTAGCTCAGCCTCTGATTTCAGTGCAAACGCTTGAAATACAAGAACTGGGAAAGTATAAAGAAGTTTTATTTTTATTGTCACCATGTACTGCATTAGCATGGGGCTATTTGGAACACTAAACCACGAGTCCATAAAGACCTATAGATGGTATAGTTCCCAAATAGACTTACATACCAGTGCTCCATTCACTTCTGTGGGACTGTGTGTGCTGCTGGAGATTTCAGTCCGGGGAGCCCCACTGAAGTGAATGGAGTGCCAGTCAAACAAGCGCACTGCTGCTCCAATCATGGTCCTCCTGATCACTATGGGACATGGCATTCGGGCCCCCCAGTGATCAGACACTTATCACCTGTCCTTTGGATAGGGAATAAGTGTCCATAATGGCACAACAACTTTAAGTAAAAAAGCATTGTGCAAATGTAACCTTATAAACACTGATGCAAAGCAATGACCAAGATGATAACATATTAATAAAGTCTACCATTCATCTAAAGACAAAAAAAAAAATCACTGAAACCTTATAAAAATAATAATTTTTTATTGTTAAAATCTTTATTTATTTGTATCTAGTCAATAAAACTACACAGTTACTTGTTGAGCTCACAGACAATGAAATCAGAGTTTGCTTCTAATACGCGATACATATCGCACATTATATATTTTATCTAAATGTATTATATAGTAGACTCAAAGCTTTGTGTAGTATAGGATCTTTTACATCCTCATCAATGTGCAGTATTATACGAGGTATACCATTAGAAAGCCAATAGTGCACTGAACTGTCGGCTTTCACGATATGTGCCCTGGTGTTGGAGATATCGGTGCCGTTTAATTTGGCACCAATATCTAGCCAATGTCAGAAAGGCAGGTCTTACACCCTAGCAGTCAGTCAGTTTTCTAGCAGTATATAATACCACACATCTATGAGGACATGAAAGGTTGTCTTTAAATGATAAATTTATCAGGGTTTCTTTCACCACTAGAGGGAGCTTAGTTTTGGATTTCAATTTATACAATGTATGCAGTAAGTCTGCAGGCACTCAGACTTCTGTCCTCTAACTCTATGCGAGATATTTATGAAGACTCACAAACAGGAGAGGCCACAGGAAAATGGTCGACAGACACGCAGTGGGAGCAGTCGGCCATTTTCTTGTGGCTGAGCAGGAGAGAAGAGGCGTAGGCGAAGAACAAGAAGGCGGTGGCACTGGAGAGTTTTCTTGCAGCACAGGGGACACCCCCAGTGCTGTTTGAGCGATGGGAACTGCCCCCAGTGCTGCAAGAAAACTCATTACCATAATGAACAAACCGGGAATATATACCGAACGGCAGCAAGGAGAAGACTTCTAAAGTAGGGGAAGAATAATCTTTCTTAAGCTTGTTCCGACGTAGGTTTAGCTAAAATGGAATTCTAATGACAGAATCCCTTTAAAGTGTAACCGAAATTTTTGGACAACTTTTTATTTTCTGGCATTTCTGTCACTAATACATTTAGTAATATCCTTTGCTTACAAATTTTGGATCCTTTCTGTGAAATCCAGCATTTTTTCACTCCTCCCTTACTTCTGTATATTACACTGAATGTTAATGAGTATGAGGTATGGGCTTGGAGTACGGGTTGTGTAATATGTAGAGAAAATGAGGGCAGGGGAGGTCACTTCAATCAGTTATAGCTCCGACATTATAAAATGTACAAACTTGCTTTTGGTGTCATATGAAACTACATTATTTCCAGAGATACCAGGATGGTATATTTATATCATATATATTATACAACTGCTTATTAATATTCCAATCTCGACTGTGTTTTCAACCTGTGATATCTCTGGAAATAATTTCGATGGCACTGCAACCTTAGTGTCATATGAAAGAAGAGAATCTCCTCGCTCACCACAAAAGCAAGTTTGTACTTTTTTTTTTTTTTTTTTTATGATGTTTGAGACAGTGGCGTAACTACAGTGGTAGCAGCTGCCACAGGGCCTGGGACATTAGGGGCCCGGCGACAGCCTCTACTGCTTCGGGTTTTTTTTTAGTAGGCCGTAACTCCAGCCGGTAACGGGCCCCACTTACTTACCGATCCTGGCAGGGGAGAGATAAGGGAACATAAAAAACGTTGTTAATTACCTCTTCGTGATCCGGGCATGCTTCGGGCCTACTTGCGTGACGTCACATGACCCGGGATCTGCGTCCATATGCGTCGCGACGCAGGCCCCCTGGTCAACATTACGTCCCGGAAGATGGTTGACAGCGGCGGAGAATGCAGCGGAGCCGGGAAATAGGTAACAGTAGTTTTTTATGTTTGTAATCCCCTCCCCAGTCTCCAATTATTATACTCTGGGGTCTTAAAAGACCCCAGAGTATAATAATTGTTCATGGGTGTCCACTATGGGGAATACTACTGTGTACAGGGGCCAATATAATGCATAATACTGTGTGCAGGGGCCACTATGGGTCATGATACTGTGTGCTGGGACCACTATAGGGCATAATACTGTGTGCAGGGGCTACTATGGGTAATAATACTGTGTGCAGGGGCCACTATGAGGCATAATACTGTGTGCAGGGACCACTATGGGGCATTATAGTGTGCACAGAAATGTGGGTGGGGTGGGGTAGGGGTCAGTTGGTTGAGGTCTTTGGCGTCGGTTGGGGGAGGGGCCCCATGTCAAAAGTTCTCCACAGGGCCCCGCCATTCCTAGTTACACCACTGGTTTGAGATATAATTGCTTGAAGTGACCCTCCCCTACCCTCATTTTCTCTACATATTACACAGCCTGTACTCCAAACACAGTAACATTCAGTGAGAGGCAGGAACTGCTCTAAATACAGAAGAAAAGGAAAGAATAAAAAACTGCACGATTTCATAGAAAGGAGCCAAAATTTGTTAATAAAGTATATTACAAAATTTATGACACAAATATTGCCAGAAAATCAAAAGTTGTCAAAAAATTTAGTTATGCTTTAAACACCAAGTACAATGTTCTACTGAGCTGTTGCAGAGTAGTACAAAGTGGCGGATTTACATAATTTACATTATACTATGACGGTAGCATTATACTGTATGTGAGCACCCCAAGGAGGCAATATACTGTATGGGGACACAAAGGAGTGTGTTATAGTATAGTGGACACTATGCTGTGTGGGGAGCTTATCCACTTTACTCCCAACTCCTCTCCCTCAGAAAAATCCAAATACGCCCCTACATAAGGGTCATAAGGGTATGGCTTAAGATGTATCAGCACCGGTCAAATCTAGGAACAGTTCAGTGGACTTAAGAAGGCCCAAGTTGATCTGAGGCATGTTCTATTCCTATTAAGCTATAGACATCGATATTGGGCAAACCCACTGATTTTGGGGAGAGTCACTAACTAATGTGTATGATGGTATCCTAACTCACAGTGTCAGATGTTGGAAGGATCGGGCTGTTGGAGTTCAATAGGTCTGATCCATTGTTTTCTAAGGACAATAAGCTGCCACCAGTGGTATCTAGCAGTGGCCTACTCCCCTCTCTGTATTGGGAACACACTCATGCTTGGGTCAGGAGGAATAGCATTTTGCAAACAACCAATAGGATAAAAATACTACACAACTAACAGGGAGGGGGCATGCAAAAAACAAAAAAAGATTGAGAAATTGCAGAACTCTGTCATCAGGATGTGAACAGAAATGAACAAAAACATAACACCATGGCCAGAACGTGTAAAAATGGGAAGTGTTGAAGCCGGAAGGAGAGCAGACCCGTCTGACATAACGTAATACCGCAACATTGAAATATTTACTAAACAGTTATCTCTGAACAATATGGCAAGTTTTATGTCTGGACTCCACAATGTTAGCTGAACAAACATTAAAATTCAAGGCTATGGGAGGATCACATGTGATTTGTGATATCCTCAGGTGCACCCGTGCAGGACAAGCGATCTTTGTGAAATGATAATCCTAGATTTGCATGAAAACGTACAGTGTGTGTGTATATCTAGTTTATAGACTTAGATATTAACATTAGCTAGAACCACCTAGCTCTGTAGTAACCAGCTGGAGGCTATGGGCTAGTTATTGGTGCACTTAGATAAATATAAGCTAAAAATTTGGCAGAATGTCAATATTATATTAAAGAGGTTGTCCTGTTTATAGAACCCATTTTATAAAGACTGTTAAGGAACTCTGAGTTAAAGGGGTTGTCCAGGCCCAAACTGATTTTCATAATGACATGCAGTAAATGGGCCTCCTGATCTTATTACCTAGATAGGTAACTTAAGCACATTCAGTTATCTGTATGGGGCATTAAATAGTGTTTGGCTAGTCAGTGGCTATGGCCATGAGTCTCAGTTGAGAACATTGTTAGGCTAGGAATACACAGAGACTTTTGTCCGTGATCAAATATTACTGTCGCCCTGCAACTCTTTCACAAATGTAAATGAATAGAGTCACGTTGCAACCTGGGGGATGTTTTGACCACGAACAGTGTTCTTTTTTTTTTTTTGCAACTACAAGTGACAGTCGCAAGAAGCCCTATGTGGCCATGCAACATTCAATTACTTTAGTGGAGTTGCAGGGAGACATGGCAATCTTTCATCCCACGACTTTTAATGTTCTGACAATCTTCCCATTTCCTCTGTATAACCTCAGCCTAATAGAGAAGATCTAACATTCACCAAGAGGACAGCGCTGAATCAAGGTTGATGATCTAATGTGTTTAAGGGCAGTCTGACTCTCACCGCCACTACATCCTTTCATTGTCTGCAAAGTGAAATGACAATGCTGTAACACCTAGAACAACTGCTACTAAAAATTGTACGAATGGTGCCAAACCTGATGCAAACCATGCTTGATCAAGAGTTAGGACCCCCTTTAAGCAGCTGATCAGTGTGATTGGAAATAATTAGACCCCCACCAATCTAATATTGGTGGTCTATCCTAAACATAGACCATTCAATTCATAAAAGCCATAACCACTGGATCTGCCCCTAGTTAGCCTTGTATATGTTACATTTGAGCGTGTCTTGGGACTAGTGACCTATTAGTCCCCGTGCACACAGGGGAATCCTGGTTAGAACATCTGGTTTGTATGCAAGCCTGATTTCTTGACCCCAACCCAGTCATGAGACTGTGACTGCTTGCATCATGGTGATCTATGATGCTGGGAGTCTCAAGCTGTCATGCTTTCACTTTCCTATAATATATATATATATATATATATATATATATATATATATATATATATTTATTATATACAGTATAACCACTAGGAGACAGGGACTCCTAGAATTATAGATAACAATGATGCAAAGAGTCCAGTCCTTCCGATTGAGTTCAAGATGGCCATCGTATGATCCGGATTTTCTGGCCCATATTCCCTGTGTGCATGGTACCTTACCTCTTCTTATAATCTAGCCCTGCAAGCAGGCACAGATACAATCACATGTAATGAAAATGCTGCAGATTTTCTGTCTAAATTTGCAGTGCATGGACACATCATATAACAGAACAGCTATGTATATCACTTTTGTGCTTACTAAAAGATGCTATCATATAAGCACAATGAAGTATGTTTTCAGAATGTGCCAGCGAACTTTTGAGTTTGTTGCACTGATAAACCATGTCTTTGTATCATAGCTGAGCTCAGAAAATACTGGTGTAGTTACTGGAACCTCTACCGGTATAACAAAAATTGTATTAATCTATTCGGTAACTGGAGCCTGGGAACCACTTGAAGACAGGACGATCCCAAAGTTTTCCGAATACTAAGACGACATAATTGAGCCAATGAAGCGGGACCTGGGGACGGAATATAACAAAGAGTTTAGGAAATCTAGAATTACTTCTTAATAAGCATTATGTAACACAAGGAGCTTTATTCATACAGTATACTTACAGTATGTAATGATCTTATATAGAAATGTCATTACTTCATGCCTAGATTTACTTATTACACATTAATAGTGTAACTATAATAGTCCCTATAGATGTATTTGACATTCATTATATAAGGGATCTATAATAACCTGTGACTTCTGAAGCTGCAATGTACAATGCATTATTAATAACGTATTATTATTGGAGGCTTAATCCGTACAAGACTGTTCTGCTGGTAGAATTAAGCTCTTAATAATATCCTTTCTAGCATGTAATAAGATATCAGAGCACATATGTCCATACTTGTCATCTCTCTAGGAACATCCAGGAGGCTCCTGCAAAAACAAAAGGGACCTTCAAGAGTCGTGAAAGAGAGGGCAAATCTCCCAGGCCCAGCACAATGTTCCTACTCTCACATCCACCAGGCTCTTGGTCATATTATGAGGTGACATGGGTATGTTATGTGCTGGTCATGTCAAGTAAAAGGGGCATTACACACAACAAAATGGGTCCTGCCATTTACAAATTTACCCCTTTAAAGGAGCTCTTTAGGAATAGGTCAAAAATATACCTAAAAAATTTTCAGGGGACCTGCCCTGACAGCTTCATGTACTTACTTAGTACGATGCAGAAGGTTTTGCCTCTAAGAGTATGCTTGTGTGTCGGAAAAAAATGGCCGCCACCACTGTGCTGCTATCATCATTTACTGCGGGCTGGGACAGGGACCTTGGGGTTACCTTTCCTCCAGACATTTGGCTCTCCACTTTCCAGTCATGTCGCAAATCTTCTATCTCTTGCAGAGCTCAGGAGACTATAAAATCCTCTCCCACTAGTACAGAGTCGCTTCTGTCGTTCTTGAGGTCATTCCCTCTACCCTGGATCTATGCTGGAGATGCTCCTCTGGTCACGCTACACTGCTACACGTCCGGTGGAACTGCCCCCCGCTTACACCCTTTCTGGCACAATGTCAGATGACAGCTCACCAAAAAACTTCTCCCCTGGAATACCTTCGTCTACTCTGCCACCTTCCAGACTTCCTTCTTTATTCCTCGCTCCTGAGTCTGACATATTCGATTTACCTATCCTTTCCCTTCCCCACACTACTTTTCTCTCTACGTCCTTTTTCCTAGCTCCCACCTTTGCATACATACCTCGCTGTTCCCCTCTTTGAAGCCTCCTTAGATTTCTCCATATCTGAGGTGCCCCCCATTATTACAGTATATATTGATCTGTGTTGCTCTGTTGTCAGAGCCATTTGCCTCTTGTTCTTATCTCCCCCTTTCCCCCGTCCTTGACAGTTACGACAATTACCGCCACTTCTTACTCTTTTTCTCTTTTTTCTGTAAATTGTTTGATAACATCTCAATAAAACTTTGAATTAAGAAAAACCTGTACATATGAGTGACATAAGGATGGCATAAATCTGAAACATTACCCTCAGCCACCAGAAGGGCCCGCTCTACTGGACTCCGGGGTAGTGATAGTTCGATGGGGTATTTGCCTTCCATGTTTTTATACTTGACATTCGCTCCATAATCAATAAGTAGTTTGACAATGTCTTCGCTTGTTCCTCGGGCGGCAGCATGTAGCGGAGAGTCCCGCTGCTTACCATGGTTCACATTTGCACCTGCAGTAAAAAAAAAAAAAAAAATTATTACTAGAGATGAGCGAGTAGTACTCGATCGAGTAGGTATTCGATCGAATACTACGGTATTTGAAATACTCGTACTCGATCGAGTACCACTCGCTATTCGAATGTAAAAGTTCGATGCAGAACCAGCATTGATTGGCCGAATGCTATACAGTCGGCCAATCAACACTGGTTCTTCTCCTACCTTTAGAAGTCTTCTCTGTGCAGCTTCCCCGCAGCGTCTTCTGGCTCTTCATTCACTCTGCCAGGCATCGGGCCTGGGCAGAGCCGACTGCGCATGTCCGCTTATAGTGCGGACATGCGCAGTCGGCTCTGCCCAGGCCCGATGCCTGGCAGAGTGAATGAAGAGCCGGAAGATGCCGCGGGGACGCTGCACGGAGAAGACTTCTCGGAGGATCCAGCCCGACCCTCACTCGTGGACTTGGTAAGTGTAATTTGATCGAACGTTGCCTACCCCTGAAATGAGCATTTTCCCCCCATAGACTATAATAGGGTTCGATATTCGATTCGAGTAGTCAAATATTGAGGGGCTACTCGAAACGAATATCGAACCTCGAACATGTGATTTATTTAAAAAGTTTTTTCCATGATAGATAAATGAGATAAAATGTGCAAAAAGACGTGGTGACCCCTATGGAAAGCTAGAATAGAGAAGACCTTCTTTTGGGGCTATGCCTACTTACTGTACGGTAAAGGATTGTGAGCTTAACCAATTTTATACTTTTCATTTTGCCATTGCATTATTACTAGCTGGAGGAGATGGAGATCTTAGCAATGTATATTTTATATTTTGGCTGCTGGTGACAGATTCCCTTCCAACAAAGTTTGAAAGTCTTTCTGTAGTATAGATGTACGCTTTATCTCAGCAGACTTTATTTTCCTAAAATAATAACAATTTGCAAGTACCCGATAGGAATTGCTTTTCCTCTGGATTAGGATAACACAGGATTTATGTGTGGGAATATATTAGGGGATGGTTTCATGGTTTAAACTATCCCTTGCTGACCCCGGTCTTCCACTACCATATTATTATCAGGACACCAGTGGCATGGTTCTATACCCCTCCCCCCATCCTTCTGTGCTACTACCCCTACCCTTTATGATCATTGCAGCCCAACCAGAATATGGGGGGGGGGGGGGGGGACCGATGGTGTTTGGTCATGCCTTTGGGGGGAGAACTATGCCTATACGAAATCCTGGGTACACCCCTAGGTTTGTGCATCATGACAACAGTACCGTGCTAATGTCTGTCAATTATCAACATAAACTGCAGGAACTAAAAACAAATCTACATCAAATCAATATTTGGTGTGACCTTCGCCCTTTGCCTTTCATCAATTCTTTTCGGTACAGTTTTTGAAGAAAGTTCTCCTGCCTTCTTGGAGAACTAAGCACAGATCTTCTGTGGATGTAGGCTTGCTCCAATCCTTCTGTCTCTTCATGTAACCCCAGACAGACTGGATGATGCTGAGATCAGGGCTCTGTGGGGGTCATATCATTTCTTCCAGGACTCCTCCTCTGCAGGGCAAAGGTCATACCAAATATTGATGGGATTCAGATTTCTCTTTTGTTCACTTTTGTTTGCATTTTGTCAATTCTTCTACTTTTGAAAACTAAATTCTTAAAATTAAATTCTTATTTTGTAGCATTTTTTCCATGCCTGCTTAAATCTTTTGCACAGTACTATAACATAGATGCAGTAGCACTGATAATCTCCCTGGTGTAGCAGTAAGGTGCGATCCTTATGGTATACAAGTCCGTATTCTAACTTTAATCATTCACCTCTCTTATCACAAAATGATAGCTAAATGCATGCTACTATGGGTACAATCGTCAAATGTAGAAAAAATGTACAAATATTAATATATATTATCTATTTTTCTTACTTGTAGCATCAACATATTCCATAGTGCTTTACAGATGTTGTCAATCACTGTTTCATATAGGACTCACAATCTAAATCCTCTATGGGTATGTCTTTGGAGTGTGGGAGGAAACCAGAGTACCCGGAGGAAACCAACGGAAGTAAAGGAGAACACACAAACTCCTTGCAGACATTGTCCTTGGTCAGATTCAAACCCAGGACTCCAGTGCTACGAGGCACCAGTGCTAACCACTGAGCCGCCCTATGAATATAATGACTGTATTGTGAACGTATGGATTTCATCACAATCATGGTTACCTAACTCCAGGAGTCTCCTGACGCAGTCTGTTTTCTGATGGGCACAGGCTAAATAAAGAGGGGTCCCCCTGTTCTGCAGTTCTTTCTCAATGTCTGCTCCATAAGCTATTAACATTTCGGCACATTCCCTGTGACCTGTGAAGAGGAAACATAGACTGGGTGATCACACCATGTACTGTAGATTCTGCTCAAAACACAAAACTGGAGTTAATAAACTTAGGGAACAAACTTAACACAAATACGTTACCAGCCGGCCCCAAACCATTCACCTCTAGTGCCAATGACCAAACTGCTCTCCAGTAAGTCCCAGAATTAGACAACTAAGTCGGGCAGTGTCCACTATTTTTAGGTTTCTCTATGAGACGATGCAAATAGACATTTACATGAAATAATACTTACATAATAAAATATAAATCTGATCTATTTGGTAGTTTCTATGAACTAAATGCAAAAATGCAGGTTAGTTAGTTCTATGAGTTTTACCTTGACGTGGTCGCCCCAGGATTAAATATTCATTTACTTTGTCTTATCACTTGGACTCCTTTACATGGGGTTGTTCAGGCTAAAATTTTAATTTGTAATTGTCATAACTAAGCAACATACCTTTTTTTTAATGATTTTAAATAAAAACGTGTTAGGTTTTATGTGATCTAACAGAGTAAATAAATATTTGTCCATGAGAGCTGCCAATATAATAGTTTAATGTAATAATTTATTATTCAATTATTGCCGTCACAGTGGCCACTTATCATGGCAAACACTGGAGAAGACAAGTCATGTAGTGCCACCTGCAGGTTCTATCTTGTCATTACACAGCCTGCCATACATTACTTCTTACGTGCAGATGGGATAAGCAGAAGAGTAACTTGAGGGGGTGCAGAGTGTGCAGTCGCATCGGGGCTCAGGAGCCTTAGGGGGCCCATAAGCACTGGCATCAGTATTGAGATTGCAGCTTCCATGTGCCCATAAGGAGCCCCACAGATTACCCTAACCACACTAAGGAGCAGCAGGAAGGAGAATGTATACTGTGGGGGCATCAGGAGGGAGATATTATACTGTAGGGGCACCTGGAGGGAGGCATTATACTATGGGTGTAACTGGAGGGAGACCTTATATTTTGGATGCAACTGGAGGGAGACATTATACTGTTGGGGCAGTAGAAGGGAGACATTATAATGTGGGGGCAACTGGAGGGGGCCATTATGCTGTGGGGGCACTAGTAGAGAGAATGTGGATCATACCATGTCAAGGTGACTGTAGGGATGTTATACTGTGTGGGGGCATAAAGAGAAATGGATGGGAAATGGGCAGAGTCAAAGTTTCAGTGAGTGGGGACAACTTTGCTGCAGTGTATATAATGGGCCGCACATTCTGCCTCAGACCTGGCAATGATCTAGGAGCACCATACCTCAGCATCTGCTGCATGAAGCTCCCTGGTACACTAAATTAACACAAGCGCTTGCTCTCCATTACTTGGATCGGTCTGGGGACCCAAATTACAGAGAGGTAGACTGTTAGGGTGCATTCACACTACGGAACGCCAGCGTGTATCACAGCCGTACACGCCGGCGTTACAGCAGGGCTGCCGGACACTTCCCATTCATTTCTATGGGAGCCGGCATGCGAGCGTTCCCCATAGAAATGAATGGACTGCTTTTTTCCATTCATTTCTATGGGGAGCGCTCGCATGCCGGCTCCCATAGAAATGAATGGGAAGTGTCCGGCAGCCCTGCTGTAACGCCGGCGTGTACGGCTGTGATACACGCTGGCGTTCCGTAGTGTGAATGCACCCATACAGTGGTTACACATGGACCCCCCATGTCAGTCATTTTGTAACAAAGCATCAAAGAAAAAAAGTCCTCAATGTGAACCTAGCTGTAGTGTTTTACAATGTATCTGTATTCCATGTTATTTGCAAAGCATTGACTAGACTGGATACAACTGTATCTATTTACCGCTGACAGTAGGACTAGATATATAGAGGCCAAACACATTCTTGTTCACCGACAGCAAACATACTGTATATAGTGAATATGATGGTGTATTCAAAGATCAAGTATGGCAGAAAGTTGCAAAACATTTTTTCACACATTTTATTCATGTAAAACTCCTAAAAAGGAATAACAAGTACATACATACAAATAGGATTAGTCAAGGCCCAACCCCATCCCAGCTGGTCCCCTTTTTCCAGAAATGACAGGAAGGGGAGTTACCTCTTACAACGGCTTCGTGAAGGGGAAAGGCAAGTTGAATTTCCAGCTCTGGGTTGGCGCCATGGTCCAGTAACATGCTAACACAAGCTACGCTTCCACTGCTGCAGGCGTTATACAGAGGAGTGAGTCCATCGACCGTCACAATGTTTATCTGGAGAGGAATCAGAATTATGGTCAAGGTTACATCTAACTGTACAGATGACTGAACCATAGTGGGATTCATAATGTGAGATCCTGGACACTTATCTGTATTTACAGGTAATAGAAATAATTCCTATGCTTTGCTATGGGCAGTCATGCACTGGCTGTGCAAAATTAGAAAGATGATGCCATCTAGTGAGCACTTTTGGTACTGAAAACTGAGTTGTCAGGATAATCACACTCACGCGAGCCCCATTTTCCAGTAAAACCTTTGCACAAGACACATGGCCTCCTAGACATGCTTCATGAAGAGGAGAAATCCTGTCTATTGTCAAAATGTTCACATTAAATCCCTGCAAAAAGAACAGACATAGCCTATTAGGAAAACCCAAGCTGACTTAGGCTAAAGCCACACATAGCAAACTGCAATTGGGGAATAGACGCAGCAAAAACTTTTTACACTGTGGTTTACATTTTTGTCTATAAGTTGATGGGGAAAATGCAAGTAAAATTTAACGTGCATGTTTTTTGAAAATACTGTGTTTTTTAGTAAATCATTCACTTTTCAGGTACTGCAAAATGCAGCATGTTCTGTTGTGTTTCTGCATTTCTACAATGTGTGGCTTCCACCCAAGGCTATGGCCCCAATTGGTGATCTGCAGCTAGAAAATACTGCAGAAAAAAAATTAAACAGTAAAAACGCATACATTTTTTCCACTGCCTTTTGCATTTTTACCTGCCCCATATACTTACTTCTATGGGAAAACACAGCATTTTCACATGTAAAATTAACATACTGCAAGAGAATGAGATTAAATAAAATCACATTTAAGCTGGGGTCCCATGTTGCGAATATGCAGCGTTTTGCTCGGGGTTGAAAAAAATTGCTGCATATTACAGTCCCTGCAAAGTGGATGGGATTCCGGCTAATCCCATTCACATATTGTAGAAAAAAAAACTGCAGAGGAAATGCTGCGACTTCAAAAGCCGATGGGTTTTATAAATCGCAGCATGCAGAAGAACTAAGGTAAACTTTGTCATGTTGTTTACATAAGAGTTAATGGAAACGGACACAAATGGGGCACCCATCAGTCTGTCGTTGTAAATGTCCATTGCTCTCATCCTGTGACTTCTGATAACCCCTTCTTAGGGCTCGTTCCACGATGTACGCGGCGCTCATTCTGACACGTATACATGTGTCAGAGTCAGCGCTTCAAAACAAAATCCCATTGACTTCAATGTGTTACGCGCATTAAACGGAACCCATTGATTTTTGAAACGATGACTCTGACACGTGTATACGTCTCAGAATGACAGATTACATTGTGGGAATGAGCCCTTAGGTGGAATAACTGTATGGCAGAGGAGATGGGTCATACTATACTATATTATACCTGAGCAATCAATGTTTTGACAGTCAGAAGTCTTCCATGAAATGCAGCATCATGTAAGGGAGATCTGTCGGCCCAAGAACCTGCAAAATACCAACAGCAAAGAAAACACAAATGATTTCACCATAGATGATAAAAGGTCCTTCACTCTATATATCATATGGCAGAAACAATACTCACCTTAGCCTTAGTAACCTGATTACAACTAACGTTAGGTTCACACTCATGTTCATCCTTCAGGTCCGCATAGGTATACAGGTTATATACTGTGCCACTGAAAGAAGCCCCACTAGTGTATATATCATTACTGTATGATATTGTTCATGTATATATCATTAGTGTATATAGCATTTATGCTGTATCTTCAGGCTATTACATTGCTATGTGTGTTATAAGTAATGTCTGGAACAGGTCAAGGGTGAGACTTTTGACTTCTTGCGATCACAGTACCAGATGCCCTTCCATTTTTATTACAATGGACAAGTTAGGCTTACAGCTAGTTGCCAATATCAAAAGTCAGTCATGTCTAAGGGGAGGGGGTGACCGGACAGGGACCTCAGCACTGAACTCTTTGGATATTAAGTAATTACATTCATTGGCACTATCAGACCTATTACCTTTGTAGGCTAAGGGTAAGTTCACACGGGGCTTTTTGGTCAGGATTTTGAGGCCATATCTGGAGGCTGACTCAGGTTCCAGTCCAAACAACCTGGTAGCTGTGACTTAAAGCTGGTGCACTGCACCGACATCCAGCCGCGCACTCCGCTGCGGACTAGGCCCAATGAATGGGCCTGGTCCGGAGGAGGGACTGTCTTGAGGCCGAATCGCTAGTCGAAACGGCCTGAAGAATGAGCACCTCACTCCTGAGTGGCTCCCATTGATTTCAGTGTGAGCCGTCTTTTTGGTCAGGATTTTGAGGCGGATACGGACTCAAAATCCTACCAAAAAAACTCTGTGTGAACTTACCCTGAGGCCCCACGTAGCATGCTGCAGCCAAAAACCACGGCCGAAAGTCATCATGGTTTTCCATACAGCACTTTTCACAGAAAGTCCACAGAGTTTTCCTCTGAGGACTGTCTGCTTCTGTTATACCTATAGGGAGATTGCCAACGTTTCAATAGGTATAATTGACAGGTTGCGCTTTACAAAAAAAAAAAAACAAGCGTTTTTTGATATTGCAGCATTTTCACTGCAGATTTTTTTCTGCAATGTGTGAATGGAATTAGCCAGAATCATGTCCACTTTGCAGGTATTGTAAAACACCGCGGCCAAATCGCTACATTTAGCCCACGTTGGGCCCTGGCCTTAGAGGATGTTTGCATCTGATGTGCGCATATGTGAGGAGGATTTCCACTGAGCCCAGTCCTAGTTCAGTAGTGGTGGCAGTGTGTATTTGGAGTGCGTGGACTGTGTTGGGGTGTGATTTACACTCTGTTACCGCCTATGTTGCAAACTGCATATGCATGAGGACATGAAACGTCCTCTTTAGGGAGCTTTCACACGGAGTTATGCTGCGCTCATTCTGAACGCAAAAAGTCGTGCAGAATGAGTGCATAAAAACCAGCTCCCGTTGAATTGAATGGCTGCCGGCATACACGCGTATCACATTGAAAGCAATAGGGAAAAAAGCCTCCCATTGATTTCAATGGGTAGCGCACGTATGCCGGCACCCATTCAAGTCAACGAGAGCTGCTTTTTATGCGCTCATTCTGAATGAATTTTTACGTTCAGAATGAGCGGAGCGTAACTCCATGTGAAGGCTCCCTTAAAGGGAGACTGTCACCAGAACCCAGCCTGGTGGATATATAGGTTTGGGTCACCAGAATGAATTAGTGTATTCCCCTTGTGAATCCATGCCTCTATTGCTGATGTATCGCTGCTTTCTTCAATATGCAAATGAGCTCATTTCAGAAACAAGATTATTGCCACTTACATCTTTAGGGGTTTAATACAATAATATAGGGAGTATGAATTAAAGATAGTACAGACATGTGTGATATTAAGGGGTTAAGAGTTAATATAATTCACAAAATGTTTACAGTGAAGTTAGTAGAACCTGATATATTATACAAGGCAGATTTACGGGGCAACACAGTGGTTAGCACTGAAGCCTTTCAACGCAGGAGTCCTGGGTTCGAATCTCGCCAGGAGCAACATCTGCAAGGAGTTTGTATATTCTCCCCGTGTTTGCGTGGATTTCCTCCCATTCTACAAAGACGTACTGATACTTCTACTGATAGGGGGAAAAAAAAGTACATTGTGATCCCTATATGAGGCTCACAATCTACATAAGAAAACAAAAAAAATATACAAGGCAGATTTGTAAGTTAGTGCAATGTATAGGGAGATGCAGGGGTTAGTAATATAATGTATAGGGAGACAAGATGCAAGGGTTAATAATACAATGTATATATATTCATACTAGCCACACCCTTATAATGGCCATGACCTGTTGCTCAGGTATCAGGTGGACGTTGCTAGCAGGCAGGTGCTGCATTATACAGTATGGACATACCTCCCTGGAACGTGTGGCAGATGTGGTTACCATAAAGGGCATTTCGTAGTTCCCAGGGTAAAGACGTTCCCCAGAAATCATGTCTTTTTGAGACCTCTGCGTCGAGAGCCAGTTTGGAGCTTGCAGAGACAACATTGCTGGAGACTCTGACAGCAAAACATCACGTGGGAGAATGGAGACCGCCTCTAAGTAGTGCCAGGATCAAATCTCATCTGTGCCCACAAGTGCCTGCTTAAAGGGCCAATGACCCTATGCTCCACAGTGTACAATATGAAGACGTATGCAGAAATGCAGATATTGGAGTATATACATAAATGCACCTGGAGGAACGTGGTATAGGGTGCGCATGGGAACAAGGATATTTCTGGACAGTGGATTTGTGGATTAAATACACTTTAGACCTTAGATACTGCAGAGGATCACAACTGGAGGAAGCCGCAGCTGATGGCAATTGAGAAAGGGTTAACAGTTTTTTTGTGCTATAAGAATTGGACCTAATGTTTCTAAGGCTGAAGCCCCACATTGCAGAAATGCAACTTTTTTTGTTGCGGTTTTTTGAGCCCAAACTAGGAGTGGATTGAGCAGAAAGGAGAAGTATACGTGCTTGCTGCAACAACAACAACAAAAAAAGCTACATTTCCGCAACATAGGGCCTTAGGCTAAGGCTCAGTTCATACAGTGCTTATTTTGCTGAAGAAGTTCCTCTGTATGATAACAGCCGGTACACCAGGGGTTTTCATTGTAATGGTTGTTATTGTAGGGGTGACATGTATAGTAATATATGATACTCATTATTGCAATTAAAAACTGCATGCTATTCTTCAGCCAAAGAGCACCGTGTGAACCCAGCCTAACACGTTCCAGTGCATGTGAGGCTAAGCTCACATCTGCGCCAGAGTGTAGAATCCGCTGAAAATCGCTGGAAAAAAATCCTGCGCGGAAGATTTTTCTCTCTGCTGCTTTCAATTTGAAACCGACGGACCCAGTGGACTCCGTTACAGTTAATAGGGTCCACCGATGTCCGTGTGTAACCACTATTTTAGCAGTTCCCTGGTGGACCCGAATGACGGAGAGCCCAACGCAGATGTGAACCTAGCCTCACCTGTATGCCAACAGCCATTAAATTGAAAGGGGTTTTCCATCCCCATACTGATGACCTTTCCACAAATCGCAGCAAGAACTCCATGTGTGTCTCCAGCCATAGGGTGCATTTACAGTGCAGATGGGGTGTAGTAAAAAACGCATTAGAAAAAAAATTACAAGCAGTTTTGACGCAGTTTTTGGCTGTGGCAATAAACACTGCGTTTTAAAGTACCTGCAAAGTGGGTGGGCTTCTGGCTAATCCCAGCTACACATGGATGCAGGACTATCTTCCCTTACAAAAGTAAACAAACATGATGGAAGAGAGTCTATCATAGTGTTTACATTAGAGTCAGTGACTAATCTGGTGTCCATTCTGTACAACAGTTTAATATCCGTTGCGGTCCTTTATATTTCCTGCTACTTCTGAATCCACTACTGCCTTTGGTTAAATAAAATGCAGCAAAACCTGCAGCAAAAAACAGCAACCGAAACTCATTGAGTGTAGCCTAAAAGGGATTCAGGGGATTAAAAAAAATGGATGACCTAACCTTCATATGGGCTATTAATATTGGATTGGCCAGGGTCCAACACCCAAGACCCCCAGATCAACAATTCAAAGTAGAAGAAGTGCTCCAGTGGGCGCCATGTGAGGACATGCGATATGCAATGTCTTGTTCATTGTTATATGGCTTGTTTGCTGCTCAGTAATGAATGAAGATCTGGTCGTGCACATGTGCTATGCTCTCCATTTACTTCTATGGGAGTTACAGAAACCGTCATTCATCTATGTATCCTATGACTACACCATACATGCCTGCACTGCTCTGCCCCCTCTCTTTATACACTGGTATTACCAGTACTATGGGGGTGGATCTACTACCACAATAACATAAATCTGCTAAGCCGCCATACGGTGGCATAACTAGGAATGGCTGGGCCCCAAGACAAACATTTGGCATGCCCTCCCCTTCCCCCACACATAGTATTATGCACCACAGAGGCCCTTCACACAGTACAATGTGCTATTGTGGACCAGCTATGAACATTTTTATTTTTTTCAGGCCCCAAAGTATAATGGCCAAGGGAGGATACAAACATAAAAAATACTTTTACTTACCTCTACCTGGCTACGGCACACGTGACCATACGTCACGTGAGTCGGGCCAGTGTTACATAATGATGCAAGTCCGGCCCACGTGACGTCTGGGACGTCACCAAACAGGTCAGCAGACTGCTGGAGCGCAGGAAAGGGAAGTAACAGTGTTTTTTATGTTTCCTCAACTCCCCTGGGCCTCCGTTATACTCTGGGGATATGAAAAGACCCCAAGTATAATGATAGCAATGTTTATGGGGTTTGAGGGCCTGTGGCGCTTCCTCAGAAGGGGAAGCGCAGGTGGCCGTGAGGGGGGGGGGATTGGTAAGTAAATAGGGCCCAATACCTGCTGGGATTACTCCAGCAGGTGTCAGTGTATTTAAAAAAAACACACAACAGGGGCCTGCCGGCCGCCTAATGTCCTGGGTCCTGTGGCAGCTGCTACCCTGGTAGTTACACCACTGCTTCCCAAGAGACACAGAGCAGAGGGAGGGTGCAGAGAGACCCAGGTGGTAAATGCTGGCTCAAATCCCAGGACACTTAGTCAGACTCTGCCTACAAACCCAAGGTAAAACTACATTTAAATACTTAAGCCTAACCATTTTATGCCCAAATCTTGTATGCAGTCCTATTTATCTCCATAGCAGCAGACTACAAACAAGTCTTCATATTCTGAGCCTGCAGTCATATTCCTTTCCATCTGTCCTGTTTCTTACTAGCCAACAGATTGTCAGCAAGAAGAAGGAGACAAACGGCTAGAAGAAAGTAGGTTAGACTACAGATTGTACAGTATGTAGTCTGTTACCATCGAGCTACATAGGCTTATATAGGAGCTGTAGGCACAAAACGAAGTGGAAATTGTAGTTTAGTAGCATCTGGAGCATCGATTAATAGTGGAATAAAATTAGATATAAATACTGTAATTGCATATTATTCTGGCATTATTCTGGGATACTTGTCTCACTGCCGGAGCCACCGGACAGGGACTGGTTCACACCACATTCCTTTCCTCCTGCAACAAGATCACACAGGATGTGACATCTTGGTAAACAAGCGACTGTCATAGCCTAGAACTACGGCAGATATTGTAGCCAAGACTGAATCCTGAGAAATACAGACCGCGCTTTCATCACTTACTGAAGGAGTAAATATCAAGAACATTGAGTTAGTAAAAGGTCTTTGATATACGCCGATGTATCCACCCAAGTATACCAAATGTAATAAGTACATAACTAGCTCCAGTGCACATGACTTACAGACCTTGTGATATCCCGTAGATCTCCTCTGCTATGCGAGCCGCTTCTTTTCGATTCCCCCGGACAATGTAGAAATGAGTGAGCAGAGCCAGGGACACTTTAATCAAAAGTTTGAAGCAGAAGAGGGCAAATATGGCCACGTAAATATTAGTGAAGGCCAGAAGGATAGAACTACTCTCCATTGTAGCAAACTCTCAGGCTGAAAAGCTTTCACTGTAGCAGTCTATTTTTGGCATCCCTGAAAATCTATTTTAGAACTTTCCACTGCTGGTGGACTTCAGAGAACAAATCTCTTTAGTATAATCAAAACAGCACATATATGCTAAATAAATAATAGACATATTATAAATGGAAATTATTTACAAGCTGAAGAGGGTTTCCAGCACATTAAACAAAGTTAAAAGAGCTAAATGGGCAGGTTTAAAAAAAAAAAAAAAAAAATTTTTTTATATATATTACTCCACCCCCTGCTGCTTACCAAACACACAGGAAGTGCACTGAGATCCCCATCCAGCCAATCACTGTGTGAGGAGGGTCACTGATCCATTTTCTGTGTAGATCAGGATATACTATGAATGGACCTGGGCAGTCTATAGACCAGAGCAGTGGGGATTGTGCAGAATTATGCTAAAAGGAGTCTGTCAGCAGAAAAATCGGTATCAAACTAATGACAGTGGGTTGTAGAGTGGCTTCTCCACTTTCCAAAGATGCCTTTCTTATTCTGTATTGCAGCTCCAGTTTCATGAAAATCAGTGTGTTATTATTATGCAAAGCAGATAAAAATGGCTTTATAGTATTTTGCTTATAGAGGAATATTAGTTCCCTGTGGGTAGGCCTAAGCCAGTACTCTGGGTCTCGTTGTTAAACGCCATCCTATACCTTAAAAAAAAACAACAACTCACACATCAGGGCGAGTTCACACGCAAATTACGTGTGGCGTAATTTGGTCCGGAAAGAAAACGCTAACCAAGTAGGAAGCGTTTTTTTGGACCTTGACGAGTTTTTTGGAGCGTTTTCGGTAAAAACCGCTTCAGAAAACGCCAGGCAGTTTTCCCCTCCCCTAAAGTGAATGGACTGTAAAAAAAAAAAAAAAAAACGCATTGCGGTTTTTTGCAATGACATCCATCATCTGATAAAATAAGATAATCTTTTTATTTTCCCACCATGGGGAAATTCAGTGTGTTACAGCAGCATGGATAATACAGTAATATATTACAAGAAAGAACACATACAAGCTCATAGCAGATAGAAAAGATACTAGGAGTCATAGAAACTAGAAAGGAAAAAAAAAAATGACTCAGGATCATTTAGTTCTCTGTGCGAGTGATCGTCACTTAGCCTGATGTTCATTATACAGCCTGACCGCGGTTGGGAGGAAGGATCTTTGATAGCGCTCCTTCTCACACTTGGGGTGAAGCAGTCGGTCAATAACAGCGCTGCCCAGTGCTGTCACTGTCTCATACATGGAATGGAAGTTATTCTCCAGCATGGAACTCATCACAGACAGTATCCTTAGGTCACCCACCAGCTGTACTAGGTCCAGTAGACTCCCCAGGATAGAGCTAGCCCCAGTGGTGAACCTAACCTCTCTGCTGAGGTGAGGGGTGAGGGGGTTGGGACGACTGTTGGGGGTGCTAGTGGCAACATTACAGTAAGTACAATGCAGTAATATTTTGTGCAGTAAATGCTCACAGGAGACGTCTTCCCACATTTCCCGTCTCTTCCCTTTGCACCGCCATGACCACTTCTTCCAGCTGTGACTTGACTCTGTAAAGTTTGAAACACAGACATCTTTGACTCCTCACTTCTCCATGCACCCAACCCCTATATATCCCACAGCGGCCCCTGCAGCCTATATTATGCCCCACAGTGGTACAATAGACTGTGGGGCATAATAGAGGTTGCGTGGGGCAGCTGTGAGGCATAATAGAGGTTACAGGTCCACAGTGGACCCTTCAAGCTTTATTATGATCGGGAGTCTGGAAAGACACCCCCCCCCATCCCCCACAGAGTATAATAATCGGAGCCCCAGGAACATAAACAGTGTTACTCACCTCTCCGGGATCCAATGTTACTCCTAGCAGGCTTCAGGCCCATATGGTAATGCCCAGACGTCATGTGGTCTGGGATATTTCCATACAGGCCCAAAGCCTGTGCTAGCAGTAACAGGCTATTACTACTAGCACAGGCTTCGGGCCTGTATGGTACTGCTAGCACAGGCTTTGACATCACGTGAGGTCTGGGACATTACCATATAGGCCCGAGGCCTCCTAGGAGTAACATCAGATCCCAGAGAGTACTTTTGCCTTTCCATAGCTGAACTGACTAGAGGTTGGAGATGTGTCAGGACCAGTGTTTCTAGGACCTTCCTCAAGTGGGAGGTCAGTGCTACAGGTCTGTAGCCATTGAGGTCCATTGGATGAGGTGTTTTTGGAACTGGTACCACACAAGATGTTTTCCACAGTTATGGTACCACTCCCAGCTTCAGGCTCATATTGTACATGTGTGTAATAACACCACACAGCTGGTCTCTGTATATTTTAAAAACCCTCACGCGTATCCCATCGGGTCATTCAGCCTTATCCGCTTTTTTCTTCCTGATTTCCCTACACACTTAAGACTCTGAAGATCAGATTGTAAGCAGATGGCAGTTGAGCACAAGCTGGTGGGGGTAGGCGGTTAAATGGCATGCTGGGGTGGGCAGAGATGATGTGTGATCAAATGTGTTGAAGAATAGATTTAGTTCATGAAGCCATTTTGTGTCTTTCTGCCTGGGAGACTGGTTGACTGTGACCAGATATTGCCTTAAGACTATTCCAAACTTTACCAACACATCCTTCAGCCATTTGCTGCTCCATCTTCCTCCTGTAATTGGCTTTTCCCTCCCTAATCTGTCACTTCAGCTCCTTTTGCACAAGCCCAAGGCATTCCTTATCTCCAGATTTGAAGACTCGCTTTTTTTTCCCTTGAGAAGAGCTTTCATATCAGAGATAATTCATGGCTTGTTATTAGAGAAACATCTATATATGATACAGTTACCCTGAGCATTTTGGCGTTTTGTTTATCCAAATCTGTTCAGCTGTTCCAAAGATATAAGCCCTATTAACAATAATGCAAATTGGCCAAGTGGGCGGAAACACTGCATGACATACAGCACACAGTGATTCCATCCCCAGAGAAACCACAGTGTTACCGCCCACTTGGCTATTACATCGTAATTTTCAGCAACACTAAAAGGGCTTATATCTTTGGAATGGCTGAACAGATTTGGATAAACACCAACATGTTCAGGATGACAGCACCTATCAGATGATGTATGTCATTGGGTTTTCTGACTTGGTAACAGGCCCTCTTTAATAGCCACAGAATTAACACATCAATGACATCAGATATTTTTATATACTTTTATTACATTTCTGACATATTATAACAAAACAGTTGTATAAACAAATTTAAGAAAAAAACAAACAAAAAAAAACCATTACCAGATAGTGCACTCACACCGATTCACTTGATACAATTAGAGAACCCTTAGGGTAGGGTTACAGGGTAGATTTTGTTCATTTTGCGACTTGTAACTCTATGATCAAAGTCACTATACAAGCCCAAGCAGTATAAGAACTAGTAAGCCTCCTGGTACTAGCCTTGGGCCATAAAACTAACCTTGGAAAGCAAAAAAAAAATTGTTCTAAAACGGGTTTGGACGCTTCACACCATCTCAACAGGTAGATTTCCATACTTTGCACTTGGTTTAAATTGCATAGGGTCCTAAATAGAAGGTCAACATCACTGACTCTCCATAGTAAATAAGCAGCACAGAATAGAAAAGGTTATATGCCTATGTATGAAAGAAAATGATCGATTGTGTGAACATTGTACAAATAATACGCCATCTTTCACATAAGAGATATGTACAGCAGGAAACCATTTGCAAACAGTCTCCCGTTAAGTTGCACAAAAAGCACAGTTATTGAGATGTAACCCAATATTGTACTAGTGGGGTCCCTGGCACTCGGTAAACAGATAGACCCCCTCAATCCTCAGTAGTCCATGTACCACACCAGTTAGTTCTGCCCCTGGGGGCTTTAAGCAAGGAGGGTCATCCCCTACCTCAGAAAAGCTTATGGTCGGTATACCTGGAATCTGACAAAGGAGAAAACTACAAACTATAGTTTTTATCGTAGACTGCAATTTACCTTCAATCTGTTAAAAGAACAGTACAGGCAAAGCTGATTCACGGTGTTATGCCTGGTGCAGGGTCTGAGGGGGCGGAGCATGACAAAGATTCAAAGAAAACCAAAGAGAATCCTTGTGTCATGCTCCGCCCCCTGACCCTGTACTAGATATAACGCAATCACTCAGCTTTACCTTGAATGTTCCTTTAAGGGCTAGTTCACACGGGGCAAAATGGTTAGGATCTTGATGCAGAATCCACGTCAAAATCCTGCAGTCTCCCATTGAAATCAATGGGAGCCTTCATTTCCTTTTTCCATGAGCGGTTTGTCCCTACTCAAAAAAAAAAAACCAAAAAAAAAAAAACAAAACACGAGCTGCCCTTTCTTCAATTCTACAGCTGATTAAGCCCCGGCATCTGCCTCCCAACACCACCCTCCGGGCTAGGCCCATTCATTTGGGCCTAATCCAGAGCGGAAAGTGGCGATGAAATGTGTTCACGCAGAACCCCGTATGAATTAGCCCTAAAAGGGGACTGGTCATCTCTTGACTGGTCTGGTTTAGTAAATACTTGGATTCCTCACACTATAACAATTCTGGAGTCTCTTCTTCAGACTCTGTTCTTTTTCTGGGCCTCTGTTATTCCTCCCAGAATTGTATGAGTTAATTGACAACCGGGTGTTACTCAACTGGTCAACAGAGTTTGTCTCAGCACAGCGTGCCACCGTCAGCACCAAATGGACAGTATAAGAGCGTGCAGGGCAGAGATAGGCAGCCTTTGGCACTCCAGCAATTGGGAAACTACAACTCCCAGCATGCACACTCACTCCTTTTGGAACTCCTATAGAGGCGAATAATTTCGACGCAGCTGGAGTGCCGAAGGATGCTTACCTCTCGTGTCAAGGGGACACCCTGTTCACAAGTAAACGGGTAACACCCAGCTGTCAAACTATTTTTACATTAACAGGAGGAACGCCAGAGGAACTGCACAATGTGGAGTTGTAAGAATCTCCAGAATTATTATTCTGTGGGGAATACAAGTATTTACCAAGACCCGACATGACTGTTATAAAAGCAGAAAATAAAGGGTATGGGGGGGGGGGGAATGAAAACGAGTGTATTTTATGGTAATACAGTGCATTTATATTAAAGGGGTTGTCCGCTTTCCCCAACAAATGGAGTGTGTAGTAAGGTAAGCCCTAGAGAAAGTGGACGACCCCTTTAAAACCATCTCATTTCAGTACATTTTATAGTATTCTAAGACCTGGATTGTGCCATGGTCAGATATTTCTGAAGTCTATAGCTAAATATAAAAAGATGTAGATGCCATTTATTAATAAATATATATGTATTCTGATAAATATCTAGCATTGATCCCATAAAGATTAAAACAGTGCAAAAAGTCATATAATACACATATGGCATGTATAGATGTATAAACCTCTTTGTAGAAACATGGCTTTTCTCACGTCAGTGGTCACTAGTAGGAGCAGCACATTATAAAAGGTAACGCACTATACACAGACTTTTGGTTACAAGCAGAATGTAAGTAATAGGAGTGTAAGCAGCTCGCACCCATTGAAGCCTTCCATACGTAACACTAGTAGTATCTCAATAAGCCCATCGTGTAGGTTGTCATTCCAACCAGTGTGATTCAGTGCAGCAGTAGGACATTTCCTTATATAAACCAAAAGAGCCCAAAGTCCAATCAAATGTCCTGATATTATGGGGGAAACAATATTTGGTGCCAAGAAGGGGATTGGGATATCAGAACCAACTTTTCCCAAACCAGTTGAGATCAGGCAATACAACATGCCTTGATATCTTTGGAGTCATGACACCACCGTATACAATGGATAATCCACCAGGTCTGCCAAAACTGGCAGAGTTATCCGACATCTACCTAACGTGTCTGGCAGCTTTAACCCTATTCAAAGATAAGTTTCGACGAAGACTTCCAGCTGCCTGTATGCACAGCCTTGTGCCTGTATGTACTGGAGTCATGCAGAGAGGAGTTTTCCATTACTGCACCCATATTACAACCTGACCGCCGGACAAATGGCCTAACCAACAGCGTTACAAGTGTCTGCCATGCCGTCAGTCAGGCCAGGACACTTAACTAATACAGACAAAATGCATTTATGATATGCTTGTATGAAAATTACCCAAATGGATTTACAAATCCACTTAGGTCACAAATGAAGGATTTCTTATCACTGTGCAATTATACAATGGCAGGAATAAGCACTCGCCGCTGTCTTAGGCTCGCAGTATGAGATTTCCCCTGTGAAGGCGGCCATTGAATATACCTCACTGTATATGTATACTATTTTCATGGTGGCTCTCTGTGCTCTTCTATAGAATAGAAAAAAAGTTATGCCTACAACATAACAACCAGCTACTCTCAGGCCTGTGTGGGGTGAGTGGAGCCCTATGGATACATTTTACATATACAAGGAAGCTTTTCTTAATGTACAGTATAAGACAAAGGGCTTGAAACACAGAACCTTATAGGAGTTTTGTCTATACTGTATGCATGTCTGACACCCAGAACCTCCACAGATCAGCTGTTCAAAGGGGTCTCATGCACTGCAGTCTTTAACCTGTGCTAATGTCACATCCATTAGTCACATGGTACCACATGAATAGGGCTGAGTTGCAATACCAAGCACAGGCCCTACAATATGTACAGCGGTGCTTATTATTCAGTGAAAATGTCACCACGCTCACCTGAATGCTGCAGCCTCTTTAACCAACTGATCTGTAGGGGACAACTCCCCCCCTACCCCATTAGGGCTAGTTCACACATTGTAAGGTGGTCGAGGAATTTGGTCAGGAAAAAATCCGCTTCAGGAAATAGGCAGCGTTTTTTGGAGTGTTTTTTGACATGAAGCGCTTTTTGGAGTGGTTTTATTTTTGAGTTTTTTCCTCCAGCACAGCGAAGGGACCTTGAAAAAAAATGCGTCGTGGTTTTTTGCCAAAACTGTGTCAAATACCGCGATGCAGATTTTCCGCCTCTCATTGAGTCACGTTGGTTTCCTCAGGCGGAATCCTCCTGAAGAAAGGTCATGGCGCTTCTTTTTTCTGCTAGTGGAAAAAAAAATGCTAGCGGTCTACATGTGGCAGATTCCCTGTCAAAATCTGCCACATTTCACTACCGTGTGAACTAGCCCTTACATACTGCGGACCTATCCTAAAGATAGGTCATCAATATGAAAGCCCTGGAAAACCCCCTTAAATGGATGTGTGCGCTTTGCCTTCCATATTACAGTGCAATAAAACAGTTCCTTCTATATGGAGGTTTCAGTCTCTATGTCAAGACTGAAACGTCACATTGAACATGGATGAATAGTCATCATTTGGTTTGGACAGGTGACACCTGAAGTCAAACCTACAATGGAGGAAATGTCAGAAACTACATGTACTACAATGGTGTAGTCAGCATTGATTCTTGAAAAATACTTGAAAGGCTGCAAGTGATATCATAAAACCAAAGTCATCCATCTTATCTTGCAGGGGACTCTCCAAGACTATCAAAACTGTTTGTAGGAGAAGATTTTCCGTCTTATTGATTTACTGGTGATTTCTTTCTGTTTTTTTCAGCACAGTTCTGCTGTGACCACGCTGCTTTAGGGCCTGTAGCATCCACTGCAATGTCAATCAAAAAGTCAGGGGTTGTCCATCGTAGAAAAACTAGAATTAAGAAACAGATGACTACAAGGAGGGCAAAGATTGAGCCCGTGACAACGCCACAGTGGTTTACCAGCCTCTCGAGCCTTTCTCTCATAGGAAGAACAGTTTCTCCAGCCACGCGATCATACACCTATGGAAAAAGAAGTCATGTAGAAGTGTGGTTGAATAACATGGACCTATAGTTATACATTATAATGCATTTGGTGAATTTGTCACAACAGACTACATTGGCGTGGTCATAAAGGTCACACCTGTGATAGGGGGTGGTCATAGCTGCCAGGCTCATTTTATTTTCTTACCCCATACATGCCATCAGAGTCTTGACATACTGTATACAGAACAAGGGAAAACAAGGGGGCTTTGAGTCAGTGGAACTGCACTGCAAAGATTAAAAAAGGGACAGCAGATATTTGAACCAGGTAATACACATGTACTGGAAGTTCACTTTATGGGGTATTCCAATCCTAAGTAGTAAAGGCACAGACTATGCTATCAGATCAAGATTAGTAGGAGGTCTGACCTCTGGGACGCCATAACACTCACCCACATACTGGCCAGGGGGACTACAAAAAAACTCCAGGCAAGTGTATTGGGTGAAGTTCCCTGCACAGCTGGCTCTATGTCATGAATAAGGCATTGTTCATACCAGTGTTATAGCTATGACGCTGTGATGGATCCATTAAAGGTGTGCCCCAAATCAACCAACACTATAAAGCTTTCCTTCTGATAAATGCCAGGGTAACCGAGCCATCCATCACTACTTACCATATGCAGATAGAGAGCACATCCTTGCAGCTTCAGAAATGTAAGGGGGCGTTCACACTACCGTCGCTGTCCGACAGGTAGTGTCCGCTGTTAATGTCCATTCAAAATCTTGTGCGGACATTAGCAGCGGACACTAGCTGTGTTCATGACATTTTGCATTCATTTAAATGGACATCGGGTGCATTCTTTTACGGTCCGTGCCTGTCCTTAACTGTCTTTTCCCAAAGATGTCTGACTTTTCAAGCGGACAGCAAAAACCTACATGTCGGTAGAAGAACGCACCCGATGTCCATTTAAATGAATGCAAAATGTCATGGACACAGCTAGTGTCTGCACAAGATTTTGAACAGACATTAACAGTGGACACTAGCTGTCAGACACCGATGGTAGTGTGAACACTCCCTAACATACTAAAAATATAAAGTATGTATATGAGAAAGAGCTCCGATCTTCACTCACTCTTTCAGTCCTCTCAGCGACATTCCTCCATGTATAGAAAGTTTTCACAGCATTATGGATAGCTTCAGGACTTGGTAACGTTCCGGCCCGTAACTTGGCAATAGCATTCTCTAAACCGTTGCAGAGAGACCTGACGGAGGGTTCACACAGGATGATGAAGTTGTCAGGTAGGACTTCAGGGATCCCTCCCACTTTAGTGGTCACCACCTGCAATATGAACATGCTGTGAACAATGGTGGCCGATATACAGCAGTATAGAAAACATGGTCTTCTCAAAAGAGTTCCTGGGCATGGCTAGCCTTAGGGCTTAGGGATAATAGCTGACACATGACATCCATGGTCATCCTGGACAGCGCACAATCCTGCTCATGCTTGACAGCCTATAAACCGTGGTTGAGTATTAGTCCATCAGTTATATCACCGCACATGAACACTCTACTCAGCCAAGCTTGCGTGTGTTTTCAATGTGGAGAAAAGATGAAGTTTCCAGAGACCTGTGGCATGGCCCTAAGTGGAACAAAGGATCAGCCATGCAAAAATTCAAACCCAATCTCTCCTTCCCTTGACATGAGCTGTTAGGGGAAGTCAGGGGGCCCCCAGAAATAGTGGGTTCACTATATTATATTTATATAATATTGTTAACATTGGCTGTACCAAATGACAATCTTGTCTCTGCTACATCTGAATTTTAGGTTTCACAGTTTAAGGCCTCATGCACACAACCACAATTGTTTTCAGTATACACTACACAATTACATACAAAGAATAAGCAAATCTGTCTTCCATGATGTAAATAGGAAGACAGTGCCTCAGTCATGTAGCCCACAAGGGGGCGCTCCCTTTAACATCATGCACATCCTTCCCAGAGGCCTTTGCTGCAATGATGTGGGATTTTACCAAGTACAGTTTCTCAGCCAAGGACAGCTGTTTCGATCTATTTGGATCTCTTCAGCCCGGCGTAGAGAAGACTGACCTGGCAGAGGTGAGAGACTTCTAGACAGGCTTAAGGGGATATCATCACTCCTTCCTATTTACATCATGGAAGACAGATTTGCATATTCTTCCCATGATCCCTCAGTGGAGCACCTATGGCTTAATAAGACTCCACACACCTACATGGTAGTCTCTCCTTAAGAAGTGACGATATCCCCTCAAACCAATTACATATAGTTTACAGACTCATTCATTTCTATGACCCCATACACACGTGTAGTTTTTACTGATAAGTGTCTGGGCTGTAGAAACCACCTACAAAATATGAAGCAGCTCCTATTCATGCCCATATTTGCAGCACAGACTCACACATACAAGTGTAGGGGATCATACAAGTCTTTTTACGGATCCGTGATTGCAGATGACATCCTAATGCAAGACAGACATGTTTTTTGCAGAATGTAGATGTATTTAGTGGACAGTAAAAACCACCATGGTCATGGGAGTGTATATGGCCTAAGATAGCAAAAGGTTAAAGATACCTGTAATCCACAGTTAGCCGCTTCCACAATGGCCATACAGAAGGCCTCAGTAAGGGACGTATTCAGGAATATCTCTCCCTCCACGAGGACGTTCCTCACCTGGTGATGTTCTAGAGCACCTAAGAGTCGAACTCTAAAGAATAAAAAAAAAAAAAAAAAATTTTTATATAATTATATATATATATAATATTTTGCCATAATACTCTTTAAATAAATATTGTCAGTGAAAACATTTTATGATATAGTTAGTGAAATCCCAATAGTCCCACATTTAGAAAAGAGTAGGACCAAACCAGGGAATCCCTATATACCGTAGAAATATTGACTCTTCTAATGTGTAAGAGATAAAGAGGTTGTGCCAATTTATGAACCATCCACAGGATAGCTGGGAATATACATACAAGACCCCATTGGTCGAAAAGAGGAACACGCTGTAGGGCCATCTTTTGGAAGGTAATTTCCCATAAAATAATCCATGATTTGCAAAAAATCCTAAAAACATAATCTCAGATTATTCTCTTAAGTTATTATTTTTTTGCACACCATGCATAATTCTATAGGAAGCTACCCTCCATGGGGGGGTGGGGGGGGAGGAATCACAGTAGTTACTGAAAACATAGGTTCACATACTTTTTTCATACAAATATACCTAATGCCAGGTCATGTGATCATAAACAATTGAACATGTACATGCCTCTGAGTACATTTGATTTATTGGGATTTTTATCTTTTTTTGATTTGGATAAAGGTTCTATATGATTCAGAAAGGAAAAGCTGACAACCAGCGCCTCGTATCACTGCAGCTAATAAAGAGGAAAGCGCCCTGATATTCACGTGTGATACATGACTGTCTCCGGGCTGATGGGTTTGCAGTTCTGCATTATGTTGTTTTCCTCCATCAGTTTTCATGAAGCATTGAGAACAGACTGTAAAGCTCCAAATTCTCCATCTGTCAGACCTCGATCTTGGATATGAAGAACTCTTAGGCATCAGACTAGCACATCATGTTAGAAGTGTAGAGATCGTAGCAATGGAGGGGACACTGATGTGCTGGGTGCAATGTGGGATATTCATTGCAGATCCACCTCTGCAATGAGCAGCTGATAACTGGTTTTTAGGGCGGGCCTGTAAGAGTTGAAAATCGCACTGAATCCATAGAAAACTTGACTTGCTTAGTTCAGGACCCAAAGCGCAAGACAGTTTGCACTGTGGGTTTATCCAGCGGTGTGTATTAAAGATTTGGTTAAATCCCATTCACTACACATATTGTCCTTCAAAGTACCCTACAGGAATGGCTGAGACTAGTAGTAAAGCTCCTGTAATTCATTAAAAACTATACATCTAATTAATGACAATAAATCATATTTTTTAAGAGCTGGTAGATTTTTATCTAACTTCAAATTACCCCAAACTGGTCTCCTAATCCACAGCCCTGTAATATCATGTTTGAGCTGCTGAGACTGTTCACATCTATGCCAGAGACTTATGCCTGAAAATGATGATGAAGAAGTCCTGTAAGTCTGATCTCCTAACAGAGGTTTTTTCTATGCGGATGCAGTTTACTCCAGTGTCTTTTTGGCAATCTGAACGAGGAGGTCTGGCAGCACCATGTCAGAATCTTTTTGCAGGAGTCCTTGTTTTATGCTCGAAAGGCCATTGCACTATGTTGGCTGGCTCCCCAACCCCATCGGTGTGGTTGTGGAAGAAGCTTTTTAACTCCATCCTTCCCTTTAATCAGATTGTATACAAGAGGAGAGGATGCCCTTACAAATTTCACAAAGTATGGGGGCCATGGTGTAATGTCCCTGCAACCCGGTCTACTGCTCCTTCAATGCAGACGGCTATACATCCCTTCTAGAGATGAGCGAACACTGTTTGGATCAGCCGCTCCGAACAGCACGCTCCCATAGAAATGAATGGAAGCACCATTCTGCTTCCATTCATTTCTTTTTTTTTTGGTAGATTGTGAGCCCCACATAGAGCTCACAATGTACATTTTTCCCTATCAGTATGTCTTTGGAATATGGGATGGAAATCCATGCAAACACGGGGAGAACATACAAACTCCTTGCAGATGGTTTTATGCCCTTGGTGGGATTTGAACACCAGGACCCAGCGCTGCAAGGCTAACCACTGAGCCACCGTGTGGCCCCTCTGCTTCCATTCATTTCTATGGGAGCGTGCTGTTCGGAACGGCTGTTCCGAACAGTGTTCGCTAATCTCTAATCCCTTCTTGTCAAGAGGGGTAGGAGATGGTCTGGAGTGCCTATGGTTTTCCCTAACTTGATTTGATGTGTCCCTTTATATTGTCCCACTTTATTCTGACTCTTGAGCTTTGACTGGATGCTGGCAATCAACGAGTCTTATAGCAGACCCAATCTGGATTGGGAGGTGGCAAAGTCCTGAAAGTCCAGCAATATCAGGGAAAAAACAACAGATACCTTACGACCCCATTATAAACCCCTTCATCTATTTGGCCTCAAATCACCATTAAAACAGAGAAAAATATATAAAGACATTCTATGTAGAGCAGGAGCCATCTATGCCCAACATTCTCCTTAATCTCTTTTATCACTGGAAAAAAATGCAGTTTTTGCGACGAGGACTTCCTACTTATTTACTGCACAAAACTAGGATTAGCACAGAACCCGACAGGTGGCCATATTGCAGCCATGTGATCTGCCCTCATCTCAGGTCTTTTCTTCTGTGTTCTGTTGTTTCTATTGAGATCTGGACTCCTATACATCACACATATATAGCGCGAACAATGCAGTGTGCTTTACCTGTCATGGAGCTGGTACCTTTCCCTTACTTCTTCTAAAATGATTCTCTTCGGCCCTTCTCCTCCGATAAGAAAGTGCAGCTCAGGGTATTTCTGACACATTTCAGGAATGATACCACCAAGTAAATCCACACCTTAAGAAAATGAATACAGAAATAAGTAAATGCATGCAAAAGTCTATCACACATTAACGGTGTGGGAAAGCAAAGTCAGCACTTTAGGATTCGGTTTGGTGCATGTGGAAGCTAAAAAAGTAATTCTGCCCACCAGTACTTTAACTAATTCCAGACCGCCTGTTGACTACATACGTATGGGTGGTCTACTCCGAACCCTGCAAGAACATCCCCATATATACCTACATGTAGGATTTTTCTGTCATGGATGCAAACGGACACAACATAATATCCATTTAAATGAATGGAAATTGTAAACGGACACAGCTAGTGTCCGTTGCTAAAATCTTGCGCGGACATTAACTACGGACACTAGCTGTCGGACACCTACTATAGTGTGAACCCAGCCTAAGCTATAACAGATACAGCTCCATTGGATGGGACTGTGTTGCAATTCCCTGCACAGTGGCTAGCCAAGACCAAGTCCAGTATTCTCAGATCCTAGCCATATGCCATGACATTATAACATGAAAAACCCCATTTAAGCATTTTTTTTTTTATTGCAGGAAACCTCTACCATAAAATACTGAGAGCGGTTCTTTTACCTTTTCTGTAAACAAGTCTGCTGACCACGACGATAGTGATTTTATTACTTTTTTCCTTCTGTAGGTCTGGAGTGAAGTCTGTCGGGTCCACAGCATTTGGAATCACAGAGACAATCTCGGGGTCCAGGGCTGCTCGGAGCACAGTGTTTTCTTTGCTGGTGTAAGACACGCAGATGATATGGTTTGTATCACATAGGGACACTGTAAGAAGTTTGTTGGTGAGTACAGAGCTAACGTCTGCAAATCCAAACAGAGAATGGTCGGTGAAGACCGTATGGAGTCCCAAAGTCTTGGCATGAAAGAGAGCATCATGGGCCATAGCAGAAAAAGAACTGTGCGAATGGACCACAGAGACTTGTTCCCTTACAAATATATACCTGAGGAGAGGTAGGCTGTGCAATAACGTGGTGGCGGTAGACTGGTTATACATGACTTTTAAAGGTAAATAATACACCTTCAGACCATTGGTGAGGTAGCGGATTCCTTTCCTATCCCCGTAAGCATGGGTGACAATTATAACCTTGTGTCCTCGTTCAATCAGGCACTGTGAAAGCTGATAAATGTGACTTTCCACCCCACCCATATTAGGGTAAAAAAAGTCTGAGACCATGCATATGCTATGAGTCCTACGAGGAGGGCGCTCAGGTTCTGTAGTCCGTAAAGAGTTCCTATTGCTGCAGCCCTTGCTTCCTTCCCTTCTGCTGTGAGCCATGGTGAGACTGGTGGCAGAGATCTCCCCGCTCACTGTGTGGATCTGTGGAGCAAATACACAAAAATATAAAACAAGAAGCAAAAAAACCAAAACCATATACTTCTACTGATCTGTTTTGTAGAAATAAACTGCATACGATGCAATAGTACACTACATGGAAGCAGGTCGGCCACTAAGGCCCAGTTTACATTTGCATTCAGGTTTCCACTCAAGGGGTTTGCTTGGGGACCCCCGAATGGAAACCTAATCCGTATAAAAAAATTGTTTATTTTTTTTAAAAAAGTGTTTACCTTGGGAAACCCACAGACCCCATAGACTATAATGGGGTCTCTGTGGTTTCTGCCCGAAAAGGGTGAAAAATGCTGAGAGAGGAACGAAATCCCCGAATGTACAACCAGCGCTGCAGTGAACCCAGCGTAAAATATCAAGAGCCACAATCATGGAGGAGGGGCAATTGTAGCTGGGAACAGATAAGTCCAGGCACTGTGGCCACATCTAAGGCCCACATACTGTGAGTGATGGGGGCGCCACTAGTGGGTAGTACTAGGTTCACACTAGTGTTTGGGTTTCCATCCCTCAGTTCCACTTGGAGACCCAAAAGGCAGAAAACTTATCTGCTTAAAAAGTGGTTCTATGCGAAAACCCGCAGACCCCATAGACTATAATGGAGTCCGCCGGGTTTCCACTGAAGGACTTTTCTCTCCCCTGGTTTTAAGCAGAATCTGGGATGGAGAGGCTAGAACACTAGTGTGAACCCAGCCTAAGTCTTTAGTATCTAATCGGTGTGGATGTAACCTTCAGCACCCATGTGACACCTTTCACTTAATGTAATGCAATAAAGACTAGGTGTGTACGGGACTATCTGGGAATTCTTCCTTTTCTATACTTCTGTATCCAGCCCATCCCAGTGTTCCCCTCCAGGTGACTGCTATCAGTACAGAAAAAACACTCCCAAAATATCACAGTTAAGCTCTACCATGAGCTTCAAAACTATACTGTGTTATGAATATAATGCAAGACTTCCAGAACTGCCGGAGCTACAGTGACTCTTATGTGCTAAAGTAGGGTGTAACTAGGCTAAAGAATGCAGGGCGAGGCTGTGCGGCCTCTGTGCGAGCTGTGCGGCCTCTGTGCGACCTCTGTGCGAGCTGTGCGGCCTCTGTGCGACGGCTTCTGGGGTTATTACCTTTGACATCAATAATAGGTGAGGTTGGCACCATCTTAACCCTTTACTGACCATACCCATACTCCTTGGCGGCAGGGAGAAGTACATGTATGTCAGGGCTGCTGCCTGTACAGAGCGCCATCAGCAGGGATACCATTCGCCGCTACAGTACGTGTCCCCGTGCCTGTCAGGACAGATGGTGCAGACTCTGCCAATGATACTGGGTGCAGACAAGATAGGGAAAGGGCCCAGACACATATTTTAAGTTGCCATAGCAACTGGCTTATATAAAGGTCTGATTTCCATACACATTTATATCAGGAATGGAACAATTCCTTAATATTTTCTTATGTAAATGGATATTATAATTTAGGACATCTAGTGGCATCGTTCTGATACCATACCATCAGAATGGCCGACAACAGAAGAGAAACTATAAAGAATCATTATAAGTCAATGGGATCTGTTGAGCACGGCTACATCCATCATAGGATGGCACATGGAGCCTATGGCCTAATTCACACAGTGGATTCTGAGGTTGTATACACTGCAAAAATCGGCCACAGGAAGATTTCCTGTTCACTTCAATAGGCGGTTTGAGGGATTAGCGTGAAGATCAAGCAGGACACAGTCAGAAATTGGAGATGATTTTGCGCCAGATCCCGTCTCAATATCAGCACCAAATTCCAACCTGAATCTGCCTCCCATTGCAAACAATGAAGCAGGAGGCATAAAACAAACAAACAAACAAAAAAATAAATAAAAAAAATAAGCGCCCTGCTTTTGTCACAAATGCTGCCCCATTCATCTGCAGCTGAGCATTGACTGGATACCTGTTCATTTTCCATCATCTGAACAGGCCCATATTTTTCTTCGCTAGGTGAATTTCACCATGTGCACCTAGCAGCAATTCCCAACTTTATTAAATGTTTCCACTCTTTTAGGAACCCTGAGGGTAAGTTCACACAGGGTTTTTTGGTCCAGAACCTGAGGTGGAGGCCGCTTCAGGTTCCAGACCAAAATACCGGGTAGCTGCGACTAGATGCCGGTACATTGCACACACAGACGCGCACTCTGGGTCGAGTCGGGAGGGAGCGTCTTCAGGCGAATGTTAAGAGGCGAATCCGCCTGAAAGAATGAGCATGTCGCCGGAACAAATGGATCCCAGAAAAAAGAACTGACAAAGCCGTCTTTTTGGTCAGGATTTTGAGGCGGATACGGCCTCAAAATTCTGACAAAAAAACCCTGTGTGAACTTACCCTTAAGGCTGCTCCTGCCTCAAAGAATTTTAGTACAGGGATAGGTAAAGCTTCTATAACCCTTGCCCAGTGCTAGACTTTGGCTCAGATAGGTTTACTTTGGGCAATTCAATTTTTCCTCACTACTGAAAGAGCGACAAGTCCTGTTGCTGTTGTGATCTGGAGGCCCGAAGAGGCAGGGATTGTGGAAACCCTGAGTGACAAACACTACCCCAAAAACAATCGGCAAATGCTCAGTGTGCTGCATGAAAGACAAAACTCATCCTGGCTCTTTAGGGGTCATTCACACAATCATGTTCTGTCCATGGTTCCTGGACTAACCACAGCCATGTGAATGGGACTTGCTGCACCGTAGCGAGTTACTATGTAGTGAAAGCCCAAACAGCCGGTCAATGCAGTGACTTCTACTCACACAGCCATGGTCAGTGCAGAAAACCCAGCCAGCACATGACTATGGTCATAGAAATGACTCCTTAATATGCTCGCTGGCTTGTGCTTTCAGGAGATCCATGAGATCATTTAAGGCTAAGGCCCCAGCAGCTTTTTTGCTGCGCTTTTTTGAGCCAAAGCCAAGAATGGCTACAAAAGGAATGGCAAATATGGTGTATAGCAAGTTCTTATACTTCTACCTTCTGCTCAATCCACTCCTGGTCAATGTCAGCACTTCACCAATGCTGCAAAATGCTGCCAAAGCTACAGGCAACCATTCTGGCTTCAGCTCTGTACAGGTTACAGAGGTGACTGCCGCTCCTTACATGGCAGTGCATTGTGTCATATCAGAATAGGATTTATTTGTACTTCAGTTAATGATTAACCCTTAACAATAAACTTATCAATAACAGCTTTCAAGCTCCATAAACACAGAATAAAAATCAAGTAACCAGTTATGGCTGTCAATGCACAAACACAGCAGGCTTGTAAGGCTGGATTCACACTCGCATTGGAGTCTCCGCCATAAAATCCGCTTAAAATCAGTGGAGAGAAAAGTTTTTCTGTCTGCCAGTTTCAGTGTAAAATGGGAAGAAAGCAGGAAGACCACATTATAGTCTATGGGGTCCGCAGGTTTCCGTATGTACTCACTTCTTAAGCGGACAGGTCCACAGTCTTTCAGGTCCCCTTATGGACCCAAAGGATGGAACCGAATGCTAGTGTGAATCTAGTTTAAGTGCAGGCTGCCTTTAAAAAACAAAAACAAAAAAAACAAACCACTCTACTTAACCCTGAAGGTCGACCAGGCTGCTTAGAGTATGTTCACACAGTGGAATAGGGCGCCACAATTGAGCCAGATACTGTCAGCATCAAATTCCAACCTTAATCTGCCTCCCTTCCACAACAAATGAGCAAATTTTGAAAGTGGTTTTTTTTTTTTCCCACACCCTTGTAGTTTTCACGCTTTTTTATTTCTGCAGTTTTTAAAAGATGTTTTCTGAAGCAGAGTGGTTTTTCTGCCTGGCACATACAACCTCTAGCAGTTTTTGCAGTCTTTTTGTAAAGACCTGAATTAAAAAAACGCTTCGCCAGGTTTCTTCTCTGCCTCTGATTTTTTTCAATGGCAGAACTGACCTGAAGAAAAAAAAAAATAAAAAAAAAAAATAAAAATGATAAAAATCTACCACTGAAATGAATGCAAAGAATTTGTCTAAGGAGATTTGGAGGCAGAATATACCTCAAACATATCCAAGGATATTCTGCACTGAAATTCATGTAAGGCTGTTGTCACATGATGTGGAAAAGCTGCTTTTTTGTGTCGCAAAATTTTGCTGCAGTTTCTTGGGCTAAAACCAGAAGTGGATTTAGCAGAAAGTAAAAGAGTTTCCTTTATGTTTCCTATTCCTTTCAAGCCACTCCTGACTTTGGCTCAAAAAACTGCCGCAAAATCTGAAACAAAAAAAAGGTGCGTTTCTGCAATTTGTGAACACAGTCTAAGGCTGAAGCCCCATGTTGCAGAAACACAGCTTTTTTTGTTGCAGATTTTGTTGCTTTTTTTTTAGCCAAAGTCAGGAGTGGCTTGAACAAAAGGTAGAAGTATAAGAACTTTTTATAGAGTTCCCATTCCTTTTGTAACCATTCTTGGCTTTGGCTCAAAAAACCACAACAAAATCTGCAACAAAAAAAAAAAGCAGCATTTGTGCAATGTGGGGCCTCAGCCTAAGGGTAGATTCACAAGAAATCCACCTCCAAATTCCTCCAAGAGAACCTAGACTAAGGCCTCAAGCACATGTACAGTCCAAGGCTCCATCCAGATAATTACATAGCGGGTCTTATCCTGCTCTGCGACAACACAACCCCCTTATGAAATAAAAGGTGGCATTGCAGCCAAGTACATCTCACAACCCCCCCCCCCCCCCCAACAAATAACATTGGAAACCTCATAGCCTGCACATGTGGACGTGTGCATGAAGTCCAAGGCTAGAGCTACACTGTGATTTTGGCCTCGACCAAACATTGCTGGATTGCCCATCGACTCCTTCACTCATGTTAGTGAAATATTTCACTTTGCGACTTCAAGGCGGACATTACTCAACTTTTGTTTTGATCAAAATGCAACTCTACTCCCAAACATGAGTGAAAGAACAGCAAGGTGGCCAACAATCTCTGATCCTGGCCAGAATCCCCTCTAGCCTAGATGAATAGGGCTGGAACCTCAGTTGCGGTGGCTGCTGTAGCTTTTACGGTCGTGTGCCCGGACCACACTATATGGCGCAGCTCTGTCTGTAATTGAGGGCTCTGACAATTCATTAAGATGGATGGATGAGTGAGTGAAAAACATGGCTGACACAGACACCAATGCACACAATAGTCCACACATGGCCTTAGCCTAGGTGCACAGATGCAGGATGCTGTAAAGCCTTTCCCATAGCAACCAATCAGGTAGCTGCTTTCATTTCCAAAGAGCACCTGTCCTATGAAAGCTGTGATCTGATTGGTTATCTGGGTGACAGCTCCATTCTTCTTTGCACCAGTGACTATACTATCTCTCCCCATTACCATCACTAGTGAGTCCTCCTCTCACATATCAGCGTCCATCAGTGTCAGTACGGACGTCTGTACAGCTCTCACATAACAAGGAACACACCGCTCCGTCTTACATGGCGGCGGCACCGCCTCCTCCTCCTCCTCACCGGCTCCTCCGCTCTGCAGCTCCCCGCATCCTCTGCCTGTCTCAGGCGCTCAACCACAACATGCACCGGCTACTTCCTGATAACCCGCCCCGCACATATCATCAGCCAATCACAGAGCACGAAACTAGAGGTCAATGTTACAGGGAATCTCATTGGCTTTACACCGTCTCCTCTATGATTGGCTGTCATTTCCGCTCCGTCAGACTCTATTGGCTTAGAAAAAGAAAGGGGCGGAGCTAGGTGGCTATATAAGCATTTGGGCGCGTTTCTGCGTCTTGTAAGTGGGAGGACTTGGTGAGCTGTGAGCAGTAGGGTGTGAATAGTGGTATAGGCAGCTGGGAGGGGTGTACTACAAATGAATGGCTATGGATGATGTGTGTCCTGGATGTAAGTTTGGGCAGGAGTGATGGGTCCTGCTGTGACTACTGCCCAGACTTACATCCAGGACACATGTATGCATAGAATGGATAGTATAAGGGGTCTGGGGTCTCTTTATCAACTTGCCTTTTGGTAACTAAAAACCCCTAAAAATGGACACCCAGCATATGGATGACATCTTGTATCACCCCTGCCCCCATGCACTGCTCTCACTGAACCTGGGCTACAAAATGGACAGATATAGGACCTGTCCTGAGTATTACCCCAGGCTTAAAGGGATTCCATCATTAGAATCCCATAAAATTACTAACACGTAAGAATAGCTTTAAGAAAGGCCATTCTTCTACCTTTAGATGTCTTCTCCATGCTGCCATTCGATAGATATTCACAATTTTCTTCATTATGTAAATGAGTTTTCTTGCAGCACTGGAGGTGTTCCCTGCGCTGATTGAAAACTCTCCAGGGCCGCCTCATTTTCTGGCACTCTTCTGCTTACACGAGTGTACTGCATGCATATACACTGCGCATGCCTGGGATTTAGATCCCAAAGAGAAGAGGCGTGCCAGAAGATGAGGAGGTGGCGCTGGAGAGTTTTCAGTCAGCACAGGGGACGCCCTCAGTGCTGCAAGTAAACTCATTCGCATAGCAAAGAAAACCAGGATTTCTAGCGAACGGTGGCGCAGAGAAGACATCTAAAGATAGGAGAAGAATAGCCTTTCTTAAGGCTATTCCTACGTTTTAGTGGTAATTTTATGGGTTTCCTATGATAGAATCCATTTAATCCCACATATATGAGGCTGTGATAATACACTGTCATGTGTATGGGGCTATAGAAATAAATGGGTTAGTGTACTAGCTGTGAAGAACATGGCTAACACACTGACAATATACAGGGTTGTGTGTATGAGTTCTTAAAGAGGACCTTTCACTTCCTGGGGCACATATGGTTATATACACCGCTTAAAAGCCGACAGTGCGCTCATCGGCTTTCCCGTTCTCTGCCGCCGGTGAAGAGCTATCGGTGCCATTACCGTAGCTCTTCACTGTCAGAAGGGCGTTTCTGACAGTCAGATAGATTTGGTTTGTGTTGTAGCCACAGGACCCGGGCACCTTGAAGTCATTGACCATGAACTCCTCTGTGCACCAAAGTATTCTAGAACCAAATGTGAGGCCATCTATCCAACAGCTCAAGCTTGGCCAAAACTGGGTCATGCCACAGGACAAGAAGCAAGCACAACAGCAAATCTACAACAGAATGGCCAAAAAACAAATTGTATATTATTTTATAATATTCCATTATGCAAAGTTAAAAGCAAAAAGTATTAATGAAAGGAAACTGACACTTTCTGGAGCACTAGAGAATTTGAAATATTACTATTAATAATTATAATATAATATTAAAAATATTTTAGAAAAAATTGAGACATCTGGAAGTTACAGTTTTAGGGGTTGAAGGAGACCCAAATTTGAACATACAGTTAGAAAAAATAATAGGTTGCTTATACCTCCGCTAGACAGCAGGTGGCAGTATACACATAATGATGAGAAATGGGATATTCTGCATTTGTTGCTGTAGTAAAGCCACTAAGCTTTTTTATGGACAACTTATCAAAAAATCACAGACAATTTTCTTTTCTTTTTGGACATATTGTAAAACCATAAATGACAGATAAAGATTGTAAATGATAAATTTCTACTGCCAAAAGTAATGATATTAGCACAGTAGTATTCACTAAGAATTGAGAAATAGATTTCAGTTCAATTGTTTTAGTGACAGAAAGCAAAAGCTATGGCAGGATTGTTTCTGGATTTTATTTTTTTTTGTAACTTAGTGTACATAGTGATTCCTTAAAACAGCCCAATGGCATTCATCATCTGATCGGATCCTACATGCAGTACTTTTCTCTCCACATTTTTCGTGCAGAAACCAAGCGAAAATCACACGAACCCCATTATAATCTATGGCAGGGGTCCTCAAACTGCGGCCCGCGGGCCACATGCGGCCCACCAAGCACTTCTGTCTGGCCCCACCGACAACGCTGGCAGGCGTGCGTTTATAATGAAGCTCCTGGGGAGCTTCGGCCAGGCCATGGAGTGCACTTCACTTTACCTATTGGAGGGCACCGATCCCGATGTCTGTGCGACCTGCTCTGCCTCCGGCCCACTGTTTGAAAAGTTTGAGGACCCCTGGTCTATGGGGTCCATGGGTTTTCTGTGGTAACCACTTTTTTATGCGGATTAGGTTTACAATCAGGGAGGGGGGGGGGTCTCCCCAAGCGGACTCCCTGATCGGAAACCCATGTGCAGACTTGTAGTTTCCTTCCAGCTCAGCCTCATCCCTGGGCAATAAGGAACGCCCCCTCTGACAGTATAGGGAGCAAAACTAACGGCACCGATATCTTCAACCCCGGGCACATAACGGGACAGTGGACTGTCGGCTTTCTAGCGGTATATAAAACCGCATATGCATGAAGACATGGAAGGTCCTCTTTAACTGTCAACTGGTAACTACTAACCCCATCACTTACCATAAAATACAAAGAATGGAGGCACCAGACCACCAAATGTAGCTACACTGACTCCGACGCTTTCTTTCACCACCAAAGAGGTTTTAATTAGCAGGGGAACCTGTAGACGTTTCCAGAGAAGGGGTGAAACAGTCAGACCAGGGATAAAGGAGAATCATACCCCCGCAGAGCATAATATCCCTTTTACTGGCCCCTGTACAGTATACTGCCCCCTTTATTGGCCTCCACACAATGCATTGCTCCTTTAGTGACCCCCTTGCAGTATATTTTCCTCTTTATTGGCTGATTCCTGCTACTGTCTGTCATTTTTTTGCTGTTAAAATCCCTATTGTGCCTGCAGCACAGTTTACATTTCTCAGACAGGGGCATGTAAAATAAGGAGCAGTCTGCCCCACCCTCTCCATTACTCCTGTCCCCATATTGCCAGGAGTAACTACAATAGCAAATAAATCACTAAGAAAAGCCCAAGTGACTATAATTTAGGAGATCCAGGAGCAGTGGATTGCAAATACAGGGCAAATACACACAGGCAAGCAGATAAAATACAGGGAAAAAAAATCAATCTATGAGCACAGTCAGGAAAGCTTCTTGCTGTCTGTGAATAATATCCCATCCATAATCCAAGTAGATACAATTACAAAGAAGACTTTTCATTGTAAACTGAGAGAGTTGCAGAATTTTCATTCCTTTGCACAGAGCAACAATTTGCATGTGTGTGTGTAGAGAATGAAGAGAATCAGCCCCTCACTCACTGTGTGAGGAAATTACCTCCTGCTCTACTCACTGTGATCCCCTCTTCCTTATCTAATGTATCTATGGAGGAACTTTGCCTAACAACAGGGAGCGAAGTGTAAATAAGCTGGAAGGGGTGGCAGGAAATTTAGAGAGGTTTTTCAGGCAGAAAGCAGCCACATTTATACATTAAAGTACATTACATTTGGTCCAGGATGACGTGCTCTATGAAATAAGAGTAAGTTGTCTAAAAAGTAAGTGTAAAAAACAAGAAAACTTGATAATCTTCAGTAGTTGATACCTTTTTAATGGCTAACTCATAATGATGACAAATTACTGACGTTTCGGACCTCTAGGGCCCTTTATCAAAGTAAATCTAAAACATTTCTGAAGGATGCATATATATATACAGAGAAGGCACAACGGGTGTTAGAATTCCAGGAGGAAGGGGGGGGGGGGGGTTGTTAGTAATTGGTAGAGACAATGTAAACACTTACAGGTCCTTATCAGTTCACACGTATCTGTAAAGAGACATGAAACTCTGTGACACATTCAATCCACACTCTAGTGTCTGAAGCAGGGTCATGAATTTATACTCATGTATGCGTCGTTCTCTCTTTGATCTGAAATTCCCTCTCAAAACCAAAATTTTCATGTGATTGGTGATATTATGATCCTCATTGCAGAAATGTTTTGATACGGGAAGGTCGATTCTTCGTTCTTTAATTGTATGGCGATGTGAGTTCATCCGTGTTCTAAATTGCTGTCCGGTCTCTCCAACATACAGATTTTCAGTGGAACATTTGGTACACATAATTAAATACACTACATTAGGTGTGTTACAGTTGAACGTACCTGGGATTTTATATTCCCTGTTAGAGTTTGGTATCTCTATCCTGTCAGTGGTCAGTATGTGCGGGCAGGTCTTGCACCTCTTATTTCCACATGGAAATGTTCCTGTGTTAGTTGGAGGTGACAGTGAGCTGCTCACAACCATATACCTGAGGTTTGGTGGCTGTCTATAGCACAGGAGAGGGGGGTCTGGAAATATGGATTTTAGATGGTGGTCTTTTTGCAGTAGTGGATGTAATTTGCGTGTGATTCCTCTCAGCGTCTCCAGGTGGGGGTTATATGTGACAACCAGGGGCACCCGATTGTTTTCCTTTTTGGTATTGTATCTTAATAAATCCGATCTTGGTGTTCTGGTGGCCCTGGTGATTTGGTTATCAATTGTTCTTGGATGGTAACCCTGCCTCAAGAATGTGTTTCTGAGGCCTCCAAAGTGTTCGTCTCTATCTGCAGGGTTAGAACATATGCGATGATATCTAATGGCCTGGCGGTATACAATAGAGTTCTTTATGTGTTTCGGATGAAAGCTATCCCATCCTAGGTAGGTTGGTCGGTCAATCGGCTTCCGATACAGTGATGTCTCAATTTTGTTGTCTTATATCTTGATGATTGCGTCCAGGAAGTTTATTTCTGAGAAGGAGTGATTGAGCTTCAGGTTGATAGTGGGATGGAATTGGTTGAATTGTTCATGGAAGGTTATCAGCTGTTGTTCAGACCCAGTCCAAATGATTAGGATATCGTCACCTCCCTGTCACCTCCAACTAACACAGGATCATTTCCACGCGGTCAACAACGTTGCAAAACCTGCCCGCACATACTGACGACTGACAGGATAAAGATACCGAACTCGAACAAGGAATATAAAATTTGTACGTTCACCTGCAGCACATCCAATGTAGTGTATTTAATTATGTGTACCAAATGTTCCACTGATAATCTGTATGTTGGAGAGACCGGACAGCAACTTAGAACGCGGATGAACTCACATCGCCATACAATTAAAGAATGAAGAATCGACCTTCCCGTATCAAAACATTTCTGCAATGAGGATCATAATATCACTGATCACATGAAAATTTTGGTTTTGAGAGGAATTTCAGATCAAAGAGAGAACGACGCATACATGAGTATAAATTCATGACCCTGCTTCAGACACTAGAGTGTGGATTGAATGTGTCACAGAGTTTCATGTCTCTTTACAGATACGTGTGAACTGATAAGGACCTGTAAGTGTTTACATTGTCTCTACCAATTACTAACAACCCCCCCCCCTTCCTCCTGGAATTCTAACACCCGTTGTGCCTTCTCTGTATATATATATGCATCCTTCAGAAATGTTTTAAATTTACTTTGATAAAGGACCCTAGAGGTCCGAAACGTTAGTAATTTGTCATCATTATGAGTTAGCCATTAAAAAGGTATCAACTACTGAAGACTCTCAAGTTTTCTTGTTTTCTATATTTCCAACCCACTGGCTAACACGGTACAACAACGAACATTTTCCTTATACTAAAAAGTAAGTGGCCATTTACATACCTTTTTTCCGATTTTTATAGTCTACATCAGGGGTAGATTTCAAACAGAGTTTTTTGCAGGTGGATATTTTAGGAATCCACGTTAAAAAACACCTCCAAAAGTGCTGCGGATTGTATGTTGGCACTTGTCATAGAAATTACTATTATTCTTCATTGATTGATATTGATTCATGTTTATGTGTTAAATGCAATTGTAACATGATTCGCTTCTGTCTTACTGGAAACTTCTGTTTTAGAGATGTTGTGATAGTTCCAGTTTTTTTCAAAAATTTAATCTAAAAAAAAAAAAAATTAGATATACTTGACAGACTATAGACAAGCTAGTTAAAGTGCTTGTGCTGCTATGGACACCTATACACAGGACAAAGCAGTGGCGTAACTAGGAATGGCGGGGCCTTGTGGCGAACTTTTGACATGCGGCCCTCCCTGACTGACACGGAAGACCCCCACCAACTGACCCCTAACGCCCCTCCCCCCCCCTGCGCACATTTCTGCGCACACTATAATACCCCATATTGGCCCCTGCACACAGTATTATGTCCACATAGTGGCCCCAGTACACAGTATTATGTCCCCATACTGGCCCCAGTATACAGTATTATGTCCCCATACTGGCCCCAGTACACACTATTATGTCCCATTGTGGACACACATGAACAATTATTATACTCTGGGGTCTTCTCAGACCCCAGAGTATAATAATCGGAGACCCAGAGGGATACAAACATAACAAACTACTGTTACTTACTAGGGTTGAGCGATCATGTTCGGAAAAGATTGGATTCCGATCGGTGATCGAGAAAATTTCGCGATCGGAATTCCGAACACGATCTTTTTAGGTGGGATCGAGATCAATGATTATTTCCCACAATGCTTTGCTACTGGCCAATCATTGTGGGAAAAGCTAACAATGTTAGCTTTCACACTGAGTATACGCTCCGCTCATTCTGAACGGAGCGTATACTCAGTGTGAAGGCTCCGCTGCGGTTCCATAGGAATGAATGGAAGCAGCCGGCACACAGCCTTAACCCCCTGCGCGCCGGCTGTGTCCATTCATTCTAATGGGAGACTAGCTAACATCTCTATTAGCTACTTACCTGCAGAGATGGCTGGTCCGGTGCCCAGTGTTCTCGTTGTTGCAGGTGCTTTACAGTGCTGGCAGCCCTATAGAAGTGAATGGAGCACCGGTCATACAAGTTCATTGGAACTCCATTCACTGGGAGGCCCTAGGGAGACTTTTGGTCCCCCATCCTCTTGATCACTGGGGACAATTATTCCCAATCCGGTGGATAGGGCATAAGTTGATAGCGGCACAACCCCTTGAAGTCCATTTGGGCCTTATCAAATTGTGAATTCTGCAGCAACACACTATAGAAGTAAGGCCCAGTTCACATCTGCGTTCAGGCCATTCCGTTTGCCTATCCACATGAAATATGCGGAGAGAAAAGTCCTGCAAGCAACACTTTGGGTTTATGCTCTTTGGAGTGAGCTAATGCACCTCCTGAATCGAGGAGAGAAAGATGGATGTGAGCTGTATGTTCAGTATATATATATAGTGTATGGTACTAGCTATATCGAGTGTCTTAAATATCCAAGCTATTAAGGGTTTACCTCCTACTGACTGTATATGTATAAAACCACATGTAGGGGTATTACATTTTTGCGGACTACAGATGTTCGGAGATTTCTATACTGGTTATACTGGTTGAACTGGAATCAGCTAGTTTTGTATGTCCACCATGTGAGCTATGTATATCTGTCCATGCTGCTGGTAATACAAAGACAAGGACTTATCCTCACTGGTGATTTGTTATATCAGACTATAATGACAGGAATACAAGTCGACATTCTCCAACTCCCCACACACTAATACATTGCGCCTGCTATCACATAGTCTGAATATGTTACATTGTTTCTATTCCACTTTAATGACATCATCGGTGAGATCTCCAGATGTATTATTACTGCACTGGAGATTTACTTTGAGAACAATCAGATGTTGGACCAGAAGTCTAATAGTCGTCTTAATCTTCTAACAGTAACAATGCGACATAATAGACATATAAATATAAGATGTGATGCTCCATATCACTGCTTTACAACCAGTGGCTCTCCAGCAAAACCATCTCTTACTATCACAGCATGGTGGGAGTTGTAGTTATGCACCATCCGGAGATCTCTGATAGTACAGTCACAGGTACAACTATTTTAGAATGGTTATCAGAGTTAGGGTTCTGCTTTTGTATTCCGTTTGGGGAGAGTCCGCATGGAGACCCCCAATGGAATACCAAACGCAATTGCAAGCACTGTGCTGTAAAAGCACACGGAACCCATAGGCTATAATGGGGTCCGTGTGCTTGCGGCGCACTGCCTGCACGAATCATACGGACAGGAAAGTAGATGGTGAACTACTTTCCTGTCCGCACGATCGCTTTAAAGATCTGCCAGTAAGCACACAGACCCCATTATAGTCCATGAGGTCCATGTGCTTTTACTGCACCAGCGCTTGCACTTGCGTTTTGTATTCCATTCAGGGGGTCCCCATGCTGACTCCCCCAGATGGAATCCAAACGGTGATGCGAACGAGGGCTTAGACCTTATCCTAGGTTCACATGACCATTGTAGAGACAGGTGTGAAAAATTAACATTTATCACAGCTGTCTTGCACCTGAGGACTGCCTGTCTTCATGGATCCCCCATACGTTTGAGTCTATATGAGGAATCAGTGAAAATGGACAAAAATAGGACATAAACTACTTTTTGACGGTCTGTTATAAAAGTCCGTCAAAAAAAATCAATCATTTGAATAGCCCCCATTCACATACGGTGAATTTAATGCAGCCATGTGGAGGTGGATGTGGCAGTGTAAGTGGAAGAGGAGGCATTGTAACCACTCAATCAGGCACTGACTGAGCCAAGTATGGCCACGTTGGCTGAGGATAGGCGGAGCCTCTTGTTGGTAATGATACCAAATAAAAGGAGTCATTGAGAGAGACAAAGAGCGGTACATCGAGGAATGGAGAAGCGCAATAAATAACTCCAAGAAACTCACCGTGTACCAGTCACTGCAAAGGGACTACACCATGGCCACCTACCTGGAGAGAATACGCCACCCCAAACACAGGCAGACCCTGAGCCAGTACAGACTGAGCTGTGAGGGCCGTCTACTACCAAAGACTCTCTGCCCACATCCCAGACTTCATATCTGCAGACGAGAAGAGGAAACTCTACATCCTACTGGGAGAAGAAGAGGCCACTGTGGAGATCGCTGCCCTATACGTGTCCAGCTGTCACCAAACAAGAGGAAGATGAGACCACACGGACTGTTATACCCCAAACCACCCGCCCCCACCCCACATCCCCATATAGCGGTCACCAACTAAGAGGAAGACGAGACTCCACGGACTGTTATACCCCAAATCAGTCACCCCCCCCCCCATACTCTCCCCCTCGACTCCAACTCCCCCCCCCCAACTTTACTAGCTTTGGCAATGCCAAATATCTATTCGGACGTGCCAATAGAGCCTATTTGATTTGATTTGATTACCCCCTGCCCTGTTGAACACACGTTCTGATAGGACACTTGCCGCATGTCAGGCCAGCACCTCCACAGCATAGAGGGCAAGCTCTGGCCACTAAAGATGAGCGAACACTGTTCGGATCAGCCGATCCGAACAGCACACACCCATAGAAATGAATGGAAGCACCTGTGACGCCGGTCGGCCGCCGGCAAAGTCAGCGTCACAGGAGCTTCCATTCATTTCTATGGGTGCGTGCTGTTCGGATCGGCTGATCCGAACAGTGTTCGCTCATCTCTACTGGCCACGTGTCTAATTTACCAACCCAGAAATTGAACAGGGAGGACCAAACCCTCAGTACGAGGAGACGTCTCGACAGATACTCATCCATCGTGTTAGTCAAAGTCTGCGCTAGGAGACAGTATGGGTCCACGCACACAGTTTTCTTATCTGTAGGCTAACTGCCTCTCCCAGTATCAGGCTCCTCTCTCTACCTCGCTGCACTGCCCTGAAAAGGACAATTATTACATTTAGTTCAGGCCCTGACTATCTCTATCTCTCAGCCTCTGCAACCTCTCCCTACCTAGCCCAACTAGTTGGATGGGTGACCTGTGATCCTACCTCTTATACAGAGGGGTCACATAACCCACCTGGAGTAGTGGTCAGACCAGGTCCTGCAAATCAACTCCCAATCACTTGAATGAGAGCTACAGTAAGGCTAGCTTCACACTAGTGCTCGCTGTACATTCGGAGTTTCTGTTCCTGAACCCGCTTAAAAAATTCGGAGAGAAAAGTATAGTCTATGGTGTCCATTGTTCTGCAGGTAACCGTTTTTTAAGCAGGTCAGCTTTCCGAACAGTAGTGTGTACCTAGCTTAAGCTGCAGTGTCTCAGATTAGCCACTACACCGAGAACAGAGCTGTCTGCTTCCTGCTCCATTCTTTGCGCATCAATCGTTGAGAACAAGTGCTATGTAACACAGGATTCACAGATCCTGTAAATAAGGAATAACCGTATCCAATAACAGAATTAATGCTATGTAAAACAGCATCAAAAACTTTGATAAATCTAGGGCAATTTAAGAAAGTCTAGTCTAAGTTTACACTGTCTAAGTTTTAGACAATATTAATAGATCTGTCCCAGTGTCTCATGGTTTTCTAAAAATGTAGAGCTGTCTGCCATGTTGTCTGGGTGGCAACATATTGTACTTTAGCTGTCAAACTGAGTAATGACCTTCTGTTAATGACTATATTGTACTTTAAGATTCTTAACCAGAATACTGTTATCAAGTTAGCTTTGGTCTTATTCCATCACTAAACAGCACACGTCATCTCATCCGTCTGACCACCCTTCATTTACATGCAGACAGTCAGATGCAACCAGTATTATGCAACTTCCTGCTACATCTGGTCTGGACAACTGGAAACAGAATTGTGGCCAACCACACATAATGCAAATGATGGTGAAAGGCAATTGGACAAAAGGACACATGCAATTTTATTAGCGGTCTGTTTTCTGTCTACCTTAGTTGTCTGTTGTTCTGGTCCTCCGACGACCAGAGCAGCGGATACCCCGACACGGGTCTGAACCTTGTGTAGCTAAAACTACTAAAGGCTACAATTGTGGACTTTTGTTTACAGGTTGAAAATACAGTTTATGTAGATCAAACCTCCATAGTACTGTATATTTGATTTTTTTTTGCCCATGATGAAATTGTTATATCAGCAGGAGCAGCTGTGAACCTACCTTTTTCGCCACCCGAGGTGGACGACAGAACCCCCCCCCTGGAGGAGCGGAGGGGGCGGGACAGAGCGGAGGGGGCGGGGCGGAGCTAAGGGGGGCATGGCGTAGCAGCGTTAGCAGACAGGGAGAGGACCTGCTCTCTGCTTGAGCATGAGGGGAGGCCGCTGGAGCAGCGCTGCATCCAGAGGGCATCTCCAATCCACTGCTCGGTGACCGTGACGCTAAGCCAATCCAGGACAGCTTGTCCTGGACTGGCTTAGGTAAGCAAAAATGCCGCCTCCCCCCTGGGACCCTGGCATAGCGCCGCCTGAAGTGGTCGCTTCAGGTCGCCTCATGGGAGGTGCAGCGCTGAGCAGGAGTATAAGATCGCTGTACATTCAACAGATGGTACATCTCCTCTTTTTTCCAATGCATTCCTGGTTTCGGCTTCGAACCCTGCATCAAGTACTGGAATGTGTGTGCTTCCTCGTACTCTATCAAACCGCAATTTGCAAGTTTTTGTGGATGTAACTTATGTTATGAAGTTATGAAGTATTTCAAGAGCACAACATCCATACGTTATAAATGTGCTTTATTCATGTGATATTGCAACAGTTTTACATATTAAAAAAAAGTGTTATAATTTTTGCACATTTAGGCCACACAAGCGATGTTGGAGTCAGACGGACTAAACAGCGTGAAGCATTTGCAGACAAACCAGATTAATCCACATAAAGCTATAAAATAGTCATATAACACAAAAAATGCCAACAGTAATCCCCAATAATAGCTCGTTTTATCCATGGATACTAATATCTCCTCATAGCTTGTCAGACTTCACAATGCTGCCAAGTAGTCTGTTAGTACCACACTGGGTTTCTATTGCTTGTATCTACCCTTAGGCCGAAGAGACGCTTTGAAATTGAGTTGCTTTTTGTTGCAGATTTTGCAACATTTTTTAAGCTCCATGGCGGAGGGAAGAGTCCTGGAGGGAAGACATTTCTCTCCGTCACTTTCAGTATAAAAATGGTGAGCACAAGGTGGACCCCATTATTGTCAAAGGGGTCCGCCAGGGTCCACAGGTAACTGCCCCCTGTAGACCCGAACATCGGAGAGCCTGGTGCAGATGTGAACTTAAACAAAGCTAAGAGTAGACTTAGCAGAAGAGAGAAGTGTAAGTGCATCCTATATATGCCACATTACTCTTGGCTTTGGCTCAAAAGACTGGAACAAAGTCATCAACAAAAACACAGTGGGGAAAATTCATTAAAATAAATACACAAGTTTTTTGGCATAAAAATGGCACCTTTTTTTGTACAAGGCTTAGCGCCAAAAATGTGTCACTTTGTCAATTTTCTGACTCCCACACAACTTTTGTAAAAGTAGGCAGGACAGGGCAGGGATCTTGGTGGGCCGTGGTAGGGATACCTCAACCCAACTGATTTACCTTCACTCACACCAGTTGCAGTCTTGGACTGGTGTAGATTTCATTTCTGCAAACGGGACCTTGCCATGGTACACCAGGTTTGTTAAGAGTCCAGATCGCTCTCCATATTTATAAACTGTCCTCAATCTGTGTCATCAACCTTATACAGCTTTTGTTAAAGGGGTTGTCTCATCACAAGGATCCTATCTATACTGCTTGTTAATGTGGATGTAAGACTTTTCCTAAATACATTGCTTCAGCAAAACTGCTTTGTTTGTCCACTATCTTACTTTATTCAATTCTTTGTGGCCACAGCCCTGACTTAGCTGCTCCTGAGTCAAGTGATGTATCTGCTGCTCTCAGGGGGGAGGGAGGAGGGGCTAAGTGCAGGGAGCGAGCCTGTGTTTCTAGCTATTCCTGTGTCTACACCACGTGACCTACCTTCCTGTAAGCAGATAGGGGAGAGGAGCTGCTTTCATGTCTTCTGTTCTCCCAGTTATCAGGCTAGCTAATTCAATTGTGTTCATTATGGCAGAGACAGGCAGTCTCTGTATGTAACACAGAATGGTGTTGCTGCTGCCTGTACTTCATAGTCCAATATGGGTGGGCGGAGCTACACACTAATTTGGGGCGGAGCTAAATGGCAGGTTGCCTGTGAAACCCTGCCCACCAAATGATGCAAGAAACCAGGAAGAAAGAAGATTTTACAGCAGTGAAGACTGGTGAGTATGAGACGTGGGAATACCCCTTTAAAGGTATGTTAAAGGTATGTTTCAATAGAAACACACACAGAAGTTATAAGACCCCATTGTAAACAATGGATCCCCCTAACTTCTATACTATATATTAAATTAAAGGGTTTGTGACTAGTATTGCAAATAAGCTACACTGAAGTGAATAGGGATGAACAGCAATACCCCAGGCAACCTGTGGTCAGGTGTGGTGCTGTTTTGAAAGAAAGCAGCAAGCTTTGTAAATATTCTGCAACCTTTTATATGTTCTTCTGTTCCCTTTTAGGTCCCCATTCTACACTGATGCTGAATGAAATATTTTGAAGAATTACCATGTAAGTTTTTAGACTTATTTACACATAAATTTTGCAAATTTTTTGCAAAACCATTTTCAATCCACATTTGGAAATTAGGTTTGGTTATCCTGTTAAGGTAATATATACCAGTATGTCACTCCAATAGGAGGATGGTGCAGAAAATGGTGAAACATTTCAGGACAGAAGTGTTAAACCTAAAGACGCATCGATTTTATCCAACATTGTGTAACACTTCATAATTTTGGTGAAAATGGCAACGCAGATTCGAGCAAAACTGACTTTAAAAATTCTCCTCGTAATGAAGTCATTGTGGTCACTTCCATCCACATTGTTCTTAGCTTGAGACGTCTTTTTCCATAGAACATCTGATGAAAAGATAGTTCATGTCTCCCAGACTGGCATCTTGTGTCTGACACAATTGCAAGAAATATTAACCCAATTGTGGTCGATCCTGACTTGAGGCAAAAAGTAGTAGAGCTGATCAACACGACAGTCTCTGACCAACCACAATATCAGTTTGGCCACTCAGTCCACCATCAGTGTCAATGGTCATGAAGTCAGGGTCAGATGAAGGGATTGCACTGGGTCTAGGTAGAGGCCAAGACCCATGGATTCAAGGCTGGATCAATGATGTAAATCCACCATAGCAGAAGAATACTGAGAAATGTTCAATACTTATAGTATTTCTCATTTTGTCCACTTTATCATCAGCACATTGTACTATAAAAATATCACTAGATATAGGAATGTACTCCCCAGTAACATTCTGCAGTATCTTTTGAGTCTGTGTAAGTCTAGAGACTTATGGATTTTCTCTGCTGTGGTATGGAAAAGGTCCTTTTCTGAAGCAGGGGAACTGCTTGGCACACACTCTTCTACCTCCGGGGCACACTTTGGCTTGGAATGGACAATCGTCTTTACAGCTGTTGGGCAGAAGGTGAGAATGTCAGAATGTACGTCATCGACACAAGATTTATCTTCCACTGCCCTACTGGAAATCAGAACAGGCAACAACTATTTAGAGTTAGAGAAGAAGAGAGAAGCTGAGCTCTGTGATATATAGTGTTATATGATACAGGAGAGAAGCTGAGCTCTGTGATATATAGGGTTATATGATAGAGGAGAGAAGCTGAGCTCTGTGATATATAGGGTTATATGATAGAGGAGAGAAGCTGAGCTCTGTGATATATAGGGGTATATGATAAAGGGGAGAAGCTGAGCTCTGTGATATATAGGGTTATATGATAAAGGGGAGAAGCTGAGCTCTGTGATATATATGGTTATATGATAGAGGGAGAGAAGATGAGCTCTGTGATATATAGGGTTATATGATACAGGAGAGAAGCTGAGCTCTGTGATATATAGGGTTATATGATAGAGGAGAGAAGCTGAGCTCTGTAATATATGTATATTATATTATAGAGGAGAGAAGCTGAGCTCTGTAATATATGTATGTTATATTATAGAGGAGAGAAGCTGAGCTCTGTAATATATGTATGTTATATTATAAAGGAGAGAAGCTGAGCTCTGTAATATATGTATGTTATATTATAGAGGAGAGAAGCTGAGCTCTGTGATATATAGGGTTATATGATAGAGGAGAGAAGCTGAGCTCTGTGACATATAGGGTTATATGATAGAGGGAGAGAAGCTGAGCTCTGTGATCTATAGGGTTATATGATACAGGAGAGAAGCTGAGCTCTGTGATATATAGGGTTATATGATAGAGGAGAGAAGCTGAGCTCTGTAATATATGTATATTATATTATAGAGGAGAGAAGCTGAGCTCTGTAATATATGTATGTTATATTATAGAGGAGAGAAGCTGAGCTCTGTAATATATGTATGTTATATTATAGAGGAGAGAAGCTGAGCTCTGTGATCTATAGGGTTATATGATAGAGGAGAGAAGCTGAGCTCTGTGATCTATAGGGTTATATGATAGAGGAGAGAAGCTGAGCTCTGTGATATATAGGATTATATGATAGAGGAGAGAAGCTGAGCTCTGTGATCTATAGGGTTATATGATAAAGGGAGAGAAGCTGAGCTCTGTTATATGTAAGTTTATATAACAAAAGGAGAGAAGCTGAACTCTGGGACATATAGCATCTTAGATTTGGAGTAGGATTTCTAAGTGAAAACAGAGTAAGGCCTCATTCACATCTGCGTTTGGATTCCGTCCGGGGAAGTACGCATGAGGACCCCCCCGAACAGAATACCAAACGCAACTGCAAACGATGTGCCAGTGAAAGCACACAGACACCATAGACTATAATGGGGTCCTTGTGCTTGCCGCCAGATTTCTGCAGGGATCATGCGGACAGGAAAGTAGTTCACAATCTACTTTCCTGCCCGCATGATTTTTACGGGCAGCACACAGTAAGCACACGGACCCCTTTATAGTCTATGGGGTCCATGTGCTTTTACAGCTCACCGCTTGCAGTTGCGTTCGGTATTCCATTCGAGGGGTCCCCAAGCGGACTACCCCGCCTGCACTGTGATTTCCAGCCTTCTGTGTACACACTTATGCCTGGTTCACATCTGCATTTAGTAATCTGTTCGGGGAATCTGCATAGACCTCCACTGCCACAGGGTCACTGCTCAGTTACTCTCTGACAATTTTGATGACTTGTCCTGCAGTGACGACATACGGTGCATGCATATAAAGTATAAGAAGCTAATGACAGTGATTGGATGTAGCAGTTATATGCTCATGTACGGTCAGTTATCACTGTAGGACAGATCAACAAGACCACGGGGGACCAGATATTGCGCCCCTGAAGCACAGAGGGGTTTACCTGGTGAGTTTTAAAGAGGACCTTTCATCAGATTGGGCACAGGCAGTTCTATATACTGCTTGAAAGCTGACAGTGCGCTGAATTCAGCGCACTATCGGCTCTCCCGATCTGTGTCCGGGGTAAAGCGCTATCGGTCCTGTACCGTAGCACTTTACAGTCAGAAGGGTGATTCTGACACTTAGCCAGGGACGCCCTTCTGCCCAGCAGCGCCTATCGCGCTGTACTGTGGAGCGGGGAGAAACGCCCCCCTCCCTCTCCTGATAATACTCGTCTATGGACGAGCTGTGTGAGCAGAGGGAGGGGGCGTTCCTCCCCGCTCACACTGTACAGCGCGATAGGCGCTGCTGGGCAGAAGGGCGTCCCTGGCTAAGTGTCAGAAACGCCCTTCTGACTATAAAGCGCTACGGTACCAGGACCGATAGCTCTTTACCCCGGACACAGATCGGGAGAGCCGACAGTGCGCTGAATTCAGTGCACTGTCAGCTTTCCAGCAGTATATAGAACTGCATGTGCCCAATCTGATGAAAGGTCCTCTTTAAGGAACTTCTATATAATCCCGGACAACCCCTTTAAGCATGGTGTATTGGTTCATCATTGACAATCCATACCTGCAGGTTTCTGGGTGAAATATTTTCTTCTTTTCGCAGCAGCTATCCATGCTTTCACCACATTCATTACAGGTACAGTTCTCTTTATTCAGCACAAGGCTTCCGGGACATTTCAGCTTGCACACACATTCACAACTGTCTTCAAACTCCATGTGTGCGCCGCATAAAGCCAACTCTGAGCCAAGAAAATGTATCATATATTAATGTGTGTATGTAGTAGCTAAAGATATAACACATTATTCACATTACAGATGCACCCACACTGTAGTTAGATACTTATGCTAGATACAGATGGACAGATCTATATCTATAAAACATATGAACATTGCAAGCTATCATAGAAGAATGATGGTAAATACATACAGATGTGTCCTGTTGTACCTTTCCTCTTGACTCAACATATCCTGAGATTTCTCAAGATGAGGAGCTTTTAAAGGGTGCGGGCCGACAGTCCGGGCCACAAAATATAGAACAGATCCTTATCCTGTCCTATTTTGCAGCCCCTGCTTCCATGGCTCCTATTTATTTAATGAAAAGATCCGCGGAAGCAAGTTCCATGCATGGGCAGCACATGGGTGATTTTAATTCACTTCCGGGCCGTATACCACGTGTACGTGACTATGGCGGCCGCAGTAATCGCCAGGTCTGTACTGACTCTGATCTCGTGCGATTAACTACTCAGGTGCCATGGTCAGATAAGTCCATGGCATCTGACAGCAGGCTTCAATAGTTACATAGAGAAATCTGTGATACATTGCAATACAGTAATATTGCAGTTTATGGCACAAGTGATCTGAAAATTGCACGTTCAAGCCCCCTGTAGGAGCGGCTAAAAAACTATTTTAAAAAAATTAAAACATTTTTAAAAATATTAAAAAACTAAAAGTTTAACCACTTCAGTACCGGGCCAATTTGTGGTCCAGGACCAGACACAGTTTCGGGTTTTTTTGTATGTGCGGTTTTGAGGGCTGTAACATTTTTCTCGTATGTCTCAGTCAACTAATTTTTGCGTCTTTTTTCGGGGACACATAGGGCTTTATTTTTACGTTGTTTTTACTTTCCAATGTGTTTTAATTTTTTTTATATCCGGGAAAATATAAACAAAATAGGAGGGAAATTTTATAAAATAGTTTTTCCTCTCCGTTACGGTAATTTTTATTTTGTACGGTGTTGTTGGGGGTGGGGCTATTACCTTTAAACCTTTAATAACGGGGTTTTTTTTAGCGTAATATATATAAATATATATATATATATATATATATATATATATAATTTTTTCAGATTGTGTCCCCATAAGGTGATAAGAGACCTTTGGGGACATCTGATCACTTTTTTTTTTTTTGTGCTGAAGGCTGATTTCCCCTATAACTGAGGCTGGTACATTTAGCCTCAGTTGCAGGAGAAATCCAGCCTCCTGCACGCTGTATACGCAGTATACAGAGCTGATCTGGTTCCTGTAGGACCCATCAGCTCTTGTAAGACACTGAGCCCGGTGGATCACGTGACCGCCGGGTCAGAGGCTGGCCGCATCATGGCGGCGCCCATAGCTGTGTATACAGCGCTCATTGAGTGCTGTATACACAGCGATCGAGATGGCAGGGAAGGAAAAAAACCTTCCCTGTCTTCTCTCTGGGAGCTCCGGCTGAAGTTACAGCCGGCTCCCAGCTTCAGTAGCTGCATGATCTCCGTGCAGCTGCTGTGTTCTGACTGGACGTACCGGTACGTCCTGTCAGAACAAGGCAACCACTTCCTGGACGTTTATAGTCTATGGGCGGTCTGGAAGTGGTTAATTCACCCCCTTTCACTAGGTCACATATAAATCTAAATAAATAAAAGTTAACATAAATACATTAGGCAACCCTAAATCGGAATATGCCCAAACTATTAAAATATAAAAACATTTGTTCCACACATTAAATGCTATAGCAGGAAAAAAAAATCAAAATGGTTGAATTGGCATTGTTTCATCGATTTGTCTCCCTATAAAAATGGAATAAAATGTAAAAACATCATACATTCCCCCACCATGATATCAATAAAAACTACATTTTGTCCCGCCAAAATTTTTTCTTGAAAATTTAGAAAATTTTTGTAAAGTTATTAAAACATGAAAAAAATTATATAAATTTGGTATAATAATAATAATACATTTTATTTATATAGCGCCAACATATTCCGCAGCGCTGTACAATTTATAGGGTTCAGATACAGACATACATAACAAAGAACGTCATTTCACACAATGGGACTGAGGGCCCTGCTCAAAAGAGCTTACAATCTATGAGGTAGAGAGGGTGACACAAGAGGTAGCAGGGGCGGCATTGCTTATACAGTGTTCAGACAATTTTGTGCATTAGGAATTGTGATAGGCTTGTCTGAAAAGATGCGTCTTTAGTTTGCGTTTGAAACTGTAGAAGTTGGGAGTTAATCTGATTGTCCGGGGTAGAGCATTCCAGAGAAGTGGTGCAGCTCGGGAGAAGTCTTGTATACGAGCATGGGAGGTTCTGATAATAGAGGATGTAAGTGTTAGGTCATTGAGTGAGCGGAGAGCACGGGTTGGGCGGTAGACAGAGATGAGGGAAGAAATGTAGGGAGGTGCGGCATTATGGAGAGCCTTGTGGATGAGAGTAATAACTTTATATTTTATTCTATAATGAATAGGCAGCCAATGTAGCGACTGGCACAGACCGGAGGCATCGCTGTAGCGTCTAGCCTGATAGATGAGCCTGGCCGCTGCATTCAGAATAGATTGTAGAGGAGAGAGTTTAGTGAGGGGAAGACCGATTAGTAAGGAATTACAGTAGTCAAGGCGAGAATGAATCAGAGAGACAATAAGTGTCTTTAGTGTATCTCTGGTAAGGAAAGGGCGTATTCTGGAGATGTTTTTGAGGTGGAGGTGACATGAACGTGCGAGTGATTCAATATGAGGGGTGAAGGAAAGGTCTGCGTCAAATATGACCCCAAGGCAGCGGGCATGCTGCCTAGGAGTTATAGTAAGGCCTGAGACTGCAATGGATATATCAGGGACAGATCTGTTAGATGGTGGAAACAGTAGTAGTTCAGTCTTAGAGAGATTTAGTTTCAGATAGAGCGAGGACATGATATTAGAGACAGCAGAGAGACAGTCACTGGTGTTCTGAATGAGTGCAGGGGTGATGTCACGGGAAGATGTGTATAATTGGGTGTCATCAGCATAAAGATGGTACCTGAAGCCAAATCTGGCGATGGTTTGTCCAATGGGGGCTGTGTAGAGAGAAAAGAGCAGGGGGCCGAGGACCGAGCCCTGAGGAACCCCAACAGCAAGGGAAAGAGGGGAGGAAACAGAGCCCGCAAATGATACACTGAAAGTGCGGCCTGAGAGATAAGAGGAGAACCAGGAGAGCGCAGTGTCATTGAGGCCAACTGAGCGGAGCATAGTGAGGAGAAGTTGATGGTCAACAGTGTCAAAAGCTGCAGAGAGGTCCAGAAGAATAAGAAGAGAGAAGTCACCATTGGATTTAGCCTTTAGTAGATCATTAGAGACTTTTGTGAGAGCTGTTTCAGTAGAGTGCAGAGCGCGGAAACCAGATTGTAAGGGGTCAAGCAGAGAGTTAGCAGAGAGATAACGGATTAACCGAGAATAAACCAGGCGTTCCAAAAGTTTAGAGATGAAGGGGAGGTTAGAGACGGGTCGATAGTTAGCAGCACAGGATGGGTCCAGGGAGGGTTTTTTCAGTAGCGGGATTATAACAGCATGCTTGAAGGAGGATGGGAAGATTCCAGAAGAGAGAGAGAGGTTAAATATTTTAGTAAGGTAAGTAGTGACAGCAGGGGACAGAGATTGGAGAAGGTGTGAGGGGAAGGGGTCACTACTGCAGGTTGTGGGGCGAGATGAAGAAAGTAGCTGGGAAACTTCCTCTTCTGTGACAGGTTCAAAAGATGAGAATGGACAGTCATAAGTGCGGCTGGTGAGGGGATCAGTACTATCGTAGGTGTGGGAGTCAATGCCACCTGGGGCTTGGGCAGTAATTTCCTGATGGATCTTATCAATTTTATCATGGAAATACATGGCCAGGTCATCAGCACTAAGGTCTGTGAATGGCGTCTGCACCTTGGGTGTGAGTAAGGAGTGAAAGGTTTCAAAAAGCCTTTTAGGGTTGCTTGAGAGAGAAGAGATGAGGGCGGTGAAATAGTCTTGTTTGGCAAGGTAAAGGGCAGAGCTATATGTTTTAAGCATAAACTTGAAGTGGAGGAAATCTGCAGGTGAGCGTGATTTTCTCCATAGACGTTCGGCACACCTAGAGCAGCGCTGAAGAAATCGTGTCTGTGGCGTGTGCCAGGGCTGATGCCTCCTATGTGGGACTTTACGAGTGGAGGGGGGAGCAACCTCATCCAATGCATTTTTGAGGGTATCATTATAGTGACTGGTGGCCAGATTGGGACAGGAGATTGAAGAGATGGGGGACAGGGAGGACTGTAGAGTATCTGAGAGGTGCTGGGTGTCAATAGCACGCAAGTTCCTATATGTGTGATGGATAGGGGCGTCTTGTGAAGGGGAGAGAGCACTGATGGTGAGAGATAGAAGATTGTGGTCAGAAAGCGGCAGAGAAGAGTTAGAAAATTTAGAGACTGTGAGGAGTCGATGGAAGTCGATGGTATCACCGTGATTGTACCGACCCGTAGAATAAAGCTAACATAGCAATTATTTTTACTAAACAGTGGAAGCTGCAAAAACAAAACCCGTAAAAATACGTGGCAGTATTACATTTTTTTTCAATTGTGAATTTTTTCCCACTTCCCAGTACCGAATAATAAATGGTGCCATTTTGAAGCCACAACTTGTCACACAAAAATCAAGCTACATAAATGGAAATATGAGAAAGCTATGGCTTTTGAAATGAAGGGGGTAAAAAAACCCAAAAATTATTAAAAATGTCTGTGTCACACGTAAGGGTTAAACTTCGATATATATCAGCGTACCCTGATAGTGCATACAGATTGGATTTCACTTCATGAAACATCTTTAGATTTTCGGGTGCATTCACACAGAATAAAGTGGCGCTAATTCTGCCATGATAACTCGCGGCAGAATCAGCGCTGATAAAAAGCCTCCCATTGATTTCAATGTGTTCCATGCGGAAGATGGAACCCATTGAACTCAATGGGAGTCTTTTTTTTATCCTGCGAGTTATTAGCGCCACTTTACTCTGTGTGGATGCCCCCTGACAAACAATAATAAAAAAAAAATGCACAAATAGATTATCTTGTATAGCTTGCAATATATGGTCAAGACCACAATGGGTGACGAGACAGAAAAGAATGTACATCTATGGAAACATACATGTGTATGGTATCAGCTGGTGAGAACAGTACCTTCCCTTCTTCGGATAAGCGGGGTCTCCTTCTCGAGCACGCACTCACAGCTGGTACTGTTCCACTGGAAACCAGAAGGACAATATCTATTTTCTTGAAAACAACTGAAAAGTAAAAGAAAACACATATAAGGAATGGTTACAGGGCACAATTCACCAGTATGTTGGACACTTGTCCATGTCTATTTATTAATTTATTCATCATTGAAGCTGGCTGAGGCCATAGGTTGAGGAAAAACTGTGGTTGCTTTTCTTTTTTTTTTTTTTTTTGAAGATTTTGCAAATTATTTTTAGTCAAAGCCAAGAATGGCTTCAAAAGGAATAGAAAATGTAAATTAAGAACATATACTTTTTCCTTTAGTGAAATCCACTTCTGGCTCTGACTCAAAAAAACAGTAGCAAAACCTGCAACTAAAAACACAATTTTAGGCCGGGGCCCCACAGGCCGGAAACGCCACAACCGCAAAGTCTTTGCAAAATGGATGGGATTCATGCAAATCCCATGCCCACTTTGCGGAAAAAAAGCAGCGCGGACACGCTGTGATTTCCAAAACCGTTGCGGTTTTGAAAATCGCAGCATGTCAATTATATCTATGGAAACGCTGGCAGCTTTCCTGTAGATATAATTGTAACGGAAAAACTACATGAACTTTCTGTTCAAAGCGCTGCGGGAAGAACCATGATGCATTCACGCCGCAGTTGTTCCTGCAGCGCTTTAGTGCAGCGTTTCCAGCCCGTGGGGCCTTAGCCTAAGGCCTCATACACATGACCTTGTGTATAGTCAGCGTGATAGCCATAGTTACATTCATGTCTATGGCCCCATACACACAACCATGTATTTTCACAGTTTGACGTATAGGATCGTGAGACATGAGCAAAAGTCAGGACAGGTCTTATTCCTGTCCATTTTGTGGTCCATGCTGACTGGCCTAAATGAATGTGGCCAGGGAAGCACGGCCGATAATAATATCCTTGTGCCACTCGTGCCGTACAATCACAGTCGATAACACGCATATGTGCATGTTGCCTAAGACTGATTTTTTATGATCCAGTTAGTACTTCCCATGGATATACCACCAAGTTGCAAAAGACCCCGTAAGGTGTAGAGGTGGGTAGAGAGCATTTAGAAACCGCAGAAGCCGTGTTCAAGGTTATGAACATGGTCTGATTCAAGGTTGTGGACTCTCCAATTATGGTTCTCATTGCAAACTAATAGTGTCCTCTTAGGCAGCCAAGGAACCAGTCGACCAGCACATGCACACAGTGTTGTCACAGTACATAAATAATACACACAGTGATGTCACAGTACAGGGATAATACACACGGTGATGTCACAGTACAGGGATAATACACACAGTGATGTCACAATACAGGGATAATACACACAGTGATGTCACAATACAGGGATACACACAGTGATGTCACAGTACAGGGATAATACACACAGTGATGTCACAGTAAAGGGATAATACACACAGTGATGTCACAGTACAGGGATAATACACACAGTGATGTCACAGTACAGGGATAATACACACAGTGATGTCACAGTACAGGGATAATACACACAGTGATGTCACAGTACAGGGATAATACACACAGCGATGTCACAGTACAGGGATAATACACACAGCGATGTCACAGTACAGGGATAATACACACAGCGATGTCACAGTACAGGGATAATACACACAGTGATGCCACAGTACAGGGATAATACACACAGTGATGCCACAGTACAGAGATAATACACACAGTGATGTCACAGTACAGGGATAATACACACAGTGATGTCACAGTACAGAGATAATACACACAGTGATGTCACAGCACAGGATAATACACACAGTGATGTCACAGTACAGAGATAATACACACAGTGATGTCACAGTACAGGGATAATACACACAGTGATGTCACAGTACAGGAAGAATGCACACAGTGATGTAACAGCACAGGGATAATACACACAGTGATGTCACAGTACAGGATAATACACACAGTGATGCCACAGTACAGAGATAATACACACAGTGATGTCACAGGACAGGGATAATACACACAGTGATGTCACAATACAGGGATAATATACACAGTGATGTCACAGTACAGGGATAATACACACAGTGATGTCACAGTACAGGAATAATATACACAGTGATGTCACAGTACAGGGAGAAAGCAAACAGTGCAGAAATAATGCACATGGTGATGTCATAGTACAGGAATAATGTTTGAAGTGACTTCAAAGTACAGAAATAATGCCAACAGTGATGTGACAGTATTACAATAATGTACCCAGTGATGTTGAAAAATTAAGGACACAATTATGTCAAAATATAGGAATAATTCACACAGTGATGTCACAGTGCACAGAGGATCCAGTTAGTGATATCACAGTACACAAATAATGCACACAGTGATGTCAGGTGTAATACACAAAGTGATGTCACAACAAGAAATAAACACAGCATGATAATACGAGGATATGACACATGTGATGTCACAGCAAAGTAACAGAGTAAGGGCTCATTCACACGGCGTAAACGCTCGGCTCATTCTGAGCCATACACGCGAGCGCTTCTAAACACTTCCCATTCACTTCAATGGGAGTGCGAGTAAAGATTTACATGCGCTCCCATTGAAGTGAATGGGAAGTGTTTAGAAGCGCTTGCGTGTACGGCTCAGAATGAGCCGAGCGCTTACGCCGTGTGAAGGGGCCCTAGTAATCTCATTGGTAAAGTTGGACGATAATGCACAACAGGGGGCATCACAGTGCAGATAATAGACACTGGTTTTCCCTTACAAGGCCACCTCAGGCCCATGGGGCTAAGTGTGAAAGTAATTCCTGTGAACCCTATAGCCACAGGGTCCCTTTAACTATACCAAATTCAGGTTTGTGAATTTGGTATAGTCTGTACAGATCCGAACAGCACGCTCGCATAGAAATGAATGGACGTAGCCGGCACGCGGGGGGTTAAGTGGCCGGCCGCCGTCAAAGCTGAAGTACCAGGTGCATCCATTCATTTCTATAGAGCGTGCTGTTTGGATCGGCTGATCCGAACAGTACTCGCTCATCTTTAGTCGCATTGTTTCACACCTGATCCTCTGTGTGTCAAAGTATCACAGCATTTAATCTAAGTGGTTCCTATAATATACACCCCTACGCCCTATATAGTGGATGGACGCCATCACTGTGGCTCATTTCCCATTGACTTCAAAGTATAGGCCGTGAAGTAAAAATTCTTAGCCACCCGTTTAACAGTTAAGGCTGAAGTCTCATATTGCGTAAACACTGTGTTTTGGCCGTAGCAAAAAAGCTCAGCATTTTACAGTACCTGGAAAGTGGAGGGGATTCTGGCTAATCCCATTCACACATATCAGAAAAAAATCTGTAGCGGAAAAGCACTTGCGTTTTTGTAAATCGCTGCAGGTCAATCCTACCAACGAAAATGCAGGCGGTTTCCGAATATAGTCTGCAGAGGAGAACTGGTGCGTAACAAAATGTGATGCGTTTATGCCGTGTTTTTTTCCGCAGTGTTTTTTATGCTGCATTTCGTTACGTGGGGCCACTAGGTTTCTATTATGATAAGTCAAAATAATAATGGCTTCCCGCCAAACCACTACCAGACGTGAGCTATGCCTTACATATCCCAAGAAAAAGTCCTCATATTATAAATTTTTGGGCCTGATTTTACGGTATATATTTTATTGTCAGCATACCTCCTGCATCACATTAATTCACCTCGGAGACAAGTCTCGCATTATTTCGAGCCAGACTTGTGTAATTTTACATTGCAGGAGATCAGAGTACTACAGAATAAGTTAATAGGAAACAGACGGCGCTGAAGTCTTCATGTTTACCATTCCTTTGTCCTCGCCACTCGCGCGTGCTGAAAACATGTTTGACCATGGCTCCGTACATTAGCCCGGGGACCAAATGAGAACAATGTGGAGACACACCTGACAGGACCGTAACCTCGTCCCTTCATACACAACTATTTTATTTTTAACCATTCCTCATATTGAAACAATTTCTATTTACCTCATAAAACCCTTAACTGTAGGAGGGACAGAAAAATACTGCCGACCCCCCCCCCTGGTGATTCACGGTGCAAACACATGTGTCGAGGAATGCAGACAATAATGTCCCTGCTTTTTTTGTCAGGAATTTTTGCTTATTGTGTAAGAAGTTTCATTAGACACGCATCACCCCGTTGTTACATTTTGTTACATTTCGCAGATGTCTCGTAGGTTTCGCAGCGTGTTTATGGCAAGGAGCGAAAGAATTTTTGTAAATTTTGGTAATAAAAGTTTTGCATAATCATTTCGATTATAAAACCTTGCGATGCCTTTGGATATTGGTAACTTGCGCTTGGCTTTGTCTAGTCTCTTGGTATGTTAATATCTTTTCGTGGAAAGATGTTTTATTGCTTTTTTTACTTTTTATTACTTTTTCAATATTTGGTCCGAATCTAAATTCTTAGGATCTATCTACAGGAATGTTAAAAACAGTCATGCGATGGAGTCCATGGGGTTAATCACAAGTCTGGTTTTGTAAAGAAGACTTGTCCTGTAAGGCCAGGGTCACATCTGCGTTCGGTATTCCTTTCAGGGAGTCCACTTAGGAACCCCCCGAACGGAATTCCGAACGCATTGACAAGTGGTGAGCAATAAAAGTACACGGACTCTATAGACTATAATGGGGTCCGTGTGTTTTCCGCACAGTGTCTGCACGAGTCATGCGGAGAGGAAAGTAGTTCATGAAATACTTTTCTCTCCACATGACTCACGCGGACAGCGCACGGAACACACACGGACCCCATTATAGTCTATGGGGTCTTTGTTCTTTCATAAGGTTACCGCTTGTCAATGCGTTTGGTATTCCGTTCGGGAGGTCACCAAGTGGACTCCCCAAACAGAATACCGAATGCAGCTGTGTGCCAGGCCTTACTGGCCAATTTTCACGGTTCCCTTAGTAGACTCATAAGTAAGAAGCGACAGTCTCGAAACGCATAGGTGACTTTTTATTCGTTTGTATGTTACATAATTTTATGGTATCCATTTTTTGAAGTAAGAATTACGTTTTATATACATCTTTTGCTCTGGTGCTGGAATCTTTTAATTTTTACTTACCTGTTTGATTATACATTCTGCTTCCGAGGGAGTCACCGTGCATGGGAGGAATATACACTGACCACTATAGACATTCTCTATCAAGAGAATGGGCTTTATTTTTTGCTTTATTGTTCATCAGTAGTATATTAGCAGATTATATTTCTTCTTGAATGTACATTTTGGATTTGGACTTAATATGGATTTTGTTTCACTGTTTATTTTTTGTTGTTGTCTTTTTAAGAGTTGTTAAACAGTGCCCATGTACTATGCTGGGCAGACTGTCGGTAGCGATATTTCTTAACCAATGTTCCCTAGAACCCTAGGCTTCCTTGGAACCTGGTGATAAGTTTTTGATTTTTGCACAGGTATTACTGTGCCATACAGCCATGTATATAGCTTATATATCCTTATTAGCTTGCACATTTTTTAGGATTCCTTGAATTGTTCATTCATCACTCTGACTGTGGAGAATGTGATCTTAAATAAAATTATTATTATTATTATTATTAATAATAATAATAATAATAATATATTCCTACTAATATTATAAAAAATGTGAAAGTTTGTATGTTTGGATGTTTGTGTGTTTGGATGTTTGTGTGTTTGTTCCTCAATCACACAAAAATAGCTGAATGCATTTGCCTGAAATTTGTCACATACATAGATTGGATCCCTGATTAAAACATAGGCTACTTTTAATCTCGGTAAATTACGTCATTTCACGACCACAATGAACGAATTTATGTTCAGACTACACTAAAGGACCCTTGATGACGTCATCACAGGTCCTCGAGCCGTTCTCGGATAGGATCACGCTATTGTGTGGGCGGAGCTATATAGGATTAAACCGAACAGTGTTGAAGCTGCAGAAAATGGAGTGTAATGGAAGCTCAGGAGAGTACAGAACATACAAGCCATGTGTGGGCAAGAGGAGTATATCGGGTGTACAGTTTGTGTGAGTACAATGGGGGAATGTGGTGTTCAGCCTCTGATGGGGGAGGGGGAGAACTGTGGAAACTTTCTGCAACATCTGTTCAGCCGATTTGAACACAGAAGCTGCTCAGACACTCACATAACCAAACCCCTGTAATCCAAATTGCCGGATGTAGCAGAGCTTAGGCAGTGCTGTAGCACAGCTGAGTAGGCTGTCCATATGCAGAGCTATACATATCGTTGGGTATGCTGCGCATATGCAGCGATGTAGCGGAGCCGAGACGCGGGAGCAGGAAAATCATCGACAACAGCAATTGGCTAAATATAAGCGGATCATCACCAACAACAACACGCAGACGAAGTCACGGGCAGATGCTAGTGTATATTAATATATAATAATTTAAAAACATAAATAAATAATTAGTACTGAGTAAGGATATCTTCACACGGCGGAATTTGCCATGGATTTGGGGATGGATTCCCCCCCCCCCCCAATCCAGAGCAGATTCTGCCGGGAATCTGCCTCCCTTTGTTTTCAATAGGAGGTAGGGATCGCAACAGGACACGGAAAAAAGAATCGTCCTGCTTGATCTTGCCATGGAGACTCTCTCCTGATAAGGCATATTCATCTGGTCCTAATCAGCAGCGGAAAGGCGCGATAGAATGCCGATGCATTGCACCAGTATCCTGTCATGGCTAGACCGCGGCAAAAATGCCGGCGGCAGAATACGAAGAGAAATTCCATTTCATTTTCCGCCATGTGAAAATACCCTTAGGGGTGGTTAAGGGGTAAAAACATATTATTAATTATGGTCAATAGTACCTGAGTACCTTGTTGTATACTCTTTATATATATACAGTATTGTTTAAACATTTCAGGCAGGCATGGAAAAAAATGCTGCAAAGTAAGAATGCTTTTAAAAATAGTTTATTTTTGTCCATTAGCAAAATGAAGTGAATAAACAATAGAAAAATGTAAATCCCATCAATATTTCGTGTGACCTTTGCCCTTTGCCTTCCATCAGTTCTTCTCGGTACTTGAAGACAGTTTCTGAAGGAACTCGGCAGGGAGGTTGTTCCCGCCATCTTGGAGCACTAAGCACAGATCTTCTGTGGATGTAGGCTTTGTCCAATCCTTCTGTCTCTTCATGTAATCCCAGACAGACTGATGATGTTCAGATCAGGGCTCTGTGGGGGCCGGATCATCACTTCCAGGACTCCTTGATCTTCTTTACACTGAAGGATAAACTATTAACACTACCATTTTTGAAAGCATTCTTACTTATATTTTCAACAACTGCCTAAACACTAAACACTATGTTGTTTGTTGTAGCCCTTTTCTATTAAAGGACCAATACATTTTACTCCAGTTAAACTTTACTTTTTAACCCCAAAAACTACAGCGATATTTGTGATAAGAATGTAGGTACAGTAAGTTAGTGGACACTGGATAGGGGATAGTTGTCATATCACTGAATGGTCTCCTTCACCCCACCAATCACAATAATTAAATTCCTGTCTAATGTAGCAGCTGCTCATGCATGTGCATTGTACTCAGCTTCTCTTTTGCAGTCCCATAGAGATGAATATAACCACAGCAAACATGTGAATGGTGGGGGTCCCAGCTTTTGGACCACCACTGATCTAGCAGTTACCATAATACACCTTTAAAAGTTATATTCACATTCTTTTGGAGGACCCTGCACAGCTGTGCTATGCACATAATCTCATTAACTTAAAGAACCATTCTGTAATATTTAATTTTCCTATGGCACGAGGCCACTCGGTGCTTGGCTACATATTACTGTTGATCAGAAATGCCAGTATTAAGAACAGTGCCTTAGTCTGCTGCAAAATACCTCAACCTCCTAAAAGTCCTCCTAAAATGGAAAAAGCCTCCTAAAAATGTCACTTTTTAATTGCAGATTTTGAATTATCTATGGCTCAAATAAATATTCCCGGCATATTACACTGGTGTCTTACGTATATTGTACATATGTAACACTAGTAACATATTATTGATCTCTGTATTCCCGTTTTCATAACTTTATAAATTGTGATACAATGCAGCTTTAAGAGACCTTGTATTTTGTGGGTACATAAGACTTTTTGATCACTTTTTATTACTTTTTGTTTTGAGAGGTGAGATGTACAGAAAATATCAATTCTGGCATCTAAATTTTAACGCTTATGGTGTTTATCCTGTAGAATAAATAATATACTAATTTTATTTTAGGAGTTATTATGGATAGGCTTAGACCATTTGGGAGTTTTTTTATTTTTTTTATTAACAAGGGATAAAAAACTTCTACATTTGCTTTTCTTCTGTAAAACCACTTAGGTGCTGCAGTCAGCATTGACTGCAGCATCTAAAAGGTGAAATTTAAAATATGATCTCTGATTGATGATGGGGTGACATGAACAAAAGTCCATGGCATCCCCTCCTCTGGGGTTATCTGAAGTCACAGGGACAGGAGAATGAGGAATCATTCTCCTCTCCCAGCAGCTGTACATGTGTCCCTACACACTGGTTGAAGTGAAAGTGTGAGTATATGGAGCTCTAATTCAACAAGTGATATCTAGTAATCTGGGGATACAAGCATAACCTTGATCTTATTTTAAAGACCACAATCTCAACTCTAACCCCCACCACTCCAGAGTTAGAAATGTTTAAAATACTTTTGCTTTGGCAACTTCACTGAATGTCTCCTGCTTGGGGTAAATTATGATGTACAGTACTACAAACCCCACGCAGGGTATATAAAAAACTGTCCGGGTGTTAACATGGCGTAGAACTGGATATCTGTTGGTGGGTGCTTGTCCAATGGGTAGTTGCTACCAGATCAGTACAGAACAGTGAACCATCAGAAGTAGTCATATACATGTTGACAGATTTTATACTGTATGTTAATGGGTAAGGACTAGTTCACATCTGCGTTTAGTATTCCATTCGGAAAGTTTGCATGGGGATCCCCCGAATGGACTACCGAATGCATTGAGAAGCGGTGAGCTTATGGACTACCCCATGGACTATAATGGGGTCCTTATGTTTTCCGTGTGGTCTCTGTGGGGATTGCGCGGAAAACACATGCGCCCCATTATGGTCTTTTGGGGTCTGTGTGCTTTCAGTGCTCACTGCTTGTCAATGCATTCGGTATTCCGTTCAATGGGTCCCCATGCGGATTCCCCGAATGTAATACCCAATGCAGATGTGAACCAGGCAAAAATATAACATAGAAACATCTCAATAACAACAACAACAAGGACACCATATCTCAGAAATATAGCAGTCCTGTAAGAAGAATGTTATTGAAGTGGAAAATATAATGGCATGGTTTTATCGGCTCTTAAAATAAATGTTCCATGCAAAACATAATGAATGCCAGACACTGAGTCAGTCACCCTCTAAAATGGGTTTGATAAAGTGTTTCCTGAGTATTATACTATTAATAGTTAGAAAGAGTTACGGAGCTGAAGAAATTGAAGAATAATTACCCATATTCCAGATAGCGCACTGATCTACGGATGATGGTGGGTGGGTGACGTGGGCCGGTGGGGGAACATTTGCAGCTTGTGTGATTGGCAACTTTTATAGTTATGGGTTCTGGTGCTTGAGTCAAAGGAACAGAAATCTGAAAAACCTAATGAAGAAAAAAATATGATAAGTTTTTAGTGGTGCAGTATGAAGAGAAAAAATGTACCAGTTACTTTAGGAATTCATCCCTAAACTGTAGTGTTATACAGAATGGTAATAGGTTTCTAATGGTATCATTTTCTGAAATGTCTCTTGCAGCTTAAAGAGGTCCTTTCACCACTTACACCAACTCTTTGTATTCTACAATAGCTGCTGCTCCACTGATTTGGGGGCAGTTGGAATTTTTTCTCTAGCCCCTATTGTTCCCAATATGCCAAATAGTCTCTTAACTATCGGGTGGCGGTCCTGGGCTGGTGCGGACAGACAGGGACTGCCCACCTGTCAGTAGATAACCTAATTATCATATTGGAGTGTGGAACTAACAGAAATGATTGCTCAGGAATGGTGGGGCTACATAAAAAATTCCAAGTGCTACAGAATCAGCGGAGCGACACCTATTGAAGAATGAATAGAATTGAAGTTGGTAGAGGTGGTGAAAGGTCCTTAGTATAGGAAAAATTAGGGACAGGATAAAGTTATTATGTGTTATGTGTGTCATGGACCCCTGTCTCCTCAGGAGTCACACAGTTCTGTCTGAGATACATCATTACCATCCAGCTCCATTGGCATCCAATTCATGTGTTGTGCCCAGATGACGCCAAACCTAGCACATCCACCAGCCACAGCTGGCTTATACTGATATGTCTCAGCCTTGGGGACAACAGTGTTGAAATTGTTGTTTTTATCCATTCCTGCCCTCTTGGAAAAGTTAATAAAAGCTAATATATTATAAGTTATCTGTATCCCAACATGGTGCTATTAAGAAATACAGATCATCCTGCAAAAAAGGAGAGTTCTATTGATGGAAAATAAAACAGTTATGGCTATGTACCTACATGGTGACAACTCTTCTCACACAACCAAAGATCGTTGGGACGCCATGTGACTCTTTCACTAATGTTAGCAAATAGAGTCACATTGCAACTCTAGCTGAGCGATGGTCTCAGCACACAAGGGGTCACAATGCAGCTCTATTCACTAACATTGGTCACGTGATGGGTAACATGGCCAAAGTTGCTGTGTGACGCTAGCCTAAAGGAGTTTGTTGGGAATTGAATATTGATGACTTATCCTTAGCTTTTGGCATCTTAGCTGAATGTTCTTGGTATTACAGCTCAGCTTCATTCACTTGAATGGGGTAGAGCTACAATGAGGCCACGTGATGAAAGTAGTGGCCGGAGGGAAAGGCCACAGGCACCGCTAGTGGAGGCCTGCATGACTGGCCTTTGTAGCGGTGCGCAGGAAAGGGTGAGGTGAAGTGGCGCTTCACTTACCTTTTCCAAGATGGCGCTGCCCCGCTCCCCCGCATGGAATGCCAGGAGGGGGGGGCGGAGCATACATGTCACCGTTAGCCGGAGAAGCGCCATTTCGCAGGCTGACACCGTAGTGAATGGTCCCTCCCTCCCCTTTATTGTTTAGTTCATTTCTTCTGTGTTCCATTGGGTATTGTCTTTTTTCTTTCAGGTGCAGTTCTTCTTCGTGCGGGCCCGTTTGGGGTTGCGGTCCTGGAGTCACGGTGGCCGTGGGTGGGGGTCCTTGGAGGTGGTAAAATCAAGTGTGGGGGGGGGGGGTCTGTGTGGTGACTACCGCCTCCCAGCAGAAGCTGGTACTAGTCATGGTGGTTGGTGGTCTGGCGCATGGCGGGTATCTCAAATGGGAGAAAACCCCTTTAATTGGTTGGCCAGGTTCGGTGTCGCCGAGCCGGGGGTAACGGCTGGTGGCAAAAACTATACTATCTGGTCATAACTTCCAGTTGGGGCGCCAGGCCAGTTTACTTGGTAGCTCCAAGGGCCTCCGCTCGGGTCTTCACGTTAATACAGGTTTTTTACTGTTTTTATAGTTGGGTTTTATATTACGGTTTTATTTATGTATGTTTTGTAAATAAACTGGCTGCTGTGGCCAAAATTATCCAAAGAATACAGTCTCAGTGTCTTTGTGTGGGATAACCGGGGTCACGCAGTGGCGGCTGGTAAAGGGAGGGGCGGGGTATTGGCGCTATTGGGTTAGTTCGTTAACTAGGGGGGCACAGGGTGGGAGCAAGCTGGATGGTTTTAGGTGAGAATAGGCCTCCAATCTTTGAGCACCAGTCTACAATACCTCAGTCATGAACTTGAGGCCACTGGCCTGTGAAGTGTGAGCTTCACACACCTGATCTGTGTGGGTCCCAGGTGTCAGACCCCTACCTATCAGATATTGATGACCTCAAATAAGGATAAGCATCAATGTTCAGTTATCGGAAAACCCTTTTATGGTGAAAGTGCATGCAGTGTTAAAGGGTTAAAATTCTGCAGCATCACCAAAGTTCAGAGCCATCAATTCCTGATCCTATGAGGACATACACATACTAAAATAACCTATTACTTCCAAGTGAATATCCTGATGGATCTCTTGCGGACAGCTATGTAAACATTAGGATACAGATATGTCAGGAGGACAGGCACAACAGGCCAAACACACCAAATTCTTCATGCCTGAAAAGTCTGCAGGAATCAAAACTGAATTTCCAATAATGAAATATGTTACGGTCACTTTTCTGTGTAAATTTGTGGAGCCTGTTCTTTCAAAAAGAGAAGAGACATCTGTACCTGGAATGTGATTCAATGGAAACCTTGACAGATAAACAGATTTCTCCTATCACACACTTTTGATTTTGGAAGAAGCTTTTGAGGCCTGGACTAAATTCAGTGACCTCTGGTAGGAAATGAGACAGTAATGTGCTATGTTTTATGTGCTGCCAAATTTCCAGGATAAAAATACTGCGGTGACAATTTATTAAGATACCGGGAGGAATTTATAAGGGCTTTAGGCCAGTTTTGTGGTGTAAAGCAGTTGCAAATTTTGGAGTGCAACTTTGCCCTTTTTAAGAGTTCTGAGAAAAGGGGGCATGAATAAGCAGAAGAGGTCTGGGCATGGTGTGGTCTCACTGGCAAACCTATGTCAGCTTATAGCGGGCATAGATACCATTTAGTAGCGAATAGATCAGCATCTTCTTACCCCAATGGTCACTTACAGCCTAAATGTATTCAGCGACTAGTCATACATACATGGGGCCTTAGCCCTAAGGACAAAGTTTAGTCTTTGATCTCATGTTTGACATATAGCACAAATAGCTGAGTTTAGGAATAAAACTTCAGACAGTGAGTAGAAAGATTCATGAGTACAGTCATGCTTATAAGGATATTAGTGACAGGTTTAAGAATTTTTTTTTTACCGATTTCAGAACATAAGAAGTGCTGGTATTCAAGCAGGTGACACCCTCTTCATTACAGCAACCTCCGCATCTGTACACCGAAACACAGGGGGGCTTGAAGAAGGTGCTGGTAGCTGTGCCAAGGTCCTTTCCAACATCCACACAGGTTTCTCTGGGTATACACTGTGTCTTCTGCCACTCTTCATCAATAACTGCATTTGGATGAATAATTACACAGGTAAGTAATGGTAATGCATACAATAATACTTCTGTTATATTACTATTGAAATCATTTTTTATTCATTCAAATATTTTGTGTGTTTTTTATAGAACCACAGAGAAGATACAATAAGGTGACATGTTCTGTCTTCTGAAGCTCACTTTTCAGCTTTACTGTGCAGACTGGGCAGAGTCATCTCATTATCTTTAGAGGGAGAATGACTTAATAATAGATAATAATTAGAGATGAGTGAGTAGTATTCAATTGAGTAGGTATTCGATCGAATACTACGGTATTCGAAATACTCATACTCGATCGAGTACCACTCACTATTTGAATGGAAAAATTTGATGCAGAACCAGCGTTGATTGGCCGAATGCTATACAGTAGGTCAGTCAACGCTGGTTCTTCTCCTACCTTTGGAAGTCTTCTCCTCACTACGTCCCTGTGGCGTCTCCCGGCTCTGAATTCACTCTGCTAGGCATCGGGCCTGGGCAGAGCCGACTGCGCATGCCCGCGCTACAAGAAAATGGCTGCTTTGACTGTAAGCGGCCATTTTCTTGTAGTGCGGACATGCGCAGTCATCTATGCCCAGGCCCAATGCCTAGCAGAGTGAATTAATTGCCTGATAACGCTGCGGGGACGCTGCACGGAGAAGACTTCTCGGAGAATCCAGCCCGACCCTCACTTGTGGACTTGGTAAGTTCAGTTTGATTGAATGTTGCTTACCCCTGAAACGAGCATTTTTCCCCCATAGAGTATAATAGGATTCGATATTCGATTCGAGTAGTCGAATATTGAGGGTCTACTCGAAACGAATATCGAATATCGAGTATTTAACTACTCGCTCATCTCTAATAATAATCTCTAATGTACTGTTGAAGGAGTAGATAAGACAGGATAGGCTATAAATATGCCCACACTTAATGTAATCTCTAATGGGATAAGAATTCCAATCTCTCATAAAAAGAGAAGATTGTTTTTAGAGAAGTCGTGTGCGAGAAAAATATCTGGACATATCGAGAATCGGGAGGCCTTCATGGTGGACTGAAACCTTCAAAATCACTGGGTGTGGCCAATAGACGTGTAATGCATACAACAAACATGTCAGCCGGGACGCTGTTTAAGCGGCCCGGCTTCTGACTGGGTGCGCTTGCGTATCTCTTCCTCGCTCCCCCTCCCCTTGCGGCCGTGTACGTCGCCGCGGGGGGAGCTGGGTAGGGGGCGGAGCCTCCAGTAGTTTATTTAGTTGTCGGCGCTGGGCGGGGATTTCCTTTCGGATCCCCGCCAGCGCCGACGTCGTTTCTTTTTGCTTCCCCTCCCTCCCTCTCTCCCCCGGTGTTCGTTATGTAGTTTGAGGTTGTTATTCATGTTCTTATTTATTTTCATTGTCCTGTATTGTTTTGGTTTGTGTTTTTTCAGTGTGTTTTTGTTGTTTTTTCTTGTTGGTGCTGTTAATCTGTTATTTATTTTTTGCATACATTGTTTTTGTTGTGAAGATGCTTATTGTTGTTTTTCCCTGTCCCCGTAGGTGTCACAGCTACATGTTGGCAGGACCTTGTCCATCCCCCTATGGCCTTTTGGAAGGGAAGAGGAAAGGCGCGTCATCCGCGGAATATCACCCACATGCCCACCGTCGGTGGCGGGGCATACTGGCGACGCGCCTTTTTGCTGCAGTCATGGGGTGGCAGGGTTCTGCGGATATGTTATTTTATTTAATAAAGCTGTGGCCGACCCCCACATTATTTTATCCATACACCAGTGTTTGTGCCTTATTGTATAGTATAACTACTCGGGGAGGGGGAGGTTCCTTGGTTTTCTCTGGTTGTGCATTGCGCCCAGTCTGTCAGCCGGGACGCTGTTTAAGCGGCCCGGCTTCTGACTGGGTGCGCTTGCGTATCTCTTCCTCGCTCCCCCTCCCCTTGCGGCCGTGTACGTCGCCGCGGGGGGAGCTGGGTAGGGGGCGGAGCCTCCAGTAGTTTATTTAGTTGTCGGCGCTGGGCGGGGATTTCCTTTCGGATCGCCGCCAGCGCCGACGTCGTTTCTTTTTGCTTCGTCCGGATGTCCGAAGGCTCACAGCATCAGCAGCTCATGGAGCTGCTGCAACGCAGAGTAAGTGAGGAGGGGACGGCCTGGCTGGCTTCCCTGCTCGCTCCGAGCGGGGGGTCAGTCCAGGCCCCCGCTCCACCACTGCAGTTGCCGGCGGCCTCTACCCGGCCTATTAGGGCGGCGAGGCCGCCGGAGCGTTTATCTCCGAGCGCGGCCCCCAGCACTAGGAGTAGAGCTCCTGTGCGGAGGGCTGCGCGTGCACAATCTCACGCCGACCGGGCTTCAGGGCGTACCGGTCGGCGTGCTGTTTCTTCTGCGGGCAGTGCCGGGCCCAGGTCACGTGGGCGCCGGACTGCCTCGGCTTCACAAAGTGCGCAGGCCGCGGTGGGCGGGGCCTCAGCCCCGGCGGCCAACTTGGATGTGGTGCCCCAAGCTACCCAGTCTCAGGCTCTGGCTTCTCAGCTAGGCCCAAATTCAGAAGTCAGCCTTGCCAGTGTTCCCCCTTTAGTGTCTCAGCCAATATCTTTACCTCCTCCTGGGCCTAGTGCTGCCCCGTCCTTGCCAGTTATGCCGCCGCCACCACCTTCTCCGGGTCGTTTAGCCAGGTGGTTTGGGCGTGTGCCTGCCGCTACTGCTGCAGTTGGGGCTGACGCCCCAGGCGTTCAGTCCAGTGTAGTGCCTGTTGCTCCCCCTCCGGGCTCTTCCTCCGCCCCGGTGGTAGATATGCTGGGTGCCGGGGGTGTTTCATCCAATGTAGTTATGGACAGCGAAGACGATTTTTTCAAGTTGGACTATGTGCCTGGCACTCCGCACGTGTTGCCAAGGTCTGCGTCCAGTAGGGCCCTTTCGGTTTGGGGTTCGAAGGCGGATTTTTCGTCGGCGCGGTCTCGCTCCCGTCGCTCTCATAGTCGGTCACGTTACGGGCGGAGTCGCCGTGATTCCGGTAGGGGTAGGCGCTCCCGAAGCCCTGAATCAGAGCGGTCGGAGTCACGCTCCTCCTCTTCCTCTCGTGCTTCCTATTCTTCGCGGCGGACGCGTTATAGCAGGAGTTCCAGGAGGCGGAGCGGGAGGCGAGAATACGGATCCGTCCAGGACGCCAATATCGTGCCTGCTGTCGCGGTTCCTGTTACTGCTCCAGTGGCGGCTCCGCCGCCTTCCTCCCTGTTTCCATCGGCACAGCCTTCAACGATTCCGGTTGGTGAGTTGGCCTGTTCGCAGGCATGGTCTGCTCGTCCGCCATCTTCGGGTGGCGATGTATTAGATATGTTGAAAGCTATGGTATCCCAGCTGGAGGGCAAAGGATCGTTGGTTGTATCTCCAGGGGCGGTATTGCCGCAGCCTGAGCCGGCTCCCTCGCCCTCCGGCTTTAGATTTCGGGATACGTATTTTTGTGGGGTAGCTCCCCTCGGGATGCATGTCCCTGGTGAGCTCAGAGAAAAAATAATTAAGGGTGAATATGTTGACATTTGGTCCTTGCTATCTGTGGACCAAGTCACAGTGGATAAAGAGAGAAGTTTTGGCCGTGGTGAGGATAGGAAGCCTAAGGTGGCGAAAACGTTTTCTAATTGGCTTCAAGCCTTTGCCACCTTTTCTTGCATTCTTTGCCAGGCCTATCCAGTTATGTCAGCGGATCTTTATATATATCTTGATACCATTTTTTCCGCTCACAAAATGTATGGTGGTACTTCCTGGTGGAAGTACGATGAAGAATTCCGGCGGCGGTTAGCCGTTCAGCCGGAGGTCGGGTGGGCTTCCAAGGCTACCGACATTTGGATACAGCTCATGCTGACGCCGAAGCCGACTGTTCCCCCCTTTCCATCCGCGGCCGCTGGAGGAGCCTCTGCCCCTTCTGCGGCCGCCCGGAGGCCAGGAGCCTGTTGGATGTTCAACGAGGGGAGCTGCCGGTTTCTTGCGTCCTGTAGGTTTAGGCATGAGTGCTCCATCTGCGGTGGCGCCCACTCAGCCCTGCGCTGTGCCAAGCGCGGCAGGGCGGCCAAGGCCGGATCGGGTAAACCCGAGGACGCCGGTGAGCGCGGTAAGGATGCGCCCTTGGCTAGACCTGTACCCCAGGAGGCAGGAAGCAGACCTGCTCCTTGACGGGTTTACTTCTGGTTTTTATATTCCTCATGTATATAGTTCTTCTGTTCTGTTAGTTGATAATTTGAGATCAGTTAAAAAAGATGTATCCGTTGCTCGGGAAAAAATTGAGAAAGAGGTCGAGTTGGGCCGCCTGGCTGGTCCCTTTGCCACGCCCCCCCTTCCCGAATTTCAGAGTGTCACCGCTTGGCCTGGTGCCTAAGAAGGAGGCTGGGAAGTTTCGTTTAATCCATCATCTCTCCTTCCCTCCGGGCGAGTCGGTGAATGACGGCATTCCGAAAGAGGAAACGGCAGTGTCTCGCGACAAGACTGAGGGTCCAGTTACCTTTCTCTCCTTCTTGGGTATTTCTATTGATTCCAAGCGAATGCTCCTTCAGCTCCCGCAGGACAAGTTGTCTCGGCTGCGTGCGGATGTCGACTTCTGTCTGGAGGCCAAAAAAGTTCAATTGTCCCGGCTGCAGTCGCTCTTGGGGCAACTGTCCTTTGCGTGTAGGATTTTTCCTATGGGTCGGGTTTTTTCCCGACGTTTGGCTATGGCCACTGCAGGGGTTCGGCTACAGCACCATTATGTTAGGATTACTAAGGTTCTGCGAGATGACTTGAAGGTTTGGAAGTCCTTTTTATTGGATTATACTGGGCTTTCTTGCTTCCCGGAGGGAGAGTTGGGCAATTTGGATCTTCAGCTTTTTACGGATGCTTCCGGCTCTTGGGGTTACGGGGCGATTTATGGTACCCATTGGTCCTCCGCCCCTTGGCCGCAGAGCTGGTTGGATTCGGGTTTGACGCGTAACCTCACTTTGTTAGAATTGTTCCCCATGGTGGTCTCCTTGGACGTTTGGGGCGCCTCTATGGCGAACAAGCGCATAATCTTTTGGTGTGACAATGAGGGTGCGGTTTCTTCAATTAACAGTTTGTCCTCCAGCTCTCTACCTGTTCTTGCCTTGTTGCGCCGGCTGGTGCTCCGATGTTTGCAGCTCAATATTGTTTTTAAAGCTCATCATGTCCCAGGAATTGATAATTCGGTTGCTGACGCTCTTTCTCGTTTTCAGTGGGGTCGCTTCAAGGACTTGCACCCGGGGGCGGATTCGGAGGGTTGCCCGTGCCCCCTGGAGCTTTGGGACCTGGTTCTCCTCTCTTGACCCCCTTATTGCGGGATTCGGTGTCAGCATCCACGTGGTCGGCTCACGGTAAGGCGTGGTGTGAGTGGTTAGCTTTCGCTTCCCCTGATAGGTTGCTAGATGTTGCTTGCTGCCGGGAGCTTACTTATGCGTACCTCGCGCGCTTGAAATCGGAGGGTGTGTCAGCGGCCACGGCAGCCCGGCGTGTGTCGGGTGTGGCCTTTGGTTTGAAGTTATTGGGTTTGCCGGATGTGACGAAAGATTTTCCTTTTCAATTGATTTTGCGGGGGTGGAAGAAGTCCGCGCGCCCGGTTGATTTTCGTCGTCCGGTTTCCTTTCTACTTCTTCAGCGTTTGTTTAATGTTACACATTCAGTTTGCTCCTCTCCTTATGAGGCTGAGCTTTTAGGCTGCGCTTTTGTGCTGGCCTTTTTTGGTGCACTTCGGGTGGGTGAGTTAGTTGCCCCGTCGCGGCGTGCCTCGGGCGGTTTGGCGGCGGATGATGTCGTCATACTTCAGGATTCCCTCCGGATTAGAGTGCGGCGTTCTAAGACTGACATTTATGGTCAGGGTTCTTGGTTGTCCATCTCTGGTTTGGAGGGCGCCCTGTGCCCGGTTGAAGTGGTGCGCCGTTATTCTTCGGTGCGGCCGCTTTCTCAGCAGTTTTTGGTACATAGTGACGGCTCTTTTCTTACCCGTTTTCAGTTTGATTCTTTATTTAGGCGTTGTTTGCAGGCGGTCGGTGCCCCCCCATCTGAGTTCGGTACTCATTCCTTTCGCATTGGCGCTGCGACGACGGCTGATGCGGCGGGTTTGACAGAGGAAGAGGTTAAGCGCATTGGTAGGTGGAGGTCTGGTTGTTACCGGCGTTATATTCGCCCGGGCCTGCTCACTACGTAGCTGCCTCTCAGGGTTTGCGTTTTTTTCTGTTACCTGCGTTTTTTATTGCCTGTTAGGAGGCTTTTGTGGTGTAGCAATAATAATTAAAAAAAAAAAAAAGGAATAATTCATAACTTTCTCTGTTACTTTGTATTCCTTCCCCTTCAGGTTTTGTTTTCCCTTGCCTATTTTTGATTGTGTTTTCTCTTTCAGGCTTGTCTCCCATTGTTTGGATCTTGGGGCATTCGTACATCTTCTGGGCTGCTCGGCGTGCTGCTGTTCGGCCGGGCGGTTTGCAGTTGGGCTTCGTCAATGCCGAGCTCCGGTGGCACGGAGTTCGGGGTTTGAGCTGGCTGCAGATGTTGCCTCAGATCGTTTCCATTGGTCGTTCCTCCCAGGCCCCTGTGGTGCTGGTGTTGCATGCCGGGGGCAATGACCTTGGTGTGGTTCGCCTCTCTGAGCTTATCTCACTTATCCGGTCGGATTTTGACCGTTTTGGTGCCTTTTTCACAGATGTCGTTTTCGTTTGGTCCGAAATTGTCCCTAGAGCGCACTGGAGAGGAGCGAGGGACCCCGCTGCCTTGGAGAGAGCTCGTCGTTTGCTAAATTTGCGAGTATCTCGCCATGTGCGATCGCGTGGTGGCGTGGTGGTGCGCCACCGGCAGCTTGAAGGAGACAACAGGGGTCTTCTCCGTAGGGATGGTGTGCATCTCACGGACATAGGCCTTGACATTTTCCTGTCCGGTTTGCAGGACGGGATAGATAGGGCTTTGTTCATGTTGTTGGAGGGGGGTCGGACCCCGGTGTAGGGTTACACCGTGATCCGGTGGCAGGACCTTGTCCATCCCCCTATGGCCTTTTGGAAGGGAAGAGGAAAGGCGCGTCATCCGCGGAATATCACCCACATGCCCACCGTCGGTGGCGGGGCATACTGGCGACGCGCCTTTTTGCTGCAGTCATGGGGTGGCAGGGTTCTGCGGATATGTTCATTTATTTAATAAAGCTGTGGCCGACCCCCACATTATTTTATCCATACACCAGTGTTTGTGCCTTATTGTATAGTATAACTACTCAGGAAGGGGAGGGGGAGGTTCCTTGGTTTTCTCTGGTTGTGCATTGCGCCCAGTCTGTCAGCTGGGACGCTGTTTAAGCGGCCCGGCTTCTGACTGGGTGCGCTTGCGTATCTCTTCCTTGCTCCCCCTCCCCTTGCGGCCGTGTACGTCGCCGCGGGGGGAGCTGGGTAGGGGGCGGAGCCTCCATTAGTTTATTTAGTTGTCGGCGCTGGGCGGGGATTTCCTTTCGGATCGCCGCCAGCGCCGACGTCGTTTCTTTTTGCTTCCCCTCCCTCCCTCCCTCCCCCGGTGTTCGTTATGTAGTTTGAGGTTGTTATTCATGTTCTTATTTATTTTCATTGTCCTGTATTGTTTTGGTTTGTGTTTTTTCAGTGTGTTTTTGTTGTTTTTTCTTGTTGGTGCTGTTAATCTGTTATTTATTTTTTGCATACATTGTTTTTGTTGTGAAGATGCTTATTGTTGTTTTTCCCTGTCCCCGTAGGTGTCACAGCTACATGTTGGCAGGACCTTGTCCATCCCCCTATGGCCTTTTGGAAGGGAAGAGGAAAGGCGCGTCATCCGCGGAATATCACCCACATGCCCACCGTCGGTGGCGGGGCATACTGGCGACGCGCCTTTTTGCTGCAGTCATGGGGTGGCAGGGTTCTGCGGATATGCTCATTTATTTAATAAAGCTGTGGCCGACCCCCACATTATTTTATCCATACACCAGTGTTTGTGCCTTATTGTATAGTATAACTACTCGGGGAGGGGGAGGTTCCTTGGTTTTCTCTGGTTGTGCATTGCGCCCAGTCTAGCACTGTGTATACAGATAAGGCTCTGTATTTCTCTGTCACTCTCTGGTTTCTGGATAAGAGGTTATATAGTATGAATTTATTGATACTTTTCTGATCATTAATTCTCATTCATTGCAGCTGCCGTAAAGCAAACGCCTTGCTGCACTGTCTATATAGGACAATACAGGAAGGAAGAGTGTATCTTTTATATGACTGGATTCCTAAGCCCAGAAGGAGCAATTAAAACTAAGAAATGACAAGTTCTAATGAATCTTTACCAAGAACACTATATATCAATCTGCTCAGTTCCTTCTCCTCTATAACCTGCTGCAGACTGCACTTTTAATGTAATAGGCTCCCTGTAAAGCAGGATTCTGACCATAAATATCTATGACATATCCATAAGAGATGCCATAGATATCTAACAGTTGGGGTTCTCCAATATTTATTTTATTCTTTATGCCAAGTGATGTCAGCCCTACTGTTCTTCTCATATGTTGAATTCTAGGAGGCAGGCACCTTGTATATGCAGTTCTTTAACAGTTTATTCACTGTATTGAACCTCAAAACCGGAAGCAAATGTTAGCAAAATAACATGCAAATAAATCCTCACTGGTGGAAAAAGAAAAACTTGCTCTAGTGCCACCTCTTGGAAGGTTGTTCCCTATAGATCAATGCAAGTTTTTTTTTCTGAAAACTAGCAGTATGATGTGGAATAAACAGGACTTATTTGTATATTTTTCTCCCAGAATCCTTAGCAGGGTATGTATAGTCCATAAGACCTTGCACACTGCAAGGGGGCAGAATAATATACCGCTATTCTACATGACACAAAGCAGATAGGGGCCCCATTACAGAGTGTGCATTGAGGCCCAGAACCTTCAGACTACGCCTCTATATATAGCGTAAGAGCGTATTGGCTTCTCTGGCTCATACATGATATTTTAAATGAAAAACATCAGAAAAATCTTATCGTTTCGCAAGTTCACTTGTAACTAAATTTAGTTCCATATGATGTAAAGATCTGGCAGGCTTTGCCGTTTATATACTTTTCCATGCATTTGGAATCACTACACAGAATTATAAGAAATTTTTCAGACCATATTTTGTCTATAAATATTTATTGATATAGTTATATGTAATACTTTAGAGTACAAGCCAAAGCATGAGATTAAAGCATTAATGGATATTTTGGTCAGTTCTCTATGTGATTTGCTGAGCCAAAAAAAAGTACATACTGCAAAATATACATTAAGTGGAACTTAATACAACATATGGCCACAGTGCTGCTGACAATTACATTATGCATTAGTTTATAGTAGTATTATTCCTTGCTGGCAGTGAATGGTCATGGTGTACAGAGAACTGTACTGATGATGTCATCAGGTATAATGGAGGGCATCCTTATTTTTTTGTACTTAGTACTTTAAAGGGGTTTCGACGGGATAAGTCAGTAGGGGGCTGAGACTCGGGAGGGACCCCCTACAGATCAGCTGTTGGAAGAGGCTGCAGTGCCTCTTCCCTGCTGATGACATCATCTTCAATGGTCACATTGGAGCCTCTTCAGCCAGTTGATCTGTGGTGGTTCTGGGAGTCGGGTTCTCACCACATATTCATGACCTATCATATGGATAAGTCATCAATATTTAAAAACCCCTTTAAATTTCTATATACTTCTTATCAGATTAAACCTATAGGCTTCTATATAGTTTTACATACTTCCCTACTTCCCTAGCCTTGTATCTTAATACTCACATCAGAATTGCATGGACTATGACTATGAATTTCAAAAAATTTCAGATTCAACCTGAATTCTTCTTTTCCATCCTCACCACATTTATTTTCCATATGTAGCAATTTGAGTTCCCACTACATATGGAAAACACAGTGGAAAGTGGAAGCCATGTAGGTCAGATACATATTTTGTGCCCCCAGGTTCCTTAGTTCATAGGAACTAAAAAATTCGAAACTAGATGATATCACAGAATATACATCCAACATCCAACCCAATGAAACAAGTCATGAATAACACAAATAAAGCAATAACCTAATCTTTTATTCAATTTACTGGAAAATTTGCTTTCTTAGCCTCCTTGGCTTTAGTAGCCGCATTAAAATCTGCAAATTTTTGGCCCAGGGCTGTCTCACTAATACAAAACCTTCTGACATGTCTGTTTTATTGAACTCTTGCATTCTGGAAATAATGATTCTGGAGCATCTTTTCCTAGAACTCTGGATTTTGCAGATCCTGTTTCATTCCTCCTGGAAATTCATGACTACATTGTTTAGTATGTACTACCAGTACCCTTGTAAACAGGGTGAGTCCCTACATAGTCCGGAACTGTCAGCGCTCATTATACAGTGTCAAAGTCTTAAGGGAAAGAACATACAAATATATTCCATTTTTGGAAGGTAGCTCCCTAAAGATCCGTGCCAGACTCTCCAGAAGCCTAATAAGGTCACAGTGTTAGCTTTAAGGTTATTTTCATGAGAAAATCCTTTAATTCAATTTATAAATTGAAATAATTTGCAAAAATGTAGTTGTCTTGATCAGTTATCAATGAATACAACCATAAATGCTGGAACTATCTATGGTCTGAAACTTGTCAGAAACCATCCATGGTTACCTTATTGTGGCCAGGTTATCTTTTTGTGCATGTAGTGTCTGTGCCTGATTCTGTGTAAGGGATAAGGAGATCATAGATGTGTTTCTGTCAAATTCCAACCATAGTGTTAGGGAATTGCTTACATGACAATTCCCCAGTAGCTGCTGGAGGAAGGGGAACAAGAGACAGTGAGCCCTAAGCTGAAGCCCCCCACTGTCCTTTCCTCTTGCCAGGCCCTATCCTATGTAATAGGCGGCAACTTGGAGACGATCCCTTCCTATATATGTGACACAAAAAACGCAGACAAGACAAACAACAACAAAGGGAGGTCAGCTAGCCAGGGTTCGGTAACAGTCAAACAATGCAGAGCCAAATCAAAGTCCAAAAGAATAGTCAGTAGGGAAAGCCAGGGTCAGGATTAAGAATACAAGTAACAGAACAGCAAGAGAAAGCTAGCAAGCATGAGGAAATAACAGGCACTAGTGTGATTGTGAGCAAAGACTAAATAGGGGAGGATGAACCCACCCTGGACCTGACAGGAAGGCAGGCTGTCAGTCACAGGGCAAGACCAAATTTAACTACTTCATGGACAGAGGCAGACAAGGGCAGAAGACGGGTGTGGTGCAAATTCAATTGAAGAACTAGAGCCGTGTTCACACAGTGCAACCAAAAACTCTAAGCCAGGAACTAAACTGCACACGCCTCCTGCACCGCCGCATGCGAGCAGAGGGTGGCGCAGTGACCTGAACAGGCAGAGATGTTACACATAGAAGGTTCCTGTATTCATGGTTGTATCCATTGGCAACCAATCAAGACAAAAGATTGGCATCTCTAAGATGGTTAGAGAAAATCTTTAAAATTCTGCAAAAATGTAAATGTTTTTATATTTGCAAACATGTTTAACTTTTAATTGTTAATTTTTCAAGACATTTAAATATGGATCTGTTTGTAGGAAAACCCTTGTAGGTGGATGACTGATGTTAGGTCTGCACTGAGGATGGGCTTGTTATATACATATGTTTCTGGACTTTACATTTCTGTGTGGTTTATCGGTTTATGTGCAATGTATTATTCGCTGTGGATTGTATTGTGTATTTATATAAATTGCTGATGACTCAATGTGCTGTGTATTTTACATGTCACTGCCACTTTAACTATGTTGCCGAGCCATCTCATTGCATCTGGTTCTAGTACTTTCTAGAAGTGAGTTGATGCAATGAGTTCTAAATGGACGAAACTATTTTGGCACGTCCCAAGGTAGAGATTATGCACATTATGGCCCAATGCTTTACAGTCAGGTCAGGGATGGAAAGTCTCCCAGTAAGTTTCTGGGTTCAGAGTCAGGAACAGTTGTAGTCGTAGTCGTAGCTTGGAGTGCCCAGAATCTCAGAGCAACTATTAAGTGCCCAGTTCTTTTCCTGAAAGGTAGCAGAGTGGGTGACAACAAGAATTGTGGGGTGACAGAGTCTATGTGAGGTGAATAACAAGTCCTTTGTGAACTGGAACACTAAAAAGTGTCTCTGTGGGACGCTGTCCAGAGCTATTTGTGTGTGACCCCTTCCAAATTGCTATATACTGCTATGAACAGCTACACCTCCTGCTGTAATTGACAATATCCTGCAAATAAACTACCCAGTGATACCCTGACCTGCAAGTGTAAGTGTATCCTTTGGGATGTACATCTAGGTGCGGTGGTTGTGCTGTTCACCCACTTTGGCCAGGCCACGGTAACAAGTGGCACAGTGCCAGCGCCGGGCGCAGTTACAACATGACTTGCGATGAAAGTGAATCGGGAATATCTCTTACAACTTTTCCAAAAGGAGGAGATACCCATCTGCATCTGCAGACAACTGTTTCGGCTATTGCCCTTCATCAATGTGAAGCGGGGTACTAGTTGGCTAGGTGGAAGGCCATAGAGATGGGTCAGGAGGGGTACTACGTTCGGGGCAGTAACCCTATACACCTTCAGCACAAATCTGATTTCAGTAGCAGCAACACACATTAGATTTTAATTTGACATGTAAACATAACCTGTAGGGGAAGAGCAAAGTGTATAAACCGTTATTATACATGGCAGTCTGACGGTATAAGACTAATTTATTCGCATAGCACTAAAACAGATGATGACAAGACGTCGACAACACGCGGAAACCATTGGAAGGGCTGCTCTGTTTTGCACGGGTTATATTCATCAAACATGGAAGTCATCCCAGCTAAAAAGGCCATTTAAAGTTAAAGCAAATAAAGCAGATGCAAAATAAATGACTGGAAAAAAATGTGAAAGAGCCAACATCAACATACAAAGATGTAGAAGAAACGCAATGAGCGTCCCTGCTGATAGAGGCTACAGTTTTATGAAGTGTGGTATGATAAACTTCTCTAAAGCCGTGCTCGGATAATTCTCCTTACTGTGAGATCATCTCTCCATGCCAACACTGAATACAAAGCCTCATGTCAATGTATCAGTAATCTCTGTATTAGTGACGCGATGAAATGTGGAGGTGAGGCCATCTCTATTACAACAAGGATACAAATGAGCTTGGGGGTTGGGGGTGGTGGAGGGGGCTGAGTACGGGGTCTGTGGGTTGGGGTTTGAGTGTCCTTAGGGTATCGTCGTTCTTGTTTGGGGCGTCCGGGTATCGTGGGTATGGGGTAAACAGGTGATGGGGGGGCATTTAGTGGTGTTCGGGTGATGGGTGGGGGGTTTGATAGTCTCTGGGGGGGTGGGGGGTTTGATAGTCCCTGCATCTCATCTTCCTTTTGTTTGGTGACAGCTGGACACGTATTGGGCAGCGATCTACACACTGGCGTCTTCTTCTCCCAGTAGGATGTAGAGTTTCCTCTTCTCGTCTGCAGACATGAAGTCTGGGATGTGGGCAGAGAGTCTTTGGTAGTAGACGGCCCTCACAGCTGAGTATTTGGTGCAGTTTAGCAGGAAGTGGGTCTCGTCTTCTAGGGTCCCTTGGTCGCAGTGCTGGCACAGTCTGTTCTCCCGTGGCTTGTACGTCTGCCTGTTTCGCCCTGTTTCTATTTCTAGGCTGTGGACGCTCAGTCTGTACCGGCTCAGGGTCTGTCTGTGTTTGGGGTGGCGTATTCTCTCCAGGTAGGTGGCCATGGAGTAGACCCTTTGTAGGTATTGGTACACAGTGAGTTATTACTAGTATACAAATTGTCACCTAAAGTTTCCATCTTAAAAAAAAGTGTTGGTATCTCTTAATGATCAATTGGGATCCAATATATGGAACCTCCAGTGGTCCCATAAACTAAGTGGTCATGTCTATACACTGTCAGTCCATTCAAAGTCTACAAGACTGATGGAGATACTGCAGGCAAATATAGTGCTTGGCTATCTATGTCAGTCCTATAGCTATATAATGGAGAAGCCAGTAATAATGAGTGTCCCAGCTATGGATAGGTGAAAAATGGTTTTTGTGAGCTAGTCCCTTTAATGGGGTTATCCAGGGAATAACAAAGCTTATCAGAACATTCCCTGGAGAACTGGAGAGGCATTGTGCTGGAAAAATGCATTGAAATCCATGGCAAAAAAAAACCTTTTAACTTACATGGCTACAACAATGAGAGCTTTCAAGATTCTGACATGTATGACAATGCTATTATTACGTGGATAAAATAGACTGCAATGCAGCCTATAATACAAACATAGTTAGTTATATATCATACAGTGTTAGTAAAGTAATGGGGCCGCAGTCATGTCCTGAGATCTCCACTGCAAGGTCACAGGAACTGATAATGTGCTCATCAAACCAAACAGTAAATCTCCGAAACACCAAGGGACACATAAACTGAGCTGAAGGTTATAGAACAGGTGTTATATAACAAAGATATCAGCTCTTTGTAGATAAAATAGACGTTCTTATCTTCAGGAGTCTTTTCCTCACATGCATTTTAATAAGTAACACAGAAAATACTGTATTTAACATCGTCAATGTCCAGAAACCAGGAAGCAACTGAATGAGACAATAACATTCGCTGTAACAAAACTAACCTCTTTAGGTTCTGTTTGGACAAGTAGCGCAGCATTATACTCAGTGGTGTAACTAGGCATGGCAGGGCCCCAAGGCGAACATTTCACATGGGGCCCCCCTCCAACCCCCTGAAAAGACTCCAGAGTATGATAGAAGTGTTTGAGGGGTTTGTGGGCCCACAGCCTCACTTACCAATCCGGGCTCCTGATCACAGCCGCTTCCAGAACGAGGATTGGTAAGTAAATAGGGCCCGTTATTGGCTGGGGTTACTACAGCAGGTAACAGCCTATTAAAAAAACAAACAAACACCAGGTCCCCTAATGCCAAGGGCCCTGTGGCAGTGGCTACTGCGGCTACCCCGGTATTTACGCCACTGATATATCCGCCTCAAGATCCTCTTTATTGTCTGACATCTGACTAGGGCCTTACAATACCAATGTGTCAATACTGTTGTGACACAAAGTATTTTATTAATAAGTATAATAGTAATAAATAATGAATAAATAATAACATAATCTAATTCTAACAATTCTAAGGGTATGTTCACATAGAGTTTTTTGCAGGCTGAAAAAATCTGCCGCGTTGGTTTTGGAAATCGCAGCATTTCCGCTGTGGGCTTTTTCCCCCTTCCCCTTTTTCCCCTTTTAAGGGGACATTGTTTTATGTGTTTTTATACATGATGCAGCTTTTGACACAGTTTTTGTTGAGGATTTTGCTATGGTTTTTTGCTCCAACGCACTGTATGGACCTGGAAATTTCCATTTAAAAAAAGGCTTGCGGTTTTTGAAGCAGTTTTTGCAAAAACTGCATCAAAAAACGTGTTGCGTTTTTATTGCCTCCAATTGACTTCAATGGGTTTTTGAAGGTGGAATCTGCCTGAAGATAGGTCATGTTGCTTATTTTCCCTTTAGCTGAAAAAATCAGCTAGAGAGAAAAAACTGCTACTGATTCCCATTAAAATCAATGGGAGACATTTTTTTGAGGTGGATTCTGCCTCAAAATCAGCCTGCAAAAAAAGTGTGAACATACCCGAATGTTTTAATAACAAGTATAGCCATCCCTAATGATCAAGGGATTACCATCTTATGTGATTCATTTCTAGGGTAAATGCAGAATATACTTTACGAGTGTATTAGGTGTTTGGACAGATGGGCAGAATAGGAAGTATCCATCTGTCTGAAAATAGGAATTTACCGATTCATAAGAGCAATTGGATAGTAGTGCTGGGTATTGCAGGGAAGTGTCTGCCCTATGATGTGCTGGTCGTGAAGTGTGATCATATATTCATGGCCTATCCTACAGATATACCTTTGCTTTTTAATTTTTGATGTATAAGTAAACGTATAAGTAAATGTATAGTCCTTAGATGACATGCAAGAAGAGGATACAGTACAGATGTGCCCACCCATTCCTTTGCTCAAATTTGGTTAAAGGGATTCTACCATTAAAAACTTTTTTTTCTAGGTAACACGTCGGAATAGCCTTTAGAAAGGCTATTCGTCTCCTACCTTTGGAAGTGATCTCCGCCACGCCGTTCGTTCGAAATACCGGTTTGTACCGGTATACTAATTAGTTCTCTCGCAGCGATGGGGGCAGGCCCCAGCACAGGAAATGTGATGGGGGCGTCCTCATTGCTGCTCGAAAATCGACTCCAGCGCCGCCTCTGTCTTCTTCTGCATCCTCCCCTTCCTTCTTCGGCTTGACGTCGGACGCCTGCGCAGTACGCTATGTTCGGCGAACTTCGGAAATTGCGGTGTCGACACTATGGCCGCAAGCATGCGCAGTACGTTCGGTGAAGTTTGCCGAACATAGCGTACTGCGCAGGCATCCGACGTCAAGCCGAAGAAGGAAGGGGAGGATGCAGAAGACAAAGGCGGCGCTGGAGTCGGTTTTTGAGCAGCAATGGGGACGCCCCCATCGCATTTCATGCGCTGGGACCCGCCCCCATCGCTGCAAGAGAACTAATTAGCATACTGGTACAAACCGGTATTTCGAACGGCACGGCGGAGATCACTTCCAAAGGTAGGAGACGAATAGCCTTTCTAAAGGCTATTCCGACGTGTTACCTAGAAAAAAATGTTTTTTAATGGTAGAATCCCTTTAAAGGGGTATTCCTATAACTCTTGTTCTGAAGCCTGCAGGCTCTATGCTCTCTTCACTTCCTGGATTTCTCGGCACATTGGTGGGCGGGGTTTCACTTGCTTTGCTATCTGCTATGTTTGCAGTCTGTAATGAGGGATTGGTTGTAAATGCATTACCACAGTATAAAGCTGATGTAGAAACTGATGTAGCAGAGCTGGATTTGAGTCAGCTTACATTACAGACAGAGGTAATGGACTCCTTATCTCAGCCCTTATCAGCCAAATTCAATTAAACCGGCTGACAAGTGGAAAAGCTGAAGATAGACAGCACAGTAATCCCGGAGCTCTCACCTCACCCCCTCCCCTATCTGAGGAGCTCCGGTGCTTGTCAGCTCCTCCCTCCCACCTTGAGAGCAGGCAGCAACTTCACTTGGGAAGTTATTAGATAAGCCCAGTGGCCATAGAAATGCAGTGTCAACAATGAAGTGAATAAATTAAGATAGCGGCCAAACAAAGCAGTTTTGATAAAGCAATGTATTTAGGAAAATCCACATTTAAATCCACATTACATCCATATACATAGCAGTATAGATAGGATGCTTTTCATGGGACAACCCCTTTAAGGACTCCAATTTCTCATAAAGCTAATTAAATTCTAAGTTGTGAGATGCTAAGAATACTCTTGACTGGCTGCAGAGCACAACACAACTACTAGGTGGCCACACACAGGCACATAAAGAATAGCTAGACATTACTTGTTGTATAGACCAGGGTCAGGGGATAATCATACACATCAGGGAGAGTGTTTGCCTATATAGGCAGTACGGAGACTTACAAGTCATTCCTGCTCCGCTAGGGATTCTGGGTAAATCCCAGGAGACTTGTAAGTCTCCGTACTGCCTATATAGGCAAACACTCTCCCTGATGTGTACGATTATCTCCTGACCCTGGTCTATAGTCTCTCACTCTGCCAAATCAGTATCCCTATGCTATGCTGAGGATGGACCAATAGGCCGAAACAGCGCTGTCCATAGCTGGGAATCTGTTACTTTTGGAATAGAAATACTAATTTGGCAATTAAATCCACATTATGATTAAATAGACTTTTTAACTGAGTAATGCATGATGTTAAGGATGCTGCCCTCTAGAGGGCGGCGTACAGAGTGCACGGTTCTCCTAATTACATCCTGGAGAATAGATTATTGTTGTATAGAGTATAGCAAAATCATGTTGTTTTGAAAAGCACATATCTGGACATATCTAGCAAAGAGGAACGGTAAGGAAGGACGTATCTTAACTTGTTCTGCTTGTTCTTCCAAAGATCTGAACAACACAATCCAGCATGGTCCTTCAAGTTTACACTAAGTAATGTAGTCATGTAATGAGTATAAAGAACTAGACAGTTCTATATTTATCATGTTAACTAGGGTCGCTCACACAGACGGACATACCTATCCCAGGGTGCTCTATTTATAGCAGATGAAGTCTTTCTACATAGTGTCTGCAGTGAGTACCGTTCCCATGACCGTGTAGATCATACACATTGTGGTTCTCACGCTGCTGACAGACAATTAGTGGTCTCCGTCCAAGATGTGGACTGGATACATTTTAATAGATAGCATTTTTTGTGTGTCAGCCATCGCCAAACACCACTTATCAGTCTACAGACTTTCCTCCGCTCAGATCATTAACATTTCCCTTTTATGTGACTTTCCCTAAATATACTTTTCATGATCAGATATGACTTTAGATGTCGCCACATATCCACTACAGACAATCCATAAATGGGAATGATATCAAACATGACAAGTATCCCTCTATACAATGACACACTGAGGAAGAGGAAGATTGGGATACTTTATGGCAGAGCCAGGTTACAGATTGGTAACCTATCGTCTGCGTTACAACCGTATAATAGCTGCACATTTGCGCAGGGCCTTATGCACATGACATATGACGTCACAGGAATGTAAAGTATGCATCCATTTTTACAGACTCCATTTATTTCTATGGGAAGATATCGGTTGCCGTAGGGAATCCGATGTGATATTTTGTGGATTGAATTATATGTAGTAAATTTTGTGTGGAAATGTGGACATGAAACACGTGGATGTGGGCACTTTTCCACTGACTAATATTTACAGATGAAAAAACTGACTGCATATGAATGTAAACTATGTCAGTGTATTATATAGTAGGGCTTTAAAGGGATTCTATCATTAAAGTCACATTTTTTCTCGATCACACGTAGGAATAGCCTTAAGAACGGCTATTCTTCTCTTACCGTTAGATGTCTTCTCCAGGCCGCCATTCGGTAGAAATCCTGGTGCTGCGAGAGAAGTCATTTGCATACAGACCAAAATCGGGATTTCTACCGAACGGCGGCGCGGAGAACACATCTAAAGGTAGGAGAAGAATAGCCTTTCTTAAGGCTATTCCTACGTGTGATCGAGAAAAAAATGTGATTTTAATGAAAAAATCCCTTTAATGTGACGGGGAGAAGGGGCTGAAAACTGATGCAAAGACACACACTGACATCAGGGAGACACCAGAGACACACACTGACACCACACATCAGACTCCTGTGGATAGGTCCTCAGTATAAATACTCAATTTGGGGTCGGAAAACTCCTTTAATGATCTATCCTTAAAACAGATCATCAATATTTTTGGCCCAGAAAACCCCTTTAAATTATCATTGATGTGCAATACAATACACTATATGATGTACCTTTTAGTATTTCAATGTCATAGAATGCCGCAGCAAATCTGGTTGAGCGGTGCGGCCCTGACCTGGAGTCAGTGCTGATGTAGGACTTGAGTTTTGATCGACATCTCCATAACTTCAGTTCTCTGGGGTGGGTGATACGTAGCAGCTCTTCAAGGCTTGCAGCAGATCTGATCCTCTGTTCTAAGTCACTCTGTGTCACTCCCTGCAAGGAACAACATGGTTATATATCAGGTATTGGCACTCACTCAGTAGGAGTGATGGTCCTTATACGTTGTAGTAGTCCATATATATTATTCAGTGAGGTCCCATTATATTGTCACACTGAATAACAACATAACTCAGATTTGTCATTTATAAGGTATTTACCAGTGAATTCTTTCCATAAATCTTTTTTTCACAGCGCACTTCCAGGAACACATTCCACTATGTAAGGCATCTGCTCCACTTTAAAATTCTACGGAGTCTGATGTTCTGCTTGTGAAATCGTGTTTACTGATACATTACAGTATAGGCTTACACAATAGTCTGCAGAAGGTAAGTCACTCTGCACATGCGCATAACGTTGTACAGAGAGTGTATAATAGTGTATACAGCAGTCAACAAAGGGAAAGATAACCATATCTTAAAGGGGTTGTCTCATGAAGCTATTAGCCAGAGTGGAAACATGCTAACGAAGCTCTGACTTCGGTCAACCCAGCCTATTAATGTGTCACATGGTTAGTTATTAAAATTCTGACCTGAACGGCCATTTGAGGCTTTTACCAGCTAGTTCTTCAGGGTTTCTGAAGCCAAACTGGCGGTGCCAGCCTGGTTTCTATTTCATGAGACAAGTTCCTTAAATATGACCGGAAAATTTTGTATCCTCAAGAGGGTATATGAAAAGTTTTATTTTCCTAACATTACTCCTTCCACTGAGTTTGTGAAGATTTTCCATTTATTAGAGAGCCTATAAAGTATTCTCTATCGTACTCATCATCACTAAAGGTCTTTATGGCACATAGCAAGTCCAGTATGTAATATGTAAAATAGTCAACCAGTGGCTTAGCAAATGCCCAATATTTCCATACAAAATCAAATAAAAGTCTCAATCATTTTGGATATGTAGATCACATCCTACAGGTTCTTCACTCCCACATTCAGGTGCTGTATGATACATGTTGGACAGAAGAAGAATCCAGCTGGAAACCCCTAAGGCCGGGCTCACACAGGGGTTTTTGGTCAGGATTTTGAATCTGACCAAAATCCTAACCATAAAAATGGCACCCATTGAAATCAATGGGAGCCGGTCAGCGGTTTGTTCCGGCTCCCAGAAAAAAGAAGCGTCAATGCTCATTATTCAGGTGGATGCGCTGACATCCGCCTGAAGACACTCCTTCCTGACTAGGCCCATTCATTTTGGCCTAATCTGGAGCGGAGTGCCATGACTGGATGCTGGTGGATGACTAGACCCGTTTTTTGGTCCGGAATCTGAGGCGTCCTCCGTGTCAATTTCCAGAACCAAAAAACCCCGTATGAACCCGGCGTTAAGAGTACTGTCAGGGTTTGGAGTCACACCCACAGATACAACACATTTTAAACATTTTGCTTGGTGTATTTAAAGGTCATTCTTCTTTCCCCAGGACTGCCTATAGGCGCAGGTCTACTGAGACTATAGGTAATTCTGGCCCTGGATGGAAAAAATTTCTATTGGTTCTAACTAATCAAATCTTGGCCAAACACAAAAAGTTTACTACTGACATTACTCATTAAAGGGGTTGTCCGATATTTTCAGAAATTTGTATAAAAGTCCCTTTTTTATTGATGACCTACACTCAAGGTAGGATCAATTAAAGATCAGTGGGGCTCTGAAGCCCAGGAAACCTGCTGATAAGACATTTTAAGGGGTGTAACCCTTGTGTAAGTACTGTGACCCCTTCACTGATTGCATTGCTTGCCATCTGATTCATAGCAGACGTGTGACGTCATTACAACTTCTCCCATAGCAATGATGTAATTACATCGCACGGCTGCTATGAATGATGTAAATAGTGACACGGTGACATTGGTCACACAAGCCCTGTGGCCCCTTCAAACAGTTGATCAGTTGGCGTCCAAGACGTCAGACCCTCATTGACCTTTTATTGTTGACCTATCATAAAGATAGGTTATCCACAGGGATGTAACTTGAGAGGGTACAGACAATGCAGTCGCACCGGGGCCCAGGAGCCTTAGGGGGCCCATAAGCACTGGCATCAGTATTGGGATTGTAGCTTCCATCTGGCCCATAAGCCAAGGAGACCCACAGATTACCCTAACCACACTAAGGGGGATTAAACTCCTTAGGCCCTGTTCACCCAGGGCGCAGATGGCGGACTTTGTTCCTGATTCTGACGCGGGAAGCCGCGGCAAAATAGGGCCAAAATTCGCCTGCCACGACTGTCTCGGCTTCCGACAGTCGCGGCTTTCGGAGTAGGCACAAATGAATGGGCCTAGTCCGGAGCGTGCTGCCATGAGGCAGACACCACGGCTTAATGAATCCACCTGAAGAAAGGGCAACTCGCTTCTTTTTTCCGTGAGTGGCAATATGCTGCTCATGGAAAAAAGAGCGCTAGTGGTCTACATGGACCGCTATTGTGAGGGAGTGGATTATAACGTGGATTCCGCGCCAATATCTGCCCCCTCTTGCCCTGTATGAACAGGGCCTTAGCACCTGCAACCACCACTATCAAGAATTCGCTGTAGGGATGAGGTAGAGGGCCCCGGACAAAAGATTGCATCGGAGCCCACAAGACTTTAATTACGCCACTGGTTATCAATATAAAGGAACTAGAATAGCCTTTTAACTTTTAATTACCCATAAAATGGGTTTTTCCTTCCATAGGATACTGCTGACAATAAATCATCAATAGATTGTCGTGGTCCGACACCAGGACCCCAACTGATCAGCTGTTGAAGAGAACGCAATGTTCAGGTGAACGCTGCAGCACCTCCACGGAATACCACACACAACATCATACACTGTAGAGAGGCTTTGCTTGATATCGCAGCTCAGTCCAGTTTTCTTGCTTGGGACTGAGCTGCAAACAGGCCATGTAACGGATAAAAGTGACACAAGAACAGCATACGGCCTTTCACACCAGCGATTAGCTAAATGATGTATGTGCATGGTTGCAAACTTTCCCCAATTTGCCAAGAGAGTCCCAAATTTTTCAAAACTATCCGATCACATTTAGGCACAATCCAGGTAAAAAATGGTGGGGCTTACAAAACACCACCTCAAAATGACTGCACGAATAGTATATTACCCCAAACATCCAAACACGTCCAGAACTGAGATGACGCACAAATGTTCTCGATTATCCCGGCCATGATGTGAGGCTGATTCAGATCCATGTCTGGAATGTTTCCTATTGCACATGTGAGGATTGCAGCACAATGCCCAATAAAACCGCACATTTCACTTGTCTAAAAGACTTGTAAAGTCTCCAAAGGTCATACGCAAACCTAGAGGACGCACGCTGAGGTCACACACGTGACACCGCTACTGACTCACAGTAACACTATCGCTGACTCTACATTTTTATGTGCTTCTTTATATATAGATTGTGGCCTCAGCTAAAAATACATCACAATAAGCTTTATTTTATAAAATGATAAAAGTCTCCAAAAGAAACCCTGTTTCCCACAGCAACCAATCACAGTGCAGCTTTCATTTCTTGAAGTGCTTTTGAAATATGCAAGCTAAGCTGTGATTGGTTGCTACGAGCAACAAAGACAGGTTTACGTTTGGACAATGTTCACAGCTCTGTCCCTATAATGTGTTGGTAATGGCCACAGATATAAACTGTATGTAGGAGAAGTCCCAAGTGACAAAACCAGGTTGACAACAACAGATATATTATAGACTTTTAGGTCCGCATTGCCATATTACAGCTCTGCACAAGTTCCAAGTTGTAGAGTCATAATATGGCGATGTACGGTACATGTCCGCACTGTATCGCCGTATGTATACAATGTCATACAGAGGTATTTTTCTCTCTATTTCGTTAGATGCCAAATTTTGGAGATAAATTCCTAGAATCATTCCCATTCAAAAGTGCAATATGGTGGTGCTGAGATTGTTCCTATAGCTCCATAGTAGTGACCTGTAGGGACATCTGCTGCTATATAGGCTCAAGGCTCCATGAACATAGCTATACAACATGGAGGAGGCCTTTATGCCTCCTGACCACCTCTCCCCCATACACATGGCATGCATGATCAGTTTGGTCAAGTATATGTGTGTTTGTGTACATGTACGTACAGATGGCAAGATCTATTTCCCTGCAAACAAAAGAATCTGGGGATGTATTTTGGGGGGATTACCTCCTGATGAGCATGGCCCCATTTAGGACAACTACTGGTAAAAACACTGTAAAAAAACACTGCAAAAATGTGTTTTTCATTGTTGATTTGCTGCGTTTTTCTCTGCAGTTTTTCTTCCCTTATTAGGCCATGAAGCTCCACGTATCGGCTCGCAGGAAAAAAGCGCTGCAGTAAAAACCACGGCAGAAATGCATTGTGGTTTTTCCCCCAGCGATTCTCTCTCTCTGGACTTTCTGCTTTGGGCGCAATCTGCCAAAGATCAGGGATGATGCTTATTTTTTCCACTAGATGACTTTTTCAGCAAGTGGAAAATGAAGCACTTGCCTCCCATTGAAGTACATGGGAGGGGGAATTTGGGGGGCAAATTCAACTCTGAATATTCCACCATGTGAACCTAGTGTTCTACCTCATCTTATTTCTATAGTCATACAATAAAAAATTCTATAGGGCTTGCATCGCTCCTTTTAACCTCAGAATAGCAAATTGTAATTTTTTTTTTTTTAAAAAAAGCTTCAGTTTGTGAGATTCGAGGCAAAGGGAAAACAGAAAAAAACATTGCACTGAAGGACCTTCCAAGACCCTACTATATCAGATATGGGTATATTCTGACAATTCTTTAGCTGGTTACTAAAAGTTGTCGCTGTCTCATAAGGATCGTATGTAGAGATGAGCGAACACTGTTCGGATCAGCCGATCCAAACAGCACGCTCCCATAGAAATGAATGGAAGCACCTGTGACACTGACTTTCCGGCGGCCGGCCGGCGTCACAGGTGCTCCCATTCATTTCTATGGGTGCGTGCTGTTCGAATCGGCTGATCCGAACAGTGTTCGCTCATCTCTAATCGTATGGTAACCAGGGAACTATCCAGTAATATAAAAGTTCAGAGATGGGGGGAAAAGGGTTTAAGATAAGAGAAATTAAAGATCATTGATAATGTTACAACATCCACTTCATTCCCATAGAACAATGTTTGACTGACACGTCAATATATGGTAGATTTATTACACTTTGGGGTGAATCATCTGTAGACAGACAACATCAGGATAATCTGATGCAGTCATTTTTACTGACAGATTTGCTGACGGGAGTATCTAAAGCTTTTCCAGTCTTTCTGATCAGATCTGTGACGTGTGTCCCTGTATCTCTGGAAATGACAAAGTTGTTTATTTGTTACATAAATTAAAAATCGCCACCAACGTAACATAGCATGAATCCAACAAAACATCTAATACAGCAGAGATTCTAAACCTGATTCCTTGCAATTGAAGTCTTTGAACCTGACATTTGGACATTTGTAGAAAGGTAGTCATAGACATAAAGAAACATAGAAACATCGAACATTGACGGAAGAAGAACACATGGCCCATCTAGTCTGCCCTTCTATGATTTCTCTTACTGTAGATATTCTAACCACATCTGCTTGATGTTTGTTCCAAGCATCACCTACTCTTTCAGACTAGGTTCACATCTGCGCCCGGTCTCCATTTGGGGATTCCGTCTGTGAATCCGCTTGAAAAATGCAAGCAAGACTTTTCTCCGCATTTTCCGTGTGGAAACCCAGCGGATCCCATTATAGTCTATGCGAACCACGAATTTCCAAGAGTAAGTAATTTTTAATCAGATTGGGGTTTCCATTTTTCGGGTCACAAAGCAGACCCGTAGAAAAGAATCCACAATTCAGGTGTGAATCTAGCGTCAAATAAGTAATATCCCCCCCCCCCCCCCCCCTCCTGATCCATATTCATTTCTTTAACATATGTAAAGGTTTCCCTCATCTCCCATTTCCCTTCTTTCCTGAAGGCTGTATAGATTAAATTCTTTTAGTATCCCCTGATATGTTTTATGCTTCAGACACCATTTTTGTAGCCCATCCTACAACTATCCTATCTTATTGATGATGTCTTTATGTAGGTGGGGTCTCCAGTACTGGACACAGTGTTCCAGATGTGGTCTCACCACCACTCCGTACAGCAGGATCGCAATCCCACTGGCTATACAGCCGAGCATCCTACTTGTCTTCCTTGCTGCCTGCTTGCACTGTTGACTCTCTTTGAAGCAGTCTGATATCAGAATTCCCAGATCCTTCTCTTCTGAAGTCCTGTCTAAGACAGAACTGCCAATACAATACTCAGACACAGAGTTCCTTCTCCCCATGTGCATTAAATTACATTTGGAATCATTAAAGTGCAGTTTCCATTGTTTGGACCATTCATCCGGTAAAACGATATTGTTTTCCGGGTTACAAATCTCTCCTGGAGTATTAACCCTATTACTCACTTTTATGTTAGGAAAAATTTACCTACCATTCTCCTAGGTCACATACATAAAGATATTAAAAAGAATAGGAGCCAGGACAGACCCCTGCAGTACACCACTTGTCTGTCCTCAGATTGGACACCATTAACCCTACGCTGATATCTATTCATCATCAGCCAAATGCAAATCCACTGAACTATCCAGGGATTATTAATCCAATGTTCAATCATTTATCTATCAGCTCTTTATGTGGTATTGTGCCTGACATCCAGGTAGGCGATATCCACCGCGCCACCTTCCTCCAAGAATCTGAAGTGTGTCCTGATTTGTCTCGCACTTGGAAGACTCTTCATTAAAGGGACGTTCACAAATAAGATTTTATTTTTAATGAACCCATAACTACTCTTATAGTGTATATCACCTGTGTCCGAAAACACTATAAAGTGTTAAAGATGACTTTTCCAATCTATCTTATTTAGTACCGTAGAAATAATATTAATAATGATGAAATCATCAGGATCTTGTAACACGTATGGTCAGCTTTAAATAGTTCAGTGACGCAATCCTTATTTTTCCCATATTGCAACAGATAGAAGAAAAAAATCAACCAGATGGAAATATTGTTCAGAAAAGAATACTGTGGAACCAGGTTATATGTGCAAAGTCTATATTGATATCTCCCATTGCCAATCTCATTACTGGTATCTGGTATGAAGGTTGTACTGAGCCCCATTGAACTGCTATACCTATATATTGGTGTGCACACCTCTGTAATACTAGGCGGTATAGATTTAGTAAGATCTTATACCAAACTGGATACAAAATGGGGAATCTATGCCTGTATTCCAGATCTATAACCTGTGGTCTGTAGTGGAACACCAAGTGAGAAAGGTATAACAGGTCAGTAGTTGTCAGATATTTGCTAAATTTGTACAAACAGTGATTATATATATATATATATATATATATATATATATATATATATTACGCATGATTGCACTAAATATGATCCACTTATTCAGACTATGACAGCTGATCTATGGTCGCTGCACCTTCTTCTATATACACATATACATATCAAGGTATATGAAGACAGTAGCTAAATTGTATAGAATATGTAGTAAGATACCATGTGCATATGCAAAAATAACAGCACCTCAGTACAGTACTGTATATGAACTCTTAGGGTCCAAAACTTTACATAGTACATATTGAAATGGGCAATTTCTCAGTAAAACAAGACTTTTTAACATTCATATCTTTAATTTTAGTCTTTACCACCCCTTCTACTATACAGAACGAATAAAAACCATAAGCGCCCTTACCTTAACACTCCCACCATCATAGGCGAAAGCTTGAAAAAGCTGCAAAAATCCCACAAAAAAGCTTACAATGCTCCAAACACAGGTCATATTGGAGAGGAAATTAAGCCTTGGATAAGGTACAACTGCCGGAGTCTATTGTAATATACATGGTGTTAAAAAGTCCAATAAACAATGATAAGCCAAAAGCTACCAAATCTTGTAAGAAATGGTATTTAATGGCCAAAAATAATAGAGCAGCAGCTGGATGACCCTGCTAGATCTGTGCGATTTCCTCTCTTCTGGAGCATAGTGATGTGGGATAGATGGATATATATTATCAGAGAAATCAGTTCTTCAATGATTCAATGCATCAGAGGCTTCAGCATGGTCTCAGTCATTCAGGGCAGAGAGGAGAGGAGCAGTAATCCAAATTCTGTATTGAAACTTTCTTCGCAGCGTCCAAGGAAGCATGTGTGTTAAATTTGATACAGGGCTTGGCAGTAAAGGCAGACAAACTTTGGCTCCTCTCCCATTCTGAGGCTTAGCAGATCCCAGGAACCAATAGCCTTCCAGTATTCTTCTAAATTACTTACTGGTGATCTCTATTATATCAGACCAAGGTACCTGACATAGAGCACCCCGAATGGTCAACTCGAAATAACACCAATGAACCATTTCAAGGTATTTTTTTTTAATTTTTATAAAGAGGTCACACCAACATTGAGAATATAGGGCTATAGCAATGCAAGTACTGAAATATAAAACACATACAATACCATAGTTATGATATGACTAAGCCAACAAGTACAGGTAGAAAAAAAGAGCGTAGCCTGGATATCTGTCAAAATGCTGGATATGATAATGGGCACCAACAAGTCACCCTTCTTCATCCCGGGCACTTAGATATAGGAATATCTGACCTTGGTAAAAGAAGGAGTAAGTACTACTCTGGTGGATCTCAAATTTAGGGGCTACCCTAAATCTAACTAGGTCCTTTGTGTCTTCAGTCCATGTATTTGTGACTCAATGTGTCCCATTAGATAATTTCCGCATTAAGGTCCCCTGAATCATTTCCATAGCAAAAATCAAATACAGTAAGGTCCGTTTCACATCTGCGCATGGGTTTCCTAATCCGCATAAAAAAAGTGGTTACCTTAGGAAACCCATGGACCACATAGACTATAATGGGGTCCGTGTGGTTTCCACTCAGTTTCTGCTGAGAGGGGAACAGAATGACCCGAACGCAGATGTGAACCGGGCCTTAGTATGTTAATATGGTGTAAGCTAGGGCCCCACATACCAAAATATGGTATTTAAAAAGCTTGAGTTTTTTCCTACTTTCTGCTGTATTTTTCATTTTTGCATTCCCCAGTATAAGTATATGGGGAAATATAGTGTTTCCGCAGGTAAAATTAACAAACTGCATTTTTCTTTCGCAATGCATGGATGAGATTAATTGAAATCTCATCTCAGCCAATGTCTATTGCTAGAGGCATGATTTGGGATCAGTCTCCTTCCCCCTCTGGCAGCTGGAACTATGCTTTTTTTTTAGTTCTCCTTTAGTAGGAGTCTTTTCAGCTTTACTGCCATAAAGCAATGTTTATTAGCATTCTGCAATGAACAGAGGATCACTATGTGGAGAACTGGATGTGAGTAGAATGACTGTGTGTCCACCTGCACTCTGCTCATTAGGTGGACGTGCACATTGCTTTACACTTTGAACACCAGGTGGCACCATACCATGTAAGTAAGGATCTTAACTCTTCGCTTGATTGTGTTTTTAACAGCATGTAAATGGAAAATATTAAGTGTGTATGATCTATACTATGAATATGATGTTATATGATTTAATGGGACGATTTTTTCTGGGTATTATATTAACAACATATTACAAACAAAGAAAACAGGAAACATATGACTTTCTTTTGAAAGTTTTTTAAAAAAAAATAGCAAAGAGGAGGATCACTAAGTGGGAGGACACCCCCCCCCCTTATTTATTAACAGGGGATTGTCTTATTGTTAAACAATACTGTAGTTGCAAGGACTAGGACCAATCTGGACATTCCCAATAACTTCATATGCATAGAAAAATTTCCAGACTCCATGAGGATGTTGCCCTGGTTGGATTCAAGCTCAGAGGCCCCAGTAACTTAGACAGTAACTAGGGTGCTAAACACTGAGCCGATATGGATTTCTAATTTTAAGGGAATATTGTTTTATTACTAGGAATGTGTAACCACAATTTCATACTGAAGTACAAATAAAAAAACATTTTTTTCTCAGCTAGTCTCTTTGGTCTCTTCTCCAAGATATACAGAGATATTCTAGAATTTTACATAGAAAAAAAGCAATATGCTATTATTGAGACTGTAATAAAACCTCTAGCTCTGAAGCGTCCATTATAAGAATATATATGCTATACAAAGTTTTACATCTCCCATCAGTACACAAATTCTTGGAAGGCTCCTATATTTATCTGTTCCCAATCTTAGATTTCCATGTCTTGGCTTTTTCAAATCCATTTTTGCAGTGATGGTAATCCTCAATGGTTTTGGAAATTTCTTCCTTTGTGTTCATCACGAATGGTCCTAAAAAAAAAATGAAATATATATTCAGACAATAGTTTTTTAACATTTTTTAAAATTCTGTTACATATCCTACTAATATTATAAATGTGGGAGTTTGTGTGTTTGGATGTTTGTTCCTCAATCACGCCCAAACTGCCGAATGGATTTCAATGAAATTTCACACATACCTAAAATGTGACCCAGAATCGACCATAGGCGCCTTACTATCCACGCATGTTCCTGGGCATTCCGTCTGCGAGCACCGAAAGTACGTTCGGTGAAGGCTGAGGGACCTGAAATGATCTCACCTCAGGCCCTTCAGCTGTTCTCCAATTGGATCACACGATAGAGGGGGGGGAGCTATAGAGGCTGAAGCCTGGCAGAGCGAGATGAAGAAAATGGCATCACATGTGTGGCCAAGCGAGTGCTGAACATGCCGCCATCGGTGCGGGGAGATGGATGGGGACATGCAATGGTGGGGGTGGAGCGTGCGGGGCACACAAGGGAAAGGACGGGCGGGGGGGGGGGGGGGAGAGAGGCCGGGGCCGCATTGGAGGTGGGTTGCCACGAAGTCGTGGGAAATGCTAGTATTATACACAATAATACAATATATAACATAATATATTGTAACTTGCCATCCAGAAATACAAGCCACACAATTCTTTAGAGAAAAAATGTAAAGGACCTGTGTCCTACTGATGTAAATCCTAAAGCTCATGGTCTATTCCCTCCATATGTCTTTAGTGTCTACCTATTAGTCTCATCATGTTGTAGATTTTATCCTGCCAAGGAAGACATCAATTTTCCCTATAGGTATAAAAGTCACTGTGACCTAAGGGAATTTTACAAATTTTGACCATGTTGGAATTTTTCCAATTATCGCTTGACCTATTTCCCCATAGTTCCTTCCCAAACATAAAGGGTCATAAGGCCTTAGCCTTAATGGCTTCAGGAAATGATGGCACATTGCTAGGATATGTCACCACTCTCTGAACAGCGGGGGTCTGTCTTCCAGGACACCCTCTGACATAGGGATCACAGCAATGGTGACAATTGAATGGCCTGAAGCACTAAAGTGCATGGACAAACTCGAAAAGGGCCGTAGCATTGCCTTCAGAGTTTAGCATTGGGTGATCGAGGAGTCATGCCATTGTGACTGGTTAATATATTAGAGAAGTACAGAAATTTTTGATATATTGAATATATTCTGTTGAATATATTCTATTGAATATATTGTGGGTCAGGATGTCCGAGCGGTCTAGGGAGCTGCGTTCAGGTCGTAGTCTCCCCTGGAGGTGTGGGTTCGAATCCCACTTCCTACAGACTATTCAACACTCATCTGTATAGGTCAACATGTATTTTTCGATTTTCAGACTATAGACCAAATTACAAAATTAGTTCAATGATTAAAATATTGTATTTTTTCCTACTAAATAAAAATAAAGCATATCACCTTGGAAAATATAAATTCCTGCTATGGAAAATGCTAAGAATTCAAGCAATTGGGCAATGCTGTATATACAATGTGGATGTAGTTTGTCCCTGCAGACAATCTCTGTATATGGCCCATTACCCACCCACTATCCAAATGATACATATGGCCGTAACTAGAACAGCATGGCAGACAGATGTCCACGGCTGCTTTTACGAGGCTTTTTACTAGATTACAAATAATAGGGTAATAAGAATATCTCCATGGGGTGCCAGGGCTGTGATCTTGGTCAGTTAATGCCCAACGTAAACTTTGTTAAGGCAAGTTTCCAATAGGGAAGCACAATGGTTCTTGGAATCCCCTCAGGGAATCATTGAAAAGTGAATGGAAATTGCTATTACATTGACTACGCAATGCTATAATAAAACAGAAAAGAGACAGCAATGTGCTTGCAAGGTGTCAGTAGACTGAGTGCCACTTCCAATTCACATGCCAATGCTCCTTCATCGGTCACATGGTTTGCTTACAGCTCAGTCCCATTCAAGTGAATGGGCTGAGTTGCGATTCCAAGCATAGGTGCTATACAATAATTGTATATGGCACTATGGTTAGAAAGCAATGCATGACATGATAGACTGAACGTGGGCCTGTAACTGCAGACCAATAAAATGGATTTTATAATGATATTATACATATAAACTGAAGACAAGTCATCTTACCATGCTGTACAACAGGTTCTTTTATTGGTTCTCCAGCGATCAGAACCAAATGGGCCAGTTCATCGCCCTGCAATACAGTATATACACAGACACATCACTCCATCTTATCATTACCACTTCACCCTTTCCCCCATATATCCAACAGTCCATTTTTTGAGGATTATTTCTGATATTGTGGCTCAGCTCCGCCAAATTTAGTTACATATTTCTGGCGTAAAATAAGCAAACTAAGGGCTGGTTCACACGGGGCAAAATGGTCAAGATTTTGACGTGGAATCCGCGTCCAAATCCTGCTGCCTCCCATTGAAATCAATGGGAGACGGTCATTTCTTTTTTCCGCAAGCGGTTTGTTCCAGCTCGTGGGAAAAAGAAGCGAGCTGCTCTTTCTTCAGGCGGATTCCGCAGCTGATTCAGCCGCGTCATCCGCCTTGCGACATCATGCTGCGGACTAGGCCCATTCACTTGGGCCTAATCCTGAGCGGAAAGCCGCGACGGGAGGCCAGTGCACTGCATCCACTGAATGAGTTCACATGGAACCCCATGTGAACTAGCCCTAATAGGAGGTGTAAAGTTAGACTAAACAGTGTAATAGTTGAGATTATACACTTTGATAAATCTGGCACAGGTTAAGAGTTTCTAGTCTAACTTTTCACTATCTTCTATACAGAATTGGTAAATCTGTCCTAGTATCGGCTATTCTATTAGCCTAAGGGTGAGTTCACACTAAGTATACGCCAGCTTATTCTGAATGTAAAACACGTTCAGAATCAGCGGCGTATAAAGCAGTTCCCATTCATTTCAATGGGAGCCGGCATACGAGCGCTCCCCATAGAAATGAATGGGCTGCTTTTTTCACTACGAGCACTCCCATTGAAGTGAATGGAAAGTGCCCGCGTGTACGGCTCGGCATGAGTAGAGCTAGCCGTACAACGTGTTTTACGTTCAGAATAAGCTGGCGTATACTCAGTGTGAACTCACCTTTAAATGATTAAAAACAGTGTAAGTCGGCTGTATTAAAGGGTTTGCCTGACTTTTTATATTGATGATCTATCCTCAGGAACTACACAGCAGACTGAGTGGGATGCAGAGGTCGCCGTCCACTTTGCAAAACCATCAGAATTTTTGACTTCCATAAAAAACATTACAGTCCTACCTTGTTTTCAAAATGTACGTTGTCCCCATCGTCTAGCACTGCGGTATGGTGAGGCTCAACTTTTTCTTGGGCATCGGGTGGACCTTAAAAAGATAAAAGTAATATTAAGAAGTATTAGGAATTAGGATAATAAAATACATTTTCACAATGTGTAAGAAAAAAATTGCTATCTAATATAATCACTGGATGAGGGGGCAACAGTTCAGCTGTATTGACCATTTTCAAAAAGTAGACGTCCAGAGTGGAGAGGAGACAGGAGTGGTCCCAAGTCATAGGAGTTTAGCAATACAGAGGAACCACACTTGGTGCATAACCCCTCGTTCACATCTGCGCTGGTATTCCATCCGGGGGAGTCCGCATGGGGACCCCCTGAACTGAATACCAAACGCAATTGCAAGCGCTGTGCAGTAAAAGCACACGGATCCCATAGAATATAATGGGGTCCGTGTGCTTGCCGAGCACTGCCTACACGAATCATGCGGACAGGAAAGCAGATTGCGAACTACTTTCCTGTCCGCATGATCACTGCGGAGATCTGGCAGCAAGCACACTGACCCCATTATAGTCTATGGGGTTCATGTGCTTTCACTGCACAGCGCTTGCAATTGCGTTAGGTATTCCGTTCGGGGGGTTTCCCATGTGGACTACCCTGGACAGAATACAAACACAGATGTGAACCAACCATTACATGATGAAGGATCTCAGCTCTCAATGGGTGGAATCTAAATTAACTAAGTATTCTTACAAAGTGTTAACAATGAAGACTTACCAACATGTATGACTCCTTGCAGGGTATAGAGGAAGGCCGTCCATCCTGTAAATTTACATAAAAGAACATTATGATGTATTGCACATATTCTACCCATTTACTATAAAATGATATCAAAAAAGCATTTCAGTCCCTACACACGATTCTATGGTCCATGTTTTCAGTACTGCAGACAAGCATTATTTGCTGATGTAACGGAGTAGATCTCCATCAAAGGTCATATATCAGCCGAGATCCATTTTCCCATAAATACAAAAAAAATATGGTTTGTCCTTTTGTTAGAATTGTTCTGTCACATTTTAGAATACTGGCCCCCAACCAGTGCTCAGCACCCCTGTGTGGCTCACGACAACCCTACGCTGTATGATTCTCCATAGTCCTGAGTTATGACCATATGTACTGCCAGTAAATGTCATTGTAGACGGTTCTTAACCAGCAAACAGTCCCATTTGGGATGGCATAATACTAGAGTGAAATTACATACTACAATAGATCACTCAAATATTTGCAAATTCACAAGTTCTTAGTTCTCTGCATCTCAATGTGGATCCCGACCATTGTTCCAAGTTAATGTGGCTGAGAAGCTACAAAGTCTTGGGAACTTCTATTTTAGAAAGATCATACATAATTTATAGTATGTCTATATATACACTGATATACACATATTAGCAAAATTTACACTGCAAAAATTTTAATACTTGACCCGCACAAGCTCCACCAGGGTGAAATTCCTGGAGACATCAAAAGTCTTAGTAATAGCTGTTCACACTCCTAAAGCTGTTGTCTTGGAGGAGTATATAGTGTTGGGAAATTATCTATACAGGGAATGTACGTGAACTGCGGCATGTTAAACACCAATGACCTATGTAAACTAGATGAAAACCATTATAGATGATCAAAGGCTGAAGAGCCCCTCTCGACAAGGTTAGGCTAAGGTGGGATTTTAAGAAATCACGGGGCAAATGACTTAACAGTTCAGCTCAATTTTAGGTAATATTTGTTCCTTACAGCCTTGATCTTCAAAGCTGCAAGAAATGATGTCGGTATGGCGGGTTATTATATATTATAATTTAGAAGTAAGCATTAATATGGCATATAGAGTGAAAAGTGTACAAAAATAAATAATGCCATACATTACTAACAAAATGCAGAAATATATTTTTCTCCAACTTAATACTTTTTAGATATTTTTGTTACAATTATTTCAGGCATTGCGTCAAATATGAGGGAACTTTATAGAAAATAAAGGATCTAAAAATAGATAGTTCAATAACAATATTTTTTCTACAATACTGATCATTTAAGGGGCTGAAGTTAAAACCTTTTTTTTTTTTTTTTTTTAAACTGTAATTTTTATTGAAAGGATTTTTGTAAAATACAATACAACACAAGAGTTGAAAACATAAAAAACATAAACGTGAAGCAATGCATATACCGTCAAATAGACTGGGAATGTATACACATCACAAAAACCTGAGTGTGAAAAAGAGGGGGTGGGGGAGGAAGGGAAGGGGAAGGAGTCAGAGACCATTCAAAATACAGTATGCGTCCCAAGATGACCGTATAGCCTGGAGTGCCTCAACTAAAACCTTCTTCTTGTACAACAGTGACCCATCATTTATCCAGGGACATTCATTTGTAATAATGGAACCCCCTCAATAGCTACAACTTCACTAGCTTCTTCTCTGGTGCACTCCCAGACGTTACATGAAGATAAATAACACAAGATTGCTGATCTGCTTATAATGCCTTGTGAAGATTTTTAGGGAGAGGAGAAAGAATGGCAGTGTTTATTGGGCATGCAAGACACTCTTCTTTAATACAAAAATGTATATTCTTTTAATAGGTGTGTACAAGTGGAATAAAACTATTTCTAACACATTTTTTTTAGCAGTTTTCCCCTACTCATGCTCTGTTTCTGAAAATCAATTGTCCCTTAGCTAGTGGGCTGAAACTAGCCCCTGAAAAGTACATACGAGAGATTCTGTTCCTTATCACTCACCCAGAAGCAGCATGGACAACAGTATGAAGCAGTACTGAACAGTAATATGAATAAAGAACCTGGGGTGAGATAGGAACTTACTATTACCTGCAGCAACATATGTGAGCAGGTGTCTCTGCGATATAAAATAAAATATATCTTTGTACCGTATTAGCCAGTAGATAGGAAATGTAAAGATTGAGAGTCTTCAGTAGTTGATACCTTTTTTAATGGCTAACAAAAAATGATGACAGATTGCAAGCTTTTCGGACTGCTAGGTCCCTTCATCAGGCATGGTAGGACACAATATCTGAAGGCATGCACATTTTTACAGGAATAGAGTGTTTGGTGCACAACTGATGGAAAGCAGTACATGCAAATAAACAGAGAAGTTCACAGGAAGGTTCTCTGAGTATTATGATTCCTTTGATTATTGACGTGGTGTCTAGTTATTGTAAAAGGACATAAAACCATGTGACTGGTTTAACCCCTCTTGTAGTGTGTATAAATGTGCTTGCTTTCAGATATTGTGTTATACCAGCCTGATGAAGGGACGTAGCAGTCCCGAAAGCTTGTAATCTGTCATCATTTTTTTGTTAGCCATTAAAAAAGGTATCAACTACGGAAGACTCTCAATCTCTACGATATGTGAGTGTGTCTCTAATTTGTACTTGGCCCCTTTTCATTTTCCCCTCTTCATAGACTTTTTTGGGCAGCTGTAACGTGAATATTCTATGTGCTGACAGTCTGTTTCATCTGCCAAGATGGATTTAGTTCACTCCAAGATGGAGTGAATTAGAGATAGAACTATTTTTCTCTGATAATATATTAGGAAGTTTCTTAGATACACCTGTATTATGGAGTTTGCTGAAAGTATATTGCCCATTTATAAGATGACAAATACTGCTGCTGGCTAAATGGTACATGCAGTACATGGATAGCTGGAATAAAAGAAGAGTTGCTTGACACTCTCCATTGGCATTTACAGTAGAGATGAGCGAACACCGTTCTGATCAGCCGTACCGAACAGCACGCTCCCATAGAAACACTTTGCCGGCGGCCGTTCGCCGTGCCAGGTGCTTCGATTCATTTCTATGGGAGCGTGCTGTTCGGAACGGCTGATCCGAACAGTGTTCGCTCATCTCTAATTTACAGCAAAGGATCCTGCTTTATGATGTCAATATAGACTAAGAGGGCATATTACCTTTGGCACATGATTCCTTTCACTGACAAATTAAACTATAAGAATAATTTCGGACCACAAGGGAAACTGGAAACAGAAGATCCACATACCCATGAGGAGAACATGCAAAGCCTATGTAGATAGCAACCACATGTTCAAAGAATATTTTGGTGGTTAAGTTATTCTTTTAGTGGTAGATGTGTTATATGGATTTTATGACAAATTTTATTACAACATAAAATGCCATATGAAAATATTTTAGGGCGTCTGTGAAGTTGAGTGGTTTTAGGAGAGTGGACATGGCCAACAGCACAATTGTAAAAGTTAAATATATTGCTAAATCAATGGAGAAATAAGTGAAAAATTATGTTTCATTGGTCACGGAAAATCAAACTTGTCTGTTAACAAATGAACTGTGTTCTCTGCTCGCAGACATTCAGAGAAACCGCTCTCGAATGCCCTTTTAGGGCTTACGCCACGAGTCAAAACTGTGTTGACTGCGAGGAACAGGAATCTATAAAGTCTATTAATTCAATATGGATGGAAAGTTCTGCTCTGATCAGTATCAAAGGAGCATCAACTGTATTCAGTAACCATTGTAGGATCAGAGCCAAGTGAGCAATAGCTACAGGATACTACGGGGGTAAGGGACAAGTTACTTGTAATGTCAACGAAAGGCTCCTCTATATCTCTATGTGCCGAGATCCATCTAACAACTGTAGTTGCCTGTCTATCTGACAGCCCGAATATCTTTTAATTCATCTATCCCTTTCATATCATCCGTCCCCTATTTCAGAGGCATAATAATGGGTGAACATGTTTGGATAATGAAAACACCGAAATGGTGTGAAGGTCCTCTGAAGGATGTCTCGACCATCAGGCTGGAAATTATGGAAAAAGATGAGTGAGTTGTGCAACGCTGTTTCCCTAACACTAGCTTCACATTAGAAATGCCTCTCAACGGACCTAAACAATGGAGAGGTGGACCCCCTAAAACACCGGTTACACAAGGAGCTTGGCCGACCCCCATTAACTATGATGGGGTCCATCAGGTGTCTGTCATTTTTAAACTGAAAGCAGTGGAAAGAATAATTCTCCATACAGGACTTTTCCCCTGCCAATTTTCGGCAGAGTTTGTGAGTCCAACATAGAATGTAAGGTAGATGTAAACCTAGACAACCTCCCAAAGAACGGAGTATGAGCTTAGTAGCACAGCCTACTTGTCTGTTGTCATATAACCAGCCACCACAACCATGTGAGGCATTGTCAAAATAGATGCAGGGGCCGGAGGTGGGGCTCTAATCCCCTTTACTCCGCAGAAAGCAAACGCAAAAATAAAAAGTCATCAATCATATTTTGAAAAAAAAAAAAGTATTACTGTAGAAATAACTATGGTATATTATAAAAATACCTTTTTTGGAGCCTGAGCAGTTTTAGAGAACAGATTAGCTTTATCACCATCAGTAACCTCATCACTGGAAGACTCAAGAGAAGGCGACTCATGTTCATTAGCGACTATATAAGATCAAAATAGCATTTTCTAAAAATAGCGCCACTGTTGTCAATTGGCAGTGCCTGGTACTGCAGCTTAGCCTGCTCAAGTAAATAGAGCTGGCTGTAGTAACCCATATTGTTCACTGGCAGCATACCTCTCAACTTTCAAAGAATAGAAAGAGGGATAAAATGTACAGTGCGCGTACCACAACGCAGCAAACTTAGTCCCACCCACTTTTAAATTGACTCCGCCCATTCACATCCATTTCTCTTTGTGCTCCCTACACAGTATAATGTTCTTACAGTCACCCTAATATTATATGCCACCACATTATAATGTCCTCCTCAAATTGACCCCACAGTATCAAGTCTCTCTCCAGCTGCATCAGTTTAATGCCCCCTGGGGCAACTAGAGGGGGACATTAAACGGGGCAGCTGGAGGAGTGCATTAAATTGTGGGGGTAACTAGAGAGGGACATTAATGTCCCCCTCCAGCTGCCCTCAGTTTAATGTTCCCCACTAGTTGCCCCCAGTTCAATGTCCTCCTCCAGTTGTCCCCATTCTAATGTTCTCCTACAGCTACCCCCAGGTTTAATGCCCCCCTCCAGTTGCCTCTAGTTTAATGCTCACTCCTTCCAAACCCAGTTTAATGTCCTTCTTTATCTGCCCCCACAGTTTAATGCTCCCTAGATCTTTCACCAAAAGTTTAATGTTCTCCTTATACTGTATGCCACACCCAGTTTAATGTCTGTCTTGAGCTGCAAAAGTTTAACATAAAAACACTGATACTCACCTCTTCTCGCTCCCCTGCTGCACACTTTACAGTCTCTTGTCCTGGGAGCTGCAGGCAAAATGTGAGTGATGTCATCACATCGTACCTACTGCTCCCGAAGCCAGAGCACATAGGGGACACAGTGATTGAGGCTGTCCGCTGCTGCTACATCACTGTATTCAACTCATCTGCATCCTCTCTGAACGCAGATGAGTTGAATCTGGGACATACCTCCCGCTAACCGGGACCGCGAGACAGTACCCGGAATCCAGGACAGTCCCACTAGATCCGGAACAGTTGGGAGGTACAGTATGTGACAGTAGTGGTGCTCTTGCTGGGAGAAAGCACCCATGTTGTCCCAATCTCATACAACCCCTTTAAGAATCTGAAATGCCTCTAAATCTCTTTTCTAAGGAAGGAGTTTGTCCGTCCTCCATGCTAGTGCCCTTTATCAAATCTGGCTGTCACATAGTGTTCATGCCACAGCCCTATCCCATGAACCACTTTCCAGACTCCTGCAAAGCTCCTTTTCTTCCCAAAAAAGTTATCTGTTCAGCCTCAGGATTGTTTATAATAAACTTGTCTTTGTGTATTGTGCGCAGAGACATATTTGGAGAGAAGGAGGAAAGGATCTATTCCAGTAAAATACAAGGGAACTTTCTGCGTGGTAACTATTGCACACAGGCACAGCTAGAATTTCTGTCCCTCCTGACAACACTCTGTAATAAAGGTTATTCCAAATTTCTCATCTCTTCACCATTCCTTTGTATGTGTTTCTGGCCGATTCACCTACTTAAAGGGATTTTTTGCCTGTATGATATTGATGTCTTTAGAATAAGTCGTCAATATACGATTGGTGAAGGTCCAACAACCCCATGGTCAGCTGCTTAAAATGATGCTGTATTCAGACAAGTACCAAACACAATGCCAATGTGTTTGGTGCCCCATTTACTTACCCAAACAGCTGATCAGGAGGGATGATGGTTATCAGATTGATGGCCTATCCTTTTTATAGAGGTTTCCTGAGCCCCCTAGTGTTTTTCCTATTACCACATATCCATAGGATAGGTCATCAGTATCTGGTCAGTGGGTTCCTGAGATCCAGTCCATGCACCGCTGCCTCCAGGCTCCAGAAGCTATAGAGGTGGAAGCAGCTCTGCTTGTATTCAGTGCCGTAACCACCGCTGTAGCAGCCGTAACCACCACTGTGGGTGCTATGGTAGGGCCCCCCTCAAGTCAAATGTTTGCTATGGCGCCCAGTCTTTCCCAGTCAAGTAATAGAAGCAGAGCTGTAGTACCTCAGTGCCACCACTAGACAGTGTACGGGGCTGCAGCTCTCTGCCTATTTCTTGAATTCTGGAGGGAGCTGGATCACCGGATCATTCAGGATCCGGTTATCAGATGACTGCCGATTAGATACTAATGACTCCTATCTTGTAAATGGTCATTAGTATCAAAACCGCTGGAGGACTCAAAAAACCCCTTTAGGCTAAGGCCCATTGTAGCAGATCACAGCCAAAAATGTTGCAGGAAACGCGTCGTGTTTTATCCTGCAGCGCTTTTCACAGAAAGTACGTAGAATTTACCTCTGCGGACTTTCTGCTTCAATGATACCTATAGGGAAACCACCGGCGTTTCTGTAGGTCTAATTGACATGCAGTGATTTCCAAAAATGCTACGATTTTGGAAATCACAGCATTTCCACTGCAGGTATTTTTCTGCAATGTGTGGATGGGATTCACTTTGCAGGGACTGTAAGACCGTCTCGTGGGCAGGAGTGATTTCTTTTTGTAAAACGTTAAATAAAAATCCCATTTTTCTGTGCTGGTAAATTTTCTACCTCTTTCCCATTCCTTTTGTAGCCAATATTAGATTTGCTGCAAAATCTGCAACAAAAAGCTGTTTCCACAGCGTGGGGCCTCAGCCTTACTGTTATGGCTGATCGATATCCACTGTCTACCCATAAGTATTCGGACACCCATGCAAATGCAAATGAAGATATCTGCGGTGTCACGCCTTCCACCGTTAAATATTGTGTAGGAAACAGCATTGGCATTAGTTGTGTGCAAGATGCCACGAAGTGCAGAGTTGTCCGATTTCGAGAAAGGGGTAATTGTGGGGTACCACAGAAATGGTTGATCCTTAAGGGACATAGCAAGAGATCTGAATTACCCAAAATTGACAGTGGCCTATGTGATTACAAAGTGGAAGGTGAACGGTGATTGTCGGAATGTGCCCCAAGTTGTCAGATCCCCGAAACTGCAGCCGTCCAAAATCGGTGAAAGAACTTACCTGTCTTCTCCAAACCGAATGGCATAAAATACCACTAGCCATCATACAAGGACTTGTGGAAAGCCCCGGAGGGTTGAGGATGTAATTGCCGCTCGTGGAGGTTCTACCAACTACTGAATATGAATAAATGTTGTTTTTCTATTCTACCACAAGTGTCCAAATACTTATTGGTAGACAGCGTATATACATGTAACCAATGACTCAAAGCACTGACTGGTGTGCAGATATATGGAGTGCTGCGGTTTGCGGCTGCGGTGTACTTGTTACTAAGAACTTCAGATTTACTATGTTGTGTTCTCTCTTGTGACCTTCGTACATCTTGTGCTAGATGCAGATGACAAAACCAGATCTGTTTGGCCAGGAGGGGCCAGCGAAGATCTCAGCTTCCCTTCTACAGCCAGCAAGACAAATCCCTAGCCAAATAAACACATTCACCAGAGTCAACAAGCTAATTTACTGTTCTATGGATGCAGGCCGTCAGTAAGACATTACCCAAGTCTCAAGTAAATAGGCGAGCATCTGTGTCAGACAGCAGGTGGAAATGAAGCAGAGTCTGCACAGCTGTTTGGCATGTCAGCGTTTCCTATGTTGGCTGACGTGTAGCCCCAGAACATGGAAAACATAGTGATCTAATATGCAGATCGAGAATACTGCTGTAGAGATGAGGAATCGGTAGAAAACACTGAGAAATGCTCAAACGCTATACAACCACAAGCAGTGATCTACAGAGGGCCCTAGATGTTGGAAATACTTGTATTCCCGCTGAAATAACAATTCCTCTATTGTTCCTCCTGGAAGTGATTGAATAAATTAACCACTGGGTGTTTCCAGTCTCATTTTCACACACTCTGGCACTGTCAGCCCAAATCAGACTCCTAATTTATTTAAGCCATTCAGTTTAGGAGGTTGTCATTTTGATGTTACCCCCTATAGATAAGATAGAGGATAACTTCATGATCACTTTAGGTCTGAACGTCGGGACCCCCACTGATCCAGAGAACGACAGCAATCCGAGATCTAGAAACCCATGAGGAATTGATCCAGAAAATAGATTGGAAAATTGTAGAACTTTCCATTATATAAAAAATAATATTTATTTGTCAAAAATCGGCCAATCCCTTTAATTTTTTTCCCAGAAATACATTACATATTGCAGAAATCATTCTCACCTTTAGGTACGGCTTGCGTGAACTTTGCATTTTTTTCTAGTTTGAAGTCCAGGTACAGAGTAGACGTTCTTGTATAGACTTTGGACTGCAATAAGTAACAATATATAAGACAATTTCTATATTAAGGGAACCATTGCAGTGTCCCAAAGATACATAGCAAGCACAAAGGGTGAGGAATACGCACATGTATCACGACATATCATTCATTCTCATCAAAGGTGAACAAAACCTTAGTGAATTTCACTGCCCAGAAAAAACATATGATAACAGCAAAACGTAATAGGAAAACAGTGCAATAAAAAGGAAAACCTCCTGAAACATTAAAACAATAAAAACTAGAGATGAGCGAGTAGTACTCATCGAGTAGGTATTCGATTGAATACTACGGTATTCGAAATACTCGTACTCGATCGAGTACCACTCGCTATTCAAATGGAAAAATTCGATGCAGAACCAGCATTGATTGGGTGAATGCTATACAGTCGGCCAATCAACGCTGGTTCTTCTCCTACCTTTAGAAGTCTTCTCCGTGCAGCTTCCCCGCGGCGTCTTCCGGCTCTTCATTCACTCTGCCAGGCATCGGGACTGGGCAGAGCCGACTGCGCATGTCAGCTTGTAGTGCGGGCATGCGCAGTTGGCTCTGCCCAGGCCCGATGCCTGGCAGAGTGAATGAAGAGCCGGAAGATGCCGCGGGGACACTGCACGGAGAAGACTTCTCGGAGGATCCAGCCTGACCCTCACACGTGGACTTGGTAAGTATAATTTGATCGAACGTTGCCTACCCCTGAAACGAGCATTTCCCCCCATAGACTATAATAGGGTTCGATATTTGATTCGAGTAGTTGAACATTGAGAGGCTACTCGAAACGAATATCGAACCTCGAACATTTTACTGTTCGTTCATCTGTAATAAAGACTCTATTCACATACATATATGCTCCTTAGCTTATTTAAAGGGGATATCCACCTTTATAAAATTGATCACCTATCACTAAAATCGCCATCGATTGAGGTCCAACTGTTGGCACCCCCACAGAGTAACTGTTTACACGAATATGCAGCACCCAGCATAGTTTACATTACACTCGCCAGACTGTTAATAGTATCAGGTATGAGTAGTACGGTGATGTCCCATGCATGTCTATGGGGCAATGCTGCAGTACCGATTCTCACCACTACCGGGAGCAGCGTGAACATGGCCAGGCGATGCGTGCTCATGTAAATAGCTGATCTGCAGAGGTCCCAACTGTTGGACCATTTATAATGCATAAAGGTCATCTTCCCTAATAAGACCACCACCCTGAAATACTGCTTTTTAATGGAATTTGGGCTAGTCATCGCAAAGACGCTTCAGTGTTGATATACCATGCAGGGCAATGCTTCCGAACTAAGACACAAAGATTAACGGTGTCAAGACAAGTGGGAGCCATCAGTCTGAAGAAGAAAGGGTTAGTGGAACCATAAGTTCCAGCTCTCATACGATGTGTCTATTGTGACATGCATATGTTTGTTTAAGAGGGAAGACTTGATGGCATTTATCCTTTGAATTAGGGTAGTGATTTGGCCACGTATCCATCTTCTTAGAAGTTTCTATGATTGAAGTTCTGGAGGACTAAGGAAAATCTAACAAGCCAAGCAGGCAACATTGGGAGAGGGATCAAACATACACTAAGCCCATATGATCACAAAGTAAGAGACACCTGAATTCCTGTATTTTGCCAGAGTTTTGAGCACATTTGGGGTACATGTCATCCCTACCAGGGCAATACCAACCAACATGAGCGGACAAACATGGTTAGTATAACATCTCTACCTGTTCGGGTCACTGCGCCACCCTCTGCTCGCTTGCTGCGGTGCAGGAGGCATGTGCAGTTTAATTCCTTGCTTAGAGTTTTTGGTTGCACTGTGTGAACACGGCTCTTGTTATATAATTGAATTTCCACCACACCCGTCTTCTGCCCTTATTTGCCTCTGTTCATGAAATGGTTAATTCTAGTCTTGCCCTGTGATTGACAGCCGGCCTTCCTATCAAGTCCAGGGTGGGTTCTTCCTCCCTATTTATGCTTGGCTCTAATTCACATTGGTGCTTGCTATTGCCTTGTGCGTGCTGGCTTTTGCTGTTTTTTCTTGCATTCTGATTCTTGACCTCTGGCTTTCCCTATTGACTACTCTTTTGGATATCGATTTTGACACTGCATTGCTCGACTGTTACTGACCCCTGGCTAGCTGACCACCCTTTGTTGTTTGTCTTGTCTGCATTTTGTGTGTCACGTATTTAGGAAGGGTTCTGTCGTCCAGTTGTCGCCTATTACCTAGGATAGGACTGGCAAGCAGGAAGGGACAGTGGGGGGTTTCAGACCAGGGCTCACTGTCTCTTGTGCCCCTTCCTCCTGGGTTCATCTACAGCACTGGGGAACTGCTGCCTGGCACTTCCCTTACAGTTAGTGTATAGATATGGGAGACCCTTTAATGATAATGGATGAATACCTCAATGAGAATCCCAAGAATCTCTTCCAATCCAGTCTCAAGGACTTGTTCACCTAATAGACCTAATTCTTTATATGTGCGACAAAACCCAATGTTTATAATGCAGTTAGTGGACATGTAGATATCCTGTATAGCTGTTAGCAGGGTCCTTTAGATCATGTGTCCATATTTTCTAGGTCCACCAGGACCGCAAACCACAAACCAACCCTAAGCTTAGTAAACCAGAGACCCCCATGCAATACAGAAAAGTCATGGGGGGAATGAAAAACAATAAAAAAAAAAAAAAAAAAAAAAAAAAAGGCAAAATGCTTAAACATATAAATTATAGATTCTAACATTTTCCATTAAATATGGTGGAAAGATACCACAGGTCTGCTGGACCATCCGCTGCACATCATTATTTACTGGCCGGTCCATATAGCAATAACTCACCGCTACAACATTGACTCGCTCACCGTGAATAATTGGAACAAGAACACAAAAAGACAACCAACATCAGTTTTCACTTATTCTACATGTTACCGATTTACATACTTGCTGTCTGAGTTGCTTTTGTTTTTTTCCTAAAATAAAGTTGATATGAGAGGATCTTCTGAAGACGGGGAGATGAAAGGAGGCAGCAGAGTGGATGACGGCTGGTGAATTATTTTATGTGCTACATGTTTTCTTCTACTGTGTTTTAAGCGTAATATAAAGCAACTGTGTTTAAGGAATTGTATACTTTTCTACATTCCGATTTTGTAGATGGTTTTGCCAAAAATAAGCTAAAAAGTTATCTCACTGCGACCAGCTGTAATTTGCAGGAGAATATGGCATGACGTGTTCAATTTCTATGCAGCGCCTCCGCAGGGAAAAAGAAGAACTTCATGGTGTAAATGAAATTAGTGTGCAACAAGGGAAAGATGTGCAGAGAAAGACAAGTCGTATGTGGAGGAGTCTCTATTAACTATAGAGGTCTGTGGATAGTCCTCCACCCTCTAGTGCACTGGAGTATAAGTGAAGGGTCCTTTCATCCCAAGTAATCTTTCCAACCTATTGATGAATCTCCTAGTAAGTTTTTCACTTTATAAGATCTTTAGAAGTTGTTGATATCACTCTAACAGTAGTGTCTTAATTCCAGGGTGTCTTGATGTCAGGAGCCCCCTGTTAAGGGTGTGATGGTGTCTGGAAGGGCAAAGTAAAGGCCTCTTAAGAGAAACCTTCTGCAACTTTTTAGGGTATGTTCATACGGAGTCTTTTGCAGGCGGATTTTGGCGTGTAATCCTCCTGCAAAAATGGCTCACATTGACTTCAATGGGAGCCGCTAGCTTTTTTTCCGCTAGCTAGTAGCGGAAAAAATAAAGTGACATGCAATATCTTGCAGCGGATTCCGTGGCTGAGTCAGCGGCAGTGTCCAAGGCTCGAGACACGTTCCTGTTTAGGCCCATTCATTCGGGCCTAATCAGGAGCGGGATGCCGCAACAGAAAACCGAATCACTGCATCCCGTCGCGGCTTGCTGCACCAAAAAAAAAAAAACACACGGCAGAAAACTTTTCTGCTGCGTGAACTAGCCCTGTATCCATGTCCTCTGCCTAAGACACTAAGGTGCTATGTCTCAGTATTAACAGTGGTTTAGGAGCACTGTAGTATAATTGGTAGGTGAATGATCTCCATTACGCTGTTAGCATGCCATATGTGGCACAATTTAACTGTGTGAACAGTAACCTGTAAAAACCCATTTGCAGCCAGTACTTCAATTTCAGGGACTTTTTATTTCCGTGAACATGCAGCACAGACATCACAGTCCTTACTGGATAACACTATTTTCAATACCTTCCCTACAAATATGACGGTAACCCATCGGCAGGCACTGTTTTAGGATAAAATGCAAGATATTGTAGAAGCTTTTTCTGTTGCAGATTTTGCTGCGGTTTTTTTGGGCCCAAAGCCAAGAATAACTACTAAAGCAATGGGAAATATATTGTAAGGGTTGGTTCACATCTGCGTTGGTATTCCGTTAGAGGGAGTCTGCATGGGGACCCCCCTTAATGGAATACCAAACGCAATTGCAAGCGCTGTGCAGTAAAAGCACACGGATCCCCATAGACTATAATGGGGTCCGTGTGCTTACCACCAGATCTCCGCAGGGAACATGCAGAGAGGAAAATAGTTCACAATCTACTTTCCTGTCCGCATGATTTGTGCTGTCAGCACGCGGCAAGCACCTGGACCCCATTATAGTCTATGGGGTCCGTGTGCTTTCACTGCACAGTGCTTGCAAATGCATTTGGAATTCCGTTCGGGGGGGTCTCCATGCGGACTCACCTGAATAGAATACAAACGCAGATGTGAACGAGGGGTAAGTTCTTATACTTCTCCCTTTTCCTCCATCCACTCCTGGTTCAAAAAAAAAAAAGAAACTAAATCTGCAGCAAAAAAAAAAAAAGCTGCGTTTCCGCAACGTGGGGCCTTATTCTTAAGACTTTCTAATCTAACTTTACACAACTCAGTTTCTGACAAAATTTTGGTGTATTCTGATGCACATTAAGCCCCATCTCTTTTCAACCTACAAGTCCCAGCTATGGGTCAGACAAGGCACAGAAAATAATAGAAAGTGTCTAAAGCCTATAGAAAATGCCGTGTGAAGCATGTCCGCCAGTCTTTGGAACAAATTACACCAGAATACTGGAGCATTTTGTATTAGTTTATCTGCACCATTATGTTCGCAATATTCTCTTATAGCAACATGAAAGTTCAGTTATTAAATAGGCTTTTCAAGACTAGAATATCGATGACCCATCAGATTAACTGTGTGAAGAGACAGCAGCCTTTAGACAAGCACCGCAGGCTCCACACTTGTACATTGTATAGCAGCTGCGCTTGGTTTCAACGCTTATTCTCATTCCCTTGAATGGGACTGAGCTGCAAACAAGCCTTTTGACATTACTGGCCAGTGAAGGATAAACAATGCTCATCCCTTTAAATTATTTATGTTTGGGATTTTACATGTAAATTTAGTAAAACTCATAAAATATAGCTAAACAATAAGTAACTGACCTTGATTCCCATTGACTCTCCAGAAATAACAGTGACGGTGACGCCATCTTTGGATGGTTTGGGAATGTCAGCGCTCTTTAGCTCTTGGTATTCTGGTGGTATCATCTTCTCAGAACTTTTCAGGTTAACCCACAGTTGTAATCCATGAGCTGGTTTATCCGTACAAGGCATCTCTGCATGGACAATACCGCGGCCAGCTGTCATCCACTAGATCAGAAATAACATACAAGCTATTAAAAAAGGAGAGGTAACATTATATTATCACACATTTTATTTACTACCATGAATAATAGGTTTCTACAGCCATCCAAGTAAGGGCTCAGTCCTTCTACCGAGGCCTTAGATGGTTAAAAGTAGACAACCAATAGTCATGGCCATTAAAGTAGTTGCTGTATCAGAGACAACCCCTTTAAAAAAATGAGGCTGACTGTCCCGGGTGTTTCTCTTATCACACATCTGATTATGCCGAGAGAAGTCACAACCATACAGACACATATTATATGGCATTCAATAAGATGAATGGGCCTCTATGTAAAACAAGGGTGATCGGGGGAGGCCAGAACCAGAGTAGCTTGTACATATCGGCTCCCTGTTCTTGCTCATAAATCAGGATTTCCAAATGGAGGGCTCAGTTCCTAATCGGGAATATGGACATTGGCTGGCTTTATGACAATTGTTCTTGCAAGATTTCTACAAAGGAGCATTGCTCCTATACATCCAATCACACCTATGTTTAAGATAAGATAAGATAATCCTTTAATAGTCCCACAGTGGGGAGATTTCAGCATGTTACAGCAGCATAGTAGTACAGGTACAGGATAATGCACAGTAATATAATACAGAAGTAGTAGACACACATATGCTGAGAAGAGAAGATATACTAGGAGTCCATAGCAGCTAAGGAACGGAAGAGAAAGAAGGAAGACTTCATAGTCATAATCATTAGTTGTCTGTGCGGAGTGATCTTCGCTTGGTTTGATGTAGATTATACAGCCTGGTCGCGGTTGGAAGGAAGGACCTGTGATAGCTCCTTCTCACACTTGGGGTGAAGCAGACGGTCACTTACAGTGCTGCCGAGTCCCATCAAGGTCCCATACATGGGGTGGGATTTGTTCTCCTGCATGGAGGTCACCACAGACAGTATCCTTCTGTCACCCACCACCTGTACTGGGTCCAAGGGGCTCCCCAGGACAGAGTTTAGTGAGAAAATACAAACATAATGTATATGCAGATCCAGGTAGGGGTCCAGGAGACCCACTTAAAGCTAACGGCTCTAAAGAGAATGTGCACATCTATTTTTAACTGTGTTATAAACTTTTTACCATTTTACACAAAGTTCCTCGTGCTGTGTTGGACTCTACTAAGAAAATGATCTCATGGGTTATTTCTGTATCAAGCCACATAAAACACACCCTAGTAGCTTAGCTCCAAAGCCACCTTTAAGTGAGGTTTTTTTCTGCTCAACGTTGCACTACAGCCTGGGCTCACTTTAATATCCTCTGGTATTCTGGCTGGTCATATCAACCCCATATTTATTAATGTATTTTGTATAGCGCCATCATATTCCGCAGCGCTTATAATTCACATATAGGGCTCACAATCTACATTCAGAGTGGGAGGAAACCGGAGTAACCAGAGGAAGCCGAACAAACACAGGAAGAACATACAAACTCCTTGTAGAGGTTGTCCTTGGTAGGATTTGAACCCAGGACTCCTGTACTGGAAGGCAACAGTCCTAACCACAGAGCCCCCGTGCCACCCATATAGAATGATAATAAATTAATGTAAATTACTATCAAATATTACACTAAGTTCTCTAGGTCTTGGCCATAAATTACATTTCCCTCCACTGTAAGAGGTATGACTTTTTGATTATTTGTTGGTGAGAATATTTTCCTTATAAGAATTTAGAATTCAGTATCCGTTATATAGAGACTGGTCAGATTCTGATGCGTTTTCCATTACTCTAAGTATAAAAATATTATTTCTGTCAAACCTGCCAAGATTACCATCAGAGGCTGAAAGGAACTCCTGCATTTTGGGACAGCAGCCAAATTAGGATTAATTATATTATACAATTAATAATATTATGTAATTATACGAATAGCGTATCACTATCACTAGCTTTTCAATAACTTAAGAGAATAGTTTCTGCTCCTGATGGGGCATTTACACTTGCACCCGTGTCCATCCTGTGTCATTCCGACGGGTTTCAGTTCTAAGTCCCAGAGAAACTGGATAGGGGACGGCTTGGCGGCCAAAAAAATGGTTTCCCCGCGGAGAGGCTGCAGGCAGAACCGGCGGATTGCTTTTAAAATCCATTCAAATGAATGTGTTTTAAAACTGACTGCCGGCAAGCCGTCCCTTGACCTGTTTCTCCGGGGCTTAGGACGGAAACCCGGCAGAATGACACAGGGCACACAGGGGCGCAAGCGTGAACGCCCCCTGACTGACCATGGCTGTCAGCCTTTTGTGAAGGAGCCGGAGTTGGTGTCGATCTGTGAAAAAATGGAGGAGTTGGTGGTTAGGCTTACCAACTCACAGTCCTTCACCTGTAGAACTGATGTCAACTTGCCTTCAAAACCAAGTATGACGCTGTCTAACAAGAATACTGCTTGCAAAAAATACTCATAAATCTAACAGATCTCTTATGAATAATTTCAACGTCAGGCCATTTTCCTGGAAATTCCCTTTAAAGGGTTTGTCCAGAATTTTTTTTTTATATCCAATGATGGCACTTTGTTGTCAATGGGAGTTGAGATGCTGTAACAACGCCAGGCCACTATACAGTGTATGGAGGCATCTGCTTCTGGCTCCGTATACTGTATTGTACAGGTGGTGATCTCAGAGATATAGAAAAAAATAAAAAAAAACCTGGACAACCCCTATGGACAATTTTTTATAGCCCAAAACAACCCAACTCTAGTTATAACGTACTTACCTGCAAGTCTCCAGGGTCCAATCTGCCAACGTGTCCACAAAAATCTTCATGCGCCATCGACCCTCCATCCAGTAGATAAGAAACCTAATGGAAATAAATGTACAGTATATTTGGATATTGTATCATCATTGTAGACATATCGATCACTTCTTATCAATTTTTCATCAAACTAAAAGAACACTGCAGCCAATACAGATACTTTGTTATGTCTATTGTCAGACGTCAAAGTAAAAATTGCTGGGCCGTGTCTTACTCCCTTAGGAGAGAATTCTATGAAGTTGCTTAAAGCAGGTGCTCTATAGGATGTCATAAAGTATTGGTGTACACATGACATGAATGTGTCTAATGACATCCGGCATTACATAGGCAAACCATCGATCTGAGGAAGCAATGTGTAATCCCTTATTTTTCCCTGTGGTGGCGCTGCAAAGATACTGAATACAAACAAACTGCTTATTGCTGGTGAAGTGAGGGTCCTAGTAAGGGAACCTTATGAGGTGAGATTAATGCTAAGGGACTAGAGATGAGCAAGTAGTGAAACATTCGAGATTCGCACGAATGATTCATGCGGGCAGTGTGCGGCAATCACACGGAGCCCATTATATACTATGGGGTCCATGTGCTTAACTGTCCAGCGCTTGCAGTTGCGCTGATATTCCGTTCAGAGGGGGGGGGGGTCCTCCTGCAGACTCCATCCGGACGGGAGGCAAGCGCTAATGTGAGCCGGCCCTTACTCGTCCTGCAGAACCAGCATTGATTGGCCGAATGCTATACACTGTATAGCATTCGGCCAATCAACACTGGTTCTGAATTGAATCTTTACTGCGAATAGGAGTAGTATTCGATAGAGTATGAGTATTTCGAATACCGTAGTATTCGTTTGATCTAATACTACTCACTCATCTCTATAAGGGACCCTTGTAGTAAACAAACCCTTTTATGCTCCATCCCCCCACAGTAACTATTTCCTAGGTGCCAGCATTATAGAGGGTAAGCAATCAGATCCAGACAATATAGAACACAACTGCATCAATGAAGAAGATATTATTATGAAAATTGTTACCAACATTAAGTTGGTTTTTTTGGTGGAGTCTGCAGACCGCACAGCTAACACTCCTGGAGCTGAGGCAGCGCCACCTACTGGATCCACAACACACCGGATTTAGACCACTCCATCTTAGTCTCAGCTGCAAAGGTAGGGGCCAAATGGTGAAGCAGGGAGCGACCAGCTCTCTGCTTCACCATTGTTTTCAACTCATCTGCATCTAGAGGCATTGAAGTAGTCATACCCACTGCCCAAGACAGTAGGACAACAAATGCAGGACTGTCCCAAGGGAGCCCCCGCTACCATAGGGCCCACTGCAAGTGCACCATTGATCCAATGGTTAAAAGAAGCCCTGTCTATGCAGCATTAGCACAGCAGCAGATCGGGAAGAATTTATACTTGTTATTGAAAAGATTTTATCTTTTAATCCATTTCGAGCCCGATGTCACCATTAGGCCCTTTTAAAGGAGCCTTTTGACTAAGTGATTTCAGTTGTGACCATAAGTGAATACTGTATCTTCATGTAAAATAGGAGTCTGCTTCCAGAAGAGCCTATGAATCCAAGGACTCCATGCACCACTGCACAGCCTCCAGGTTCAGGGCAATGCTGTATGCTCGGTCCCTTATGGAGGGCAGGGAATATTTCGAAATCCAATGTATTAATGTCATCACTGCTGTACGTAAGTACTGTGCACGTGAAGATTGAGATTCCTGCAGACATTCTTCACATGTCAGAGCCCTGTGTGATGGTCTGCACTGTTATACGGCTCTGTCTATGGAATTCCCAGAAGTCCCTCCATTATGTAATTGCAGACCAGGCTTTATATCATGTTAAACTTTACCAGCATTCCTCCAGGTGAGCGCCATGTGCTTCCAATTGTGTGCCACATAGCTGATGTTGTTTAGCATTAGAAACTTTGTGGAAGTCTACTGTTCAACCTATAACTAAAGTGCTATATGTGTATATTTATACATATACATACATACATACATACATACATACATACATGTATACACATACAAGCCCCACTCATGCAGCAGAAACAATCTGCAGTTTACTCCCTGAATGACACAAGGACTAACCCTCCTGCGGATTTGCGGACACATGTGTGGTAGACATCTCAGTGTCAGCCTTGGGTTTGTTCTGTGGATTCTTCGGTCAAATACACATTGGCCCAGATTTACTATTGTGGTTACATCTAGACACTGGCAGAAAAGTGGCACATCTTTGGCAAAACGTGGCATATAGTTCGGGTCAAATTTTTTCCAACCTTTGCTAGACACGCAAGTGTGAATTTTTAGAAAAAGGGAGCATGGCATAAATGTGCCACAATGTGCCAGAATGGTGCTGTAAAACTCTATCTCCAAGTAAGGCTATGTTCAAATCTGCATTAAAGTCTCCATTTGTGAGTCTAAAGTCATCGGATGAAAAGTCCTGCAAGTCCGATTTTTTTTGTCCAGCAGTTTCGGTTTAGAAGAGCAGACAGACACCCGACAGATCCCATTATAGTTAGTGGAGTCTGTTGGGCTCCGTATGTGACCACTGTTGTAGTTGTTCGCCTGAAGATCGATACTAGTATGAACCTAGTGTAAGGCCTCATTCACATCTGCGTTGGTATTCCGTCCGGGAAAGTACGTATGAGGACCCCCCCGAATGGAATAGCGAATGCAACTGCAAACGGTGTGCCAGTGAAAGCACACGAACCCCGTAGACTATAATGGGGTCCATGTGCTTGCCGCCAGATTTCCGCAGGGATCATGCGCACAGGAAAGTACTTCACAATCTACTTTCCTGCCTGCATGATTCGTGCGGGCAGCGTGCGGCAAGCACACGGACCCCATTATAGTCTATGGGGTCCATGTGCTTTCACTGCACAGCGCTTGCACTTGTGTTCAGTATTCCGTTCAGGTGGTCCCCATGAGGACTCCCCAAACGGAATACTGAACGCAGATGTGAATGAAGGGTAAGATATGAACAAGATGGTACAAACTTATTCTAGACAGTGTGAAGATACACCAGATTATCCAGCATCAGCCACTTGTCTTGTCTGCTTGACTAAGTTTACACTGTGCAACTATTACTAAATCTGGGCCATTGTATTTGCCATGTGCACATCACAGATATGAGATCACATCCTAATAATATTATGTCATAGAATTATCTTATAACAAACCATTCAGGTTTACAATGCAACTTCTACATTTCCTTGGTAAGATCTCATGTCATGCCATTTCTTTCATGCAGTAACACTTAGCATCTGCAGTGGAAAATCTGCAGTATCCAGATCTTATGTAAGTCCCAGCCTGTCAGGGGTGAAGGGGCAGAAGAACTATCCTGTGCTCATGCTCTAAGCTAACTATAAAGTACTTACACTGCAAACATCATGGAAACCAAAGTATCGCTCAATCCATATTCAAGCATACAAAGTGGTGAACTGAAATCAATGTAATAAAATGTAGTAGTACAGTGCCCTCTAATGGTGACTTTAGAGATTGCAAACTCAATGCAATAAGTTAAAAAATAAATCACTTCCGAGAGTTTCTATTTTTCCCTGTTTAAGCTTAAATTCGTGTAATTTATTTATTATTTTTTTTAAATTTTTTATGAAATTCATGAAAGAAAGGAATATATAAGTTATACATCAGAGACATACGTCATAGTAGAGCATTCTGGTTTCCGCAAATAATGTTATTCTCTCAGTATTATTTCCTCATGGTTTTTAAGATCTCTACTTAATGCCATTCAATAGGAATCTAAGAACCTAAGTAAGTGGAACACTATTGGATTATGGGGGTTTTGGCAGCAAAACTGCATGGGCAGTAACAAAATAGCCCATAATCAATCAGTTCCATTCATTTAAAGGGGTTGTCCCAAGATTTGATGTTAACCCCTATTGAGAAGCGATGGCTCCCTGACTGGTTGAGGTTTGACCACTTGGACCACCACCAATCCCAAGAATGAGGCCTCTATTCTTCCATCCTGATAGACAAGCTGAGCACTACACGGAGCATGTGCACAGCCAACAGAGATGGGGGGACATGAATCTGGGGGCAGAGATGGAGGGGACATGAACTGTGGGCAGAGATGGAGGGGACATGAATCTGGGGGCAGAGATGGAGGGGACATGAATCTGGGGGCAGAGATGGAGGGGACATGAATCTGGGGGCAGAGATGGAGGGACATGAATCTGGGGGCAGAGATGGGGGACATGAACTGTGGGCAGAGATGGAGGGGACATGAATCTGGGGGCAGAGATGGAGGGGACATGAATCTGGGGGCAGAGATGGGGGACATGAACTGTGGGCAGAGATGGAGGGGACATGAATCTGGGGGCAGAGATGGAGGGGACATGAATCTGGGGGCAGAGATGGAGGGGACATGAATCTGGGGGCAGAGATGGAGGGACATGAATCTGGGGGCAGAGATGGGGGACATGAACTGTGGGCAGAGATGGAGGGGACATGAATATGGGGGCAGAGATGGAGGGGACATGAATCTGGGGGCAGAGATGGGGGACATGAACTGTGGGCAGAGATGGAGGGGACATGAAACTGGGGGCAAAGATGGAGGGGACATGAATCTGGGGGCAGAGATGGAGGGGACATGAATATGGGGGCAGAGATGGAGGGGACATGAATCTGGGGGCAGAGATGGGGGACATGAACTGTGGGCAGAGATGGAGGGGACATGAAACTGGGGGCAAAGATGGAGGGGACATGAATCTGGGGGCAGAGATGGAGGGGACATGAATCTGGGGGCAGAGATGGGGGACACGAACTGTGGGCAGAGATGGAGGGGACATGAATCTGGGGGCAGAGATGGAGGGACATGAATCTGGGGGCAGAGATGGGGGACATGAACTGTGGGCAGAGATGGAGGGGACATGAATATGGGGGCAGAGATGGAGGGGACATGAATCTGGGGGCAGAGATGGGGGACATGAACTGTGGGCAGAGATGGAGGGGACATGAAACTGGGGGCAAAGATGGAGGGGACATGAATCTGGGGGCAGAGATGGAGGGGACATGAATATGGGGGCAGAGATGGAGGGGACATGAATCTGGGGGCAGAGATGGGGGACATGAACTGTGGGCAGAGATGGAGGGGACATGAAACTGGGGGCAAAGATGGAGGGGACATGAATCTGGGGGCAGAGATGGAGGGGACATGAATCTGGGGGCAGAGATGGGGGACACGAACTGTGGGCAGAGATGGAGGGGACATGAATCTGGGGGCAGAGATGGAGGGGACATGAATCTGGGGGCAGAGATGGGGGACATGAACTGTGGGCAGAGATGGAGGGGGGACATGAAACTGGGGGCAGATGAAGGGTGTATATGAAACTGGGGGAGAGATAGAGGGGGAACATATAATTTACGGGTGACTGTGCGTGCCGCACATTTTGTCCCTCTTTCGGTTCTTCAAAAGTTGGGAGGTATGGACTGGACTGTAGAGGAGGAGGAGGGCTCATAGGTCACAAGCTCAATCTCCTCCCTCTCTTGGCTCAGCGGGAGGTCGTATGAGTGAGAGGTGGGGGGAGGAGATGCAGCAGAGAGCTGGGAGATCGGGGTAAAGTGAGTTTTTAAAGAGAAAACACTCAGGGGCATAAGCGGGACAATCTCTAAGTTGCTCGGGATGGCGGGATAGAACTGTAAACGCGGAACCGTCCAGCCAAAATCGGGACTGTTGGGACCTATATGTGATATACAGTCCCAAGTCATATGATATATGACCCATAGTCATGTAATATACGGTCTATAGTCATGTGATATACAGTCCATAGTCATGTGATATATGGTCCATAGTCAGGTGATATACAGTCCATGGTCATGTGGTATACGGTCCATGGTCATCTGATGTACACACAGCTTAACGATGCATTACCAGACAGATGTCTGATTACTGTGCTGTGATTATAATTGATTGGCATTAACGTCCAATCAGTGGGGGTGCAACCAATGTGACCAGCTCCAAACACCTACATTACCCCTATGCCACTATGTATCCTGCACAACTATATTCTGGAGGCAGCGAATCTCAAAGCCACTGGATCCTAATGAAAAATCTATAATGTGGCACCCACCTACATTGTGCATTTAGAATAAACATTAAAATTTACAAATTGTAAAGATCTGCGGATATGTGGCACTACCTCTGCACCCGATATAGCTAAACTCCAGTCTGGATACTAATATATTTTTAGTCTACATAGCTGCAATACATTCATTGCCTTTTTCCCCAGGAAAAAAGGACCTTGTTAGAATTAGCTTAGTGCTTATAAGTATTAGAATTGTTCCCACTAGGTGGCGATGTTGTGCTTTCTTCCTAAAGGTTACAGTCAGTTCCTATTTTATGAAGCTTTTTTTTGTTTGTTTTTTTTAATATGTGGATGTGTTTATAATTTAGGCTCAGGCGATTTGGCTTTCACTAGACATAAAGTTGCAATGTTGTGCTGCTACATTATAACTACTAACCAGAAATGTGCAAACTTATGGATCAGAATTCCAAACATCATTATCTACAAAAGAGTGCGACTATAAAGAAGGTCTCTTGCTCCGAGGCACCTGGCATATAAATAATCATAGCACCCCTTATATCACTATCATTCTCCTCCTTATACAACGTAACTGCCTTAAACAAGTGTATTTTTGTAGCCAAAACATATGCATGAATTCAGTAATAACATTTTATTCCCGCATTTCTTACGGTTTCAAATCCTCTGTGAGGGTGGTCCGGAAATCCTGCAGGTTTGCCCCCTTTAAATTCATCCAGCATCAGGAATGGATCCAAATTTTTCAGCTAAAGTAAAAATAAAAACAATTAGTGAAATGTTATTAATACATTAAAGAACCAAATTTAAAGTGATGTAATAATTAAATCACATATGTAGTAAAATTAACATATACAATTAAATATTTAAAGGGATTCACCCATTAAAAAGCAATTATTTGTCCCTAACACGTAGGAATAGCCTTAAGAAAGGTTATTCGTCTCCTACCTTCTCCGCGTCGCCGTTCGGTTTAAATCCCGTTTTTTTTCTGTATGCAAATGAGTTTTCTCGCAGCACTGGGGGCGTTCCCAATGCTGCGAGAGAAATCTCCAGCGCCGCTTCTCTCTTCACCTGGAATGGCCTCTCCCTGAGTCTTCTTCCGGCGCTGGCTTCAAACTTCTAGGCATGTGCAGTCGGCTCTACAATCAGGCCTCGGGCAGAGCCGACTATGCATGCCCGAAGCAATTTTCTTGTGGCCGCTTACACAGTAAACTGGTGTAAACGGCCATTTTATTGTGGCTGCTTACACAGTAAGCTGGGGTAAGCGGCCACAAGAACCTGGCTGCGGGCATGCGTAGTCGGCTCTGCCCGAAGCCCGACGGAAGAGCCGACTCTGCATGCCTAGAAGTTTGAAGCCAGTTCCGGAAGAAGACGCTGGGAGAGGCCATTCCAGGTGAAGAGAGAGGCGGCGCTGGAGATTTCTCTCGCAGCATTGGGGACACCCCCAGTGCTGTTTGAACCCTGGGGCCCGCTCCCAGTGCTGCGAGAGAACTCATTTGCATACAGAAGAAAACCGGGATTTCTACCAAACAGTGGCGCGGAGAAGACCTCTAAAGGTAGGAGACAAATAGCCTTTCTTAAGGCTGTTCCTACGTGTTAGGGACATAAATAATTGCTTTTTAATGATTGAATCCCTATAATGTCATTTAATATTTTTGAAATATGTAAATATTTTAGAAAAATCCCCACCTGAACTATGTATACCAAGTGAGCAATACTAGGAGCTGAGTGTTATGGTAAACATCTGATCTGCGGGGTCCCAAGGCCCCTGCTGATCAACTGTTTCTCACCCCTTCACTATTTACATTGCACAGACCTGTTTTATAGTGACTGTGCAATATAATTGCAGCCTGTGATAATATCACGTCTGCTATAAAACAGATTGGGTATAATGTTAATAATGAAGGGGCCCTAGGCAGTATAATATGCTCCACAGTGATCTCCACACATTATAATGCTCCACAATGTCCCTACTCAGCACAATATGCTCCACAGTGGCCCCCACACAGTATAATGTGCTCCACAGTGGCCCCCACACAGTATAATGTGCTCCACAGTGGCCCCCACACAGTATAGTATTCTAGTATTTCTAATATTCTCCATCAGACGGAGGGGGACCAGTATGCCTACTAAAGGCACGGGGCCCACTGGTGGATTCGCCACTTCCCCAGTGGGCGATTCCAACCCTGGATGGCAAGCTGACACTTTGACACTTTTCCTTTGTATACTTCCCAGTAACTCCTCCACCAGAGATATTTTCCATTAATCTCCTAGTCTAGACCACTAGTGAAATTACCAAGCCTGTAAACCAGTTTATGTATATTGGCAGCGGGAATATAACGCATGGCCAGGGTGTCAGGGGCAATGAATGTCTTAGGAATTTTACATCTCTCCTATGGACACAATGGGATTTTTGAATCATTTCTTTAAAAATAAAAGTCCTGCATTTACCCTTGAACATAGTGGCAGGGGTGTAGCTATAGGAGGTGCAAAGCTAGCAGCCCAGTCACACTTGACCTATGGTGCCTGAGGAGCCTCTACCATATAGTAATATACCAGTATTACTGGTACATGGTAGTTGTGGGGGCGCTGTTACAGATTTTGTACTTATGTCCAGGACCCGTCACCAGAACCCCCACATCTGGATAGGTTAGGGTCATCTGAATCACAGTATTTTCCCCTTGCAAGCTGGTGCCACCATTGCTGAGATCGGACTGTTTTTGTCAAATACAAATCACCTCTTTGGAGCAATTATCACGTTCTCATTGCTCCAAAAGGATAATTTGCATATTGACAAAACCAGCAGTATCTCGGTAACAGAGACACAATGCACAATGGAAAACACTTCCATTCAGGGGACCCTGACCAATCTGTGAGGCTGGGTTATCTTCACAGGTCCCACTTTAAGTTACACCTCCACATGGGGGCGACCTGCTGCGTAGCTCCACTATGTGGGTTCACCTTTCTGCATAAAATCCGCTATACTACATGCCCTGCTATCCAGCTTATGGTTGCTGGTTACATAATAGCAGTGATGCTGAAGTTTGCATTGCTATAGCTCAGTTTGCTTTGTACAGGGTACATGGCCCTTTCCTAATTTTGTCCTGGGGCTTCAGTTACATCTCTGGCTGCATCAAATAGGGCCTCCAGGAATAGCCCTTTAAATCATCGGCAGTATTAGAGTTTTCCTACTGTTGGCCTCCATTCTGCTCTTCTGTTGCAGATTTACTTAATTCCTACCACTCGCTTGCCAGTTGCCGCGCCCCAGCCTGATCTCTCTAAAATCAACAAACTATTGTAGGCGAATTTGGCAGGACATCCAATAATTCTCTCACAATTACCCACAATACTAGACCTTGTTGTATCTTATTGTGAGCGTAACATGAGGAATGTTCCAGACACATGAATCATTTCTGTACTTCTGGAGGTCGCTTGTTTTATTCAGCGATCAATGTACTGAAGATAGATGGTAGTGCGGACAACAGATGGACCCTGGTCTGGGACTATGGGCCCTTGAAGCATATAGAGAGAAGGGCTAGGACTGGAGGGCGGGAGATACAAGTTTACCTTTGAAATAATTGGAGATTCCGTTAGTGGGTTATACGGATTGGCCCTTGGGTTTAAGGGGCGGAGTACTATATAAATGAGGTCACGTGGTTATGGAAGCACCTTCTCACAGTGTCGTGCTGTAGAGAGGATCTCCCTCCCACCCTGCCCTCACGGTTTTGCTGCTGTTTGGTTTAACTGTTTTCTTCTTCAGGTTTGTTAGTTGTCACAGCTGCGGGAGGTTTCCATGCCCCAGAGATGAGATGGCCCGCATGCCCGCTGTCGGAAGGCGGTCTGGCATTTCGGGCGAAAGCCAGGAGCAAGGTTCCAGGGCATGGAGTTGTTTTGTGTTTATATTTGGTTTATTATTCTAACGTTGGCTTATGTTTATTATGTGTAAATAAATAAGCTGTGGCCAACCCCCCGGTTTTTTCCCACTAAGCAGTGTCTTGTCCTTATTACAATAGGAGTCTATTCGGGTAGGGGTAAATAATTGGTCCCTCCAGTCCTCAACCATATAAGGCACAAACACAACGTAAGGCTTTGGTCACATTTCACTTTTTGCTTTTGTCAGAGGTTTATTCTCCAATGGGAGCCTGTGATGTATGCCCCTCAGTGTTGCAGCTAGGGTTTCCATCACCCCGGCAAAGATTCATTTCACTACCTTTATTCTATAAGACTGTAACTATACACATAAAGGTAGCTTGTTGCCCCCCAATAACCCAGTGGCGGCTCCCTAGCTACGCCCCTGCCTCTGACTAGGCATACACTGGCCATTGACTCCCACTGTAAGAGACGTATACCACAAATGGTGCCACTAAACGGTTATAGGTGCCATATAGATGACTATGTAATTCATGGGTCTATGTAGGGGAACGGGCGCCTAGATGTAAAATTCAGTGCAGGTCCTTTCCTATCCATTTTGTGTCCTGGGCTCATCGATAGAAGTGTATGGTCCATGAAGAACACGGATGGTAGACCTATGCCATCCATGTGCCATCTGTTTCATTTTCACATTACTGTATAGGACACACGGTCATATAACCTTAGAGGTGACCTTAGGCTTGGGTGACCTAAGCTATAAAGGGGAGGTCATAGATAGTGTGGCATCTGAGGCTTGTGACCACCACATCATACTATTTGGGGGAGGGGAGTACTGCACAGGACATTGTCCTAGGCAAGGAATATCCTTTAATTTTTTTTATTTTTAAAAAAAGCAATATACTCCTTTAATTATATGCTGCCATGGGTATTCCTTCAGGACTCCTACTATACAGGTACCGTACACCCATATATTACCTTGTCCCAGGCCACAGCTTTCTGGAAAAACCTGTAAGCTGGGTGTTGTCTCCTTCAGAAAAAATTAAGTTTCACATTTCACATGTTTGTATTCTGAGTACTGATATATATCTACAGGTATACAGTACTATGCAAAAGATTTATGTAGGTGTGGAAACATGCTGCAAAGTGAGAACAAAGCACAGATCTCTGGATGTAGGCTTGCTCCAATCCTTCTGTCTCTTCATGTCATCCCAGTCAGACTGGATGATGTTGAGATCAGGGCTCGGTGGGGGCCGGATCATCACTTCAGGATTCCTCCCCCAAAGGGCAAAGGTCACACCAAATATTGATGCCATTTAGATTTTTCTTTTCTTCATTTCCTTCATTTTATTAACTGACAAAGATAAACTATTAACCCTTCTATTCCTGGAACCATTCTTACTTTGCAGTATTTTTCTATACCTGCCTAAAACTTTTGTGCGGTACTGTGTGTATAAATCTGGTGATAACAAGACACTAAACCTAACATTTATCCATTTCAAGTGTCTCAGATACTATAAGGATGATTGTACATAACAAGTACATATAGTATTAACTGTTTGGAGTTAATATTGGGGGGCAATATACTAATTCCTCCATTCCAGCTTTCTCGTGTAAATTTCCACCATTGCTTAAACTATACGTTTACTACAGTACTACATCTCTCCTGTATAGGCCATGCGTATAATGTATCTACTCTGCTCAGCTTTCACTTCCATCATATGATAAAACACTAACAAAGATACAATTGTATCCTGTAACCTTCCTTTTTTCTGCTGATTTCCCTGTAACTGGGGCTGATACATTAGGAATATAACATCCTATCTCTTACTGGAGAGCTGATCTGGGTCTTCTAGGACCCAGGAGCTCATACAGTTTCTGACCCCTGTTGGTCATGTGACTGAGGGACCCAAAGTGGAGCAGCATCGATCGGGAAGGCTGGTACAGTAATAAACCGTCTCTGCCTTCTTTATATGAGCTCCGGCTGTAGAGACTCTGCAAAGACATATACAGTCCTATGAAAAAGTTTGGGCACCCCTATTAATCTTAATCATTTTTAGTTCTAAATATTTTGGTGTTTGCAGCAGCCATTTCAGTTTGATATATCTAATAACTGATGGACACAGTAATATCTCAGGATTGAAATGAGGTTTATTGTACTAACAGAAAATGCGCAATATGCATTAAACCAAAATTTGACCGGTGCAAAAGTATGGGCACCTCAACAGAAAAGTGACATTAATATTTAGTAGATCCTCCTTTTGCAGAGATAACAGCCTCTAGTTGCTTCCTGTAGCTTTTAATCAGTTCCTGGATCCTGGATGAAGGTATTTTGGACCATTTCTTTCTACAAAACAATTCAAGTTCAGGTAAGTTTGATGGTCGCCGAACATGGACAGCCCGCTCTCAAATGATCTGAAAACAAAGATTGTTCAACATAGTTGTTCAGGGGAAGGATACAAAACGTTGTCTCAGAGATTTAACCTGTCAGTTTCCACTGTGAGGAACATAGTAAGGAAATGGAAGACCACAGGGACAGTTCTTGTTAAGCCCAGAAGTGGCAGGCCAAGAAAAATATCAGAAAGGCAGAGAAGAAGAATGGTGAGAACAGTCAAGGACAATCCACGGACCACCTCCAAAGAGCTGCAGCATCATCTTGCTGCAGATGGTGTCACTGTGCATCGGTAACAATACAGCGCACTTTGCACAAGGAGAAGCTGTATGGGAGAGTGATGAGAAAGAAGCCGTTTCTGCACGTACGCCACAAATAGAGTTGCCTGAGGTGTGAAAAAGCACATTTGGACAAGCCAGCTTCATTTTGGAAACAAAGATTGAGTTGTTTGGTTGTAAAAAAAGGCGTTATGCATGGCGTCCAAAAAGAAACAGCATTCCAAGAAAAACACTTGCTACCCACTGTAAAATTTGGTGGAGGTTCCATCATGCTTTGGGGCTGTGTGGCCAATGCCGGCATCGGGAATCTTGTTAAAGTTGAGGGTCGCATGGATTCCACTCAGTATCAGCAGATTCTTGAGAATAATGTTCAAGAATCAGTGACGAAGTTGAAGTTACTCCGGGGATGGATATTTCAGCAAGACAATGATCCAAAACACCGCTCCAAATCCTCAGGCATTCATGCAGAGGAACAATTACAATGTTCTGGAATGGCCATCCCAGTCCCCAGACCTGAATATCATTGAACATCTGTGGGATGATTTGAAGCGGGCTGTCCATGCTCGGCGACCATCTAACTTAACTGAACTTGAATTGTTTGTCCAAAATACCTTTATCCAGGATCCAGGAACTGATTAAAAGCTACAGGAAGCGACTAGAGGCTGTTATCTTTGCAAAAGGAGGATCTACTAAATATTAATGTCACTTTTCTGTTGAGGTGCCCATACTTTTGCACCGGTCAAATTTTGGTTTAATGCATATTGCGCATTTTCTGTTAGTACAATAAACCTCATTTCAATCCTGAAATATTACTGTGTCCATCAGTTATTAGATATATCAAACTGAAATGGCTGCTGCAAACACCAAAATATTTAGAACTAAAAATGATTAAGATTAATAGGGGTGCCCAAACTTTTTCATAGGACTGTATACAATATATACATCCTGTTATGTCAGTCCAGGTAGCTGCAACGGGGCTAAGGAATAGCAGTAGGGAATCTCGCCCTGCACTACTCCCACTAGCTATCCCGGTCCCTGCCTCACGGGTGTGGGTCGGCTGTACTCAGGCTAAGCCTGACCCCGACGGCTCCTCTCTCACTGATACCGTATGCCTAGAGGGAAGTGGGAGAAGGAATGCCCTATAAGATCTCTAGGGACTGGAGACTAAAGGGGGTCACCCCTAACGAACAAGTGAAGCTGCTACTGACAGGGACTGACAAGGGTGTGCGCTGACTAACAACACAAGCAGCACACAGGAAACATGTGGGAAAGGTTCCCCAAACCAATATGGGAAGGAACTTTACACTAGGAAACAAACACAGGGAAACTGAGTAGAAATCAAAGGATAAGGCAATTCACTCACACAGTCAATTACACACAGAGGAAGGATTGGTGAACACAGAAGGGAAAAACACACAAACCAACTCGTTCACCCAAACCTCCCAAAAACCAACCACGGAACTTCCTCTATCCCAGATAACCACCTACTCCTCCTGCTAAGGCCTAGCTCTGTAAAAGCGACACTCAGCACAGAACCATGGGAGGCATGGGTTTAAATACAGAGTAGAGACCACTCCTCCCAGGTGCAAATGGGAGGACAGACTAATCAACCAGGAAATAAAGCTGCCTACCAGCAGTGCGTGCGTGCAAGTCAGAAGGTGTGCACCAATACCCACGACAGGACAACCCCGCAGCGCCAGGATGCCACCCCAGACACTGCGCAGCCAAAAACTCCCCAGGTAAGAAAAATAGAAAGCAATGAACCAAAATACTCCTAACACATCCTTGCAGGGTTAAGAGTGAACCACCCAGATGTATAAAATCAACCAGTTGTTTGGAAGTGGATAAGGTTTATTCATGTCACATGGCACAGCCATTTATGTACGCACAGTCATACACAGAGAGCTGTCAATCACTGGGTAGGACCGCCCACTGGACTCATAAGCCCAGAATGAGAAGTGATGTAAATGCATACCGTACATGAACTAGTCTAACATAACTATATATCCATCTTCTCAGCTACTCCGGCTCTATAACATGCTGCACTCATATCCAATGTGACATGTTCACTTTCAGCAAGCAGAGCAGGTTGGGATCAGTTTTCCATTCTAAAAGTAATACATTTTGCTTGGTTGTCTTCCATAGAACATAAGGAATACCAAAACTGTGGCTTGGAGAGTCATATAAAAATATAGCATGCCTACCTCTAACCGGCCAATGCTCCTGCGGACACGGGCACCAACTCCCTCTGACTGCTCAACGCTGAGGACACGCTTTATCACTTTTCTGCTGTACATTCTTGCGACTTGAGACAGCACACACGAGTGGGAATCTGGTTCTGGATACTGCGATCTGTAACATGCACCAAAAGGTTCAGCTGGAGGATTCAGTGTATGGTCTCCAAAAACCGTACACACTAAGAGAAAGCACAGAGCGCTAACACACATGAGAGTCTAGGGCAGGATATTCCAAGGTCCTCGCTTTGTTTTCTTAACTAAATGGAAAAAAATTACAAATGTTAAAAGGAAGACAAAACTCTCAAGAGGAATCAATGGTGGAACGCCAAGTGTCCATTTAAAGGGGAACTTAGCAAGAAAACAATGCTGCAAACCACTTCACCCTCAATACGAAGGTAAACTTTTGTTTGGCTGCAGATAAAGTTTCCATGTAATGCTTTCCAGAATGTTGTATACAATGTTCATGATGATGGATGTATCGGAAGAAAAATAAAATCCCACTGAAAGAATAGGATTCATTCTTAAAGGGACCCCATCAAGGCGATCTGGGGGTTTAGTTTCCCCAATAGCCCTGTTGTAAAGTTGTCTGCTCCAGTATCGAAAAAAAAAAAACATCCAAAACTTTACACTTATCTAGCGCCTGTACTCCCTTGGCTTTACTGCGCATGCGTCAGACCTGGGCTCACTGAAGAACTGCACAGGTATGGGGAAGACCAGAGAGGAGTTCAATGCAGCTCATCGGGCTCATCGGCACATAAGTATAAGGGTTTGTTTTTTTTAATATGGGCATGGAACACTTCACAACAGGACCTGTGAGTGGTTTAGTGTCCCAAATCACCCTAACCCGTCGTGCACATTTGCATTTGTATTCCGTTTGGGGGAGTCCGTATGGGAACCCCCCAAACGGAATGCCAAACGTATTTGCAAGCGCTGTGCAGTAAAAGCACACAGATCCCCATAGACTATAATGGGGTCCGTATGCTTGCCGCCAGATCTCCGCACAGAACATGCGGACTGGAAAGTAGTTCACAATCTATTTGTGCGGGCAGCATGCGGCAAGCACACAGACCCCATTATAGTCTATGGGTCCGTGTGCTTTTACTGCACAGCGCTTGCAATTGTATTTGGTATTCCGTTCGGAGGGTTCCCATGCGGACTCCCCGAACAGATTACCAAATGCAGATGTGAACGAAGGGTAATAGATTCCCTTATAAAGGGTATTCCTGGGATATTTATAGTATATATGTTCCATAGACATGGTTCCAACCTCTAGGACCCACACTTATCTCGAGAATGGGAATCCTCCACCTTGATCACATGGCTGTAGTGAATGTAAAGTATGCCGCACATGCAGGGCTTTCTCAATACACTTTTATGGGACTACCATAAATTGGCAACATCTGAAGTCCAACAGGATTGAATAGAGAGAGCCATGCATGTCTCCCTGCTTGGGTATTCTCTGAAGTCCTACCTACTCAGCCGTACCAGCATCTATAGGAAGGTACGCCATGAATGGGAATACTACTTAACCTCCAGGTTATGACTGCAAGTAATGTCAATTTATATGTTCAATAATATTGGGATGGATTCGGAATATTTAAGTTGAGGAACGTCTTGGAAATATTTAGGACCCCAAAACACCACCAACTGGTTGTCCATGACAGTAACAGACTGAATATGATGACCTTGTATATTCTTGCTGATACAGAATAATGAATAGAAAATTAATATTAAAAATGGAGAATTCTATAATTAAATCACCAGTAAAGAGTCATGGGGGTGTGCTTTGAGGACTCACTGGTCATTCCCACTTTTGGCTTGGTTGATATCCCATAGCCGACATTACAAGTCAGGTCAGAGGGCAGTCGGCACATGAACAATATATGGCTTCGTCTGCCCATGCACAGGATGCCTCCAGTCCAGGCTTATGATGATGTATCATGTCCAATGGGCCAGAATGTTCCAGGCATCATGATCAACTTATTCCCATGCTTAATAACAGACTGGTGGTGGATTGGGGACTATTCTCTTCTAGAAGTCCAATGCTCTATCCATTGCACAACAGAACCTGGTTTGGGGATCTACATCTTCCACGTTCACTTTAAAGTAAATATCTACCATTAAACCACTACTAGGGGGTCCCAAGGAGCTTGTTACATACCACTATATTCTACATTGAACTCAATAAGGTCCCTTTAGAGGCAGCTGCAGGTAGCCGACATGTTATCCTTTCAGTCCATGTCCAGCTACAACTCATCATCATAAAAGGTTTACATAAGCAAATGTACATTCTGAAACCATGGACCATCTCACTCTCTTTGCTTGGCAAATGTGAAACAGATACATGTAAGACATTAATGGTTCCTCGAATTGTAAACAAATAAGGTTTATTTAAGAGAGGCTAAACAAACTGTGCTGGTGCCGAAGGCTTTCCATACTGTGTATGCATATATTACACTCACTGCTTGTTGGTTTCCAGAGCTATAATATTGAGCTTTACTTTTTCTCAGTATAGTGACATCATGTCCATTGGTCACACGGCCATGCTACTGTTCAGTCCCATTCAAATGAATGGGGCTGAGCTGTAATACCAAGCACAGCCACTATACAATGTAGGGACGCTGTGCACGGTAAAGTAATAGAGAGGCTACAGGAATCAATATCATAGTCCTGGGAAACTCATGTAATGTCTGTGAGTGTGTCCATATAAAAGCAGTAAGTTTGTGGATCCTTATACATGTAATGTCCATGGAGGTATCTAATGTCACTGCCGCCCAGGTCGCGGGGATCACAAATCCAACTTTACAAGCAGATGAATTCTACCACTAGATCTCCTCTAAAAGTTTAATATACATGTTACTTGCACAAGTCTTATACTTACAGGGTCATCATTAAAGTGGATCTTTTACCACAACCACCAAGTCCAAGCCTTGCATCTTTTACTAGGTTTCATAAAAATTGATTCCGACACAGTTGACATTTTTTCTCTAGCCCCCACCATTCCTGAGCAATCACTACTGTTAGTTTCAGCACAATTATACTAAGTCAGGTGGGCGGTCCCCGTCTTTCTGTTTTGGTCTTGGACTGCCCACCTGACATGGTATGGAGGATGATTGTACAGAAACTAACAGAAATGATTACTCAGAAACAATGACGGCCAATGAAAAATTTTTAACTGTGCGGGAATCAGTAGAATATCTCATATTGAAACATACAAAGAGATGGATTTGGCAGAGGTGGTTAAAGGTCCTCTTTAACTTTTTGTCCAACACTGCATAAATGACTAGTACCGGCCAGCGCCGCACCTCCCATGAGGCGACCTGAAGCGACCGCTTCAGGCGGCGCTATGCCAGGGCCCCAGGGAGGGTGGCATTTTTGCTTACCTAAGCCAGTCCAGGACAAGCTGTCCTGGACTGGCTTAGCACCAAGCGGTGCTTTGGGGAGGCCACTGGAGCAGCGCTGCTCCAGCAGCCTCCCCTCACGCTCAGGCAGAGAGCAGGTAATCTCCGTGCCTGCTCTCTGCCTGCGAACTGCGCTAAGCCCCTTCACTAAGCCAAGCCCCCTCCGCTCCGTCACGCCCCCTCCTCCCAGGAAGGGGGGGGGGGGCGGCTTTCTGACGTTCGCCTCGGGCGGCGAAAGGGGCAGGTTCACCCCTGGTACCGGCGATAATAAAATACTTTGTGAGATATCTTATCAGAGAGAAATGCTTCTTTCTTATTGTCCTGCTCTCACTCTCCGTGTACCCCTCTGTTCTCCACTCTCCCTGCAATAAAATCACATAATAAATCACACCCATATCTGAGATCACATGATGCTGTGATGTTTCGTTTACAAGCTCACTACCCCACCCTCCTGGAGCAGTAAACACAGAGAGTGAGAGCAGGCAGATGAATCATGGGAAATGTGGTTTGTCCACAGATTCCTTGCATGTAAATAACACTGATACAAGGAGCAGCAAGTAAAATAAAGCCCTGCTAGCACTGCTTTCGGAGTATTTGCAGATGACTTTTGGAAGCTGGATAATCCCTTTAAAGTGATTAGGAACATGGCTACATTTGTATGCCCTACATGGTACTAGGGCTGTTTCTGAGTGACAATTGTAGAGCAGGTTCTTCTCTACTTACTGTGAGCAGTTTCCATCGACCAGATGGAAAATAGTATTGCAAACAGATAGATTGCAAAATATAGATATGGCATACAGATTGGAAACTGCTATAACTATAGAATCCAAGTTATTTAATGGTCAAAGATATTGTTATTCCTCGAGTACACACTCTGTACTATTGCTTTATGCAAAGTTTTGGGACTTTTAAAAAGGGATCTGTCTATTGACTTCATACCAGTTTTTACAGGGGAATGGTAAAACCCAGTTGTCAATTTTTTCAGAATTTTCTAGGAGGAATAATATTTTGACAGCAATACTAGAATTGCAAGTAATCCAGCAAGGTTGGATTTTTTGCATTTGATTGAGGTAGATATGGCAACCTCTGTCACACATTTCATTACATCGCAATGTAGCATAGTGAAAGTGTGGTTTTTGCTTTTCAAAGGCTGTCATAGGCAAGATTAGCCCTTGGAAGAAGAGAAAGTTCGCCGGCAGCTCTCCGTGGATAAAATATAACTTTTATTGTGAACACATCATAAAATGACAAAACTTTGATGTAAATAATAAATCAAAAAAAGAAAAAAAGAAAAATTCCCCTAAAAAAACGCAGACGCGTTTCGGAACGTCTGTTCCTTCCTCAGAGCGTATACTGTCTGAATAAATCCGGATATATATAGGAACCCAACATATAGGGCAGGGGTCGGCAACCCCTGGCACGCGTGCCAAGACTGGCACACGAGGCATATTTTGCTGGTACGGCAGCCAGCCTGAGACTTCACACTAAATTTAGAGAGAGAGAGAGCGTCCTTTCAGAGCTCTGGTAGAGCTGCGGTGTAGGACACGCCCCCTTCTCTCCCTGCCCACCAATCAGAGGTGAGCCTCTTACTGCACAGGATAAGGGCTCCCTGGACCTGCTGCTACACCTGAGGAGGAGCTCCTGCCGTCTGCAGCCCTGAGGAGGAGAGGAAGCAAAGTGAAAGTAAAAACACCAGGTACGTGTGTTACTAACTATTCTCATTAATGTCAGGCATTTGGTTTTATTAATTTAGTTTCAGTAACTCCATGTGCCTCACATTAATAGCAGTTAACCCCATCATGTCCCTAACATTAACCCTGTGTGGCTCACATAAGGGTTACTGAGGTGTGAGACATATGGGGGTACTAATAAAGGACCTAAATAATGAAGATATTCACTTATTATCTCCATATGTCTCACATATCAGTATCCCTTATGTAAAGTACACAGGGGGTTAATGTGAGAGACATGATGGGGTTAATTGCTATTAATATGAGGCACATTGAGTTAACCTGCAATGCACATGACTAGACTCTTTATCTACAACTGTGGATAAAAGTACAGACCTATATACTGTATTTCAATTGACCCATATATACAGCCATTCTTTTTGTGGCTGTGTATCTGGGCCAAATTGAAGAACTGAAAACTATGGAGCAGGTCCTATATGTGTCCTATACATCCCCTATATCTGTCTGCATTTGCGGCCCTGTGAATTCATTTTTAATGTATAGGTCAGTGAGGACCACATCCGTGCCATTTGTGTGCAGGAGGTGTAAGGCTGAGGCCCCACATTGCAGAAATGCAGCATTTTTGTTGCAGATTTTGATGCGGTTTATTTCAACCAAAGCTAAAAATGGCTACAGAAGGAAAGGGAAATATATAGGAAGCTTCTTATACGTTTCCCTTCTGCTCAATCCACTCCTGGTTTAGGCTCAGAAAAACACAGCAAAATAAGTAACAAAAAAAGCTGTGTTTCAACAACGTGGGGGCCTTAGGCTAAAGCCCCACGTTGCAGAAACAGCTTTTTTTCGTTGCAGATTTTGCTGTTTTTTTTGAGCCGAAGCCAGGAGTAGATTGAGCAGGAGGGAGACGTATAAGAAGCTTCCTATATATTTCCCATTCGTTTTCTAGCCATTCTTGGCTTTGACGGAAAGAAAAACGCAGCCAAATCTGCAATAAAAAAGCTGTATTTATGTAATGTGGGGCCTCAGCCTTAGTGGGATTCTATTGGGTGGTGACCCTGTAACTAGATGCAATTATAGCCAAATCCAGTTCCTGGGCACCAGTGTGGCCACTTTGTTGTAAGTGTGACACCCATTTATTCCTGGCTGGGGTTTTGCTGTTACTGCACCGCCAGGAACTAAAAGTGACAAATTAATCTGCGTTTCACTTAGGGAGCGTTCACACTACCGTTGGTGTCCAACAGCTAGTGTCTGTTCAAAATCTTGTGCGGACATTAGTATCGGACACTAGCTGTGTGACATTTTGCATTGATTTAAATGGACATCGGGTGCGTTCATTTACTGTTCGTGGGTGTCCTTAAGTGTCCGTTCCCAAAGATGTCCGACTTTTCATACAAAACCCTACATATCGGGTTTTGCTGTCCGCTTGAAAAGTCGGACATCTTTGTGAACGGACAGTTAAGGACAGGCACGGACAGTAAAAGAATGCACCCGATGTCCGTTTAAATCAATGCAAAATGTCACGGACACAGCTAGTGTCCGATACTAATGTCCGCACAAGATGTTGAACAGACATTAGCAGCGGACACTAGCTGTTGGACACAGACGGTAGTGTGAACGCTCCCTTACAGAAAACTGAAGTTACTAACGGCCAAGGACTGGATGGAGCATACAGGTACATTGTGTGTCAGCTCTTTACAGGTATGACCTTACTCTGCTCCCAGTCACATACATTACCACTAATTGTGGGTTACGCATGTACTTACACTGCTTCTAAAGGAAAAGAACATGTGTATCCAGGCAAATAGTGGTAAGCGCATGTGGCTGGGAGCGCAGTATGATAGCACCCCTATGTTGCGGTTTGTGCTATATGACTTTAGTGTAGGTGTCGTCAGCTTTACAATTATTGACCGGCACTCCGAGGACCTCATCTTTGATTTTTTAATTTAAATCAGCACGCCGAACAGAAAAGGTTGCCTACCCCTGATATAGGGACTTCCGTTAATTACTATCGATTGATTCCACCTAAAAAAGGAACAGACGTTCCGAAACGCGTCTGCGTTTTTTTAGGGGAATTTTTCTTTTTTTCTTTTTTTGATTTATTATTTACATCAAAGTTTTGTCATTTTATGATGTGTTCACAATAAAAGTTATATTTTATCCACGGAGAGCTGCCGGCGAACTTTCTCTTCTTCCACTGGATTCCGTTATGCTCAAGGAATAGAGCGTGCCGTGCACCCCGAATTTATTACTACAAGCCGATATTTCTATATACAAGGGTGAGCTGAAAACTTTTTTCTATTTTTGTGCACTTATAAGATTAGCCCTTGTCTAGCCTCAGTTTTTCACTTACGCCCTACATAGATAAGCAAAACGAAAAAAATTGCAGACATTCTAATAAAGGTCATAAAAAAGTAGTTCACAGTAAAATAAATACATACATTATATAAAATGTATTGTAAAAAAAAAAAAGTTAAAGCACCAAAACTGACTGTATTCCTTCCATTTTCCTGCTTTGTCAGTCCATACAGAATTTTAACTAATAAATATGTAGATCAATCATTTAGAACTATTAATATCAGGTAAAGTCCTGCATTATAATAATTTTTCATCTGAAACTGTAGATACCCTTTAAAGGGAGTCTGTCAGTAGAACGATTAGTATAAAGCTAATGACAGCACCTTGTAGGTCTGTATCTACACTTTCCAATGATGAAATTCTTATTATACATTGCAGCTCCATTTTCATGAAGTACAGTGTTTGATTCTTATGAAAATTAGCTGAAAAGGGCTTTAGGGGCTTTTCTTCTCCTGCTGGGGCTTCACACTCTGTTCTACAGAATTGCCCTAAATGCCACCCGGCTCTGCCCCCATTGCATGAGTGACATCTGCCACTGTGTCACACTTTGTCTGCAGTTAGGGCTGGTTATCTAGAGCAGACCGGGAGACGAAATTGCCCTAAAGCCCTTTACAGCTAATCTGTATACATATATAACACAGGTTTTCATGAAAAATGAGCTGCAATGTGGAATAGGAAACACATCTTTGGAAAGTGTAAAAACCACCCTATAAGGTATTGTCATTAGATTGATACTGGGCTTTCTGTTGACATCTAAAGGTAGGAGAAGAAAAGCCTTTCTTAAAGGGATTCTAACACTAAATAGCTATTTTTTCTGCTTTAGATGTTGGAATAACCTTTAAAAAGGCTATTCGTCTCTTACCTTTAAACGTGGTCTCCGCAGCGCCGTTCCTTAGAAATCCTGGTTTTTACCGGTATGCTAATGAGTTCTCTCGCAGCAATGGGGGTGGGCCCCAGCGCTCAAACGGCGATGGGGGTGTCCCCACTGCTGCCCGAGAATTCTCTCCAGCGACGCCTCCTTATTCAGCTGCATCCTCCCCTTCTCTGTCGTCTTCCTTCTGCGTCAGAACCGACGCCTGCACAGTCGGCTCTGCCAGCGAGACACTAATAGAGCCGACTGTGCATGCCGGCCGGCAGCCATATTTTTGAGGCCACAATTGCGCACATATGCAGTACGCTCCTCGAAGTCTTCGCCAAACAGAGCGTACTGCGCATGCTCAGTAAGGTCAGTACAGGTCGTCCCCATTGCTGCGAGAGAACTCATTAGCATACCGGTAAAAACCGGGATTTCTAAGGAACGGTGCCGCGGAGACCACGTCTAAAGGTAAGAGACGAATGTCAATCATGATAAGAGGCCCAGTCAGTTACATCCAGTGAGCGCTGCAATTCACAAGGAACATCATATCTGCTCTTTCTAAGTGGATAAAGAAAGTTTCGGTCTTTTTAACATTGCAGTGAATTTTGGTGGGTGCAAACTGAAAAGTGTGAACCGAGCCTTAGTCATACAGTACTATAATAACTGGTCAGATGTGAACACAAATACTATTATCTTGCATATACAACATTCATTGTAGTCCCAATACACTTTATACCGAACGTAAACTTTATACCGAAATAAACATCACAAATGAAGGCTCCATTCACATCTGCATTGTCAATTCTGTTATAAATGCAAGTGTATAACAGATATAAATGCAAGATATAGTGTTGCCATTACAACTACAGATATACACAATCCCCGACACCTGTGACAGGGGTGAGGTACTACAAGTCCCAGGGTAGAACAAATGTACACGGAACGTATTAATAAACATAAGCAAATTAATAACAGGATAAAAACTTTCACTTCTTATCTATCACTTATTTGTGGTCACTCACATACCAGCTGTTACAGAAGCACTATACATCACTTGGAGACAGAAGCTACACAGGGATCAAAGAGGACAAAATCTGCAACAAAAAAAGCTTTGTTTCCGTAACCTGGGGCCGCAGCCTAAATATGGCAGCATCATGAAAAAGAAGGCTTTGTCTCTTGGAATGTAGCAGTGTAAAAACTTTTTTTTTTTCCCCATAAAATATGTTTGTGAAAAAGTAGTAAAACTATTATACATATTAGGTGAAATCATAAGGCCTCATTTACATGACTGGAGGAAAAAAAAGACCATGAAAAATGTGTAAACTGGTTGTTTTTTAAATGATTATTTTACATCCTAGGAGCAGCCATTTTCACTGAAGTTCCATGTTTTTGACAGTCCTTTAAAAAGGACTGTCAAAAAATGTGCTTGTGAATGTCCCCATTTTAATCAATGTATTCTGACACCATTTTTGACCTTTGTTCAAATAATAGTTAAAGAGGTATTCCCATCTCAAGGATCCTGTCTATACTGCTTATGTAAATTAAAGAGTTTCCCTAAACATATTGCTTTAGCACTGCTGCTTTGTTTTCCTGCTATGTGAAATTATTCCTCCCATTGCTTACACAGCGTTTCCATAGAGCCAGGCTTGTGTGATAAGACAGGACAGATGACATCACTCACTGCCCTCACTGTTCAGCTAATTGCAGGTTTCTAGTAATCATAATAAGTATTGTGATACTTCATAGTCTCTTGTTCAGCAAGCTGGGGGGAGGCGGCATTGAGTCCTATTAATATTATAAATGTGAAAGTTTGTGTGTTTGGATGTTTGCGGGTTCGTGTGTTTGGATGTTTGTTCCTCAATCACACCGGAACGGCTGAATGGATTTCATAGGAATTTGACACACCTACATATTGGCCAGGAAGGAAAAATGGGCTACTTTAAAAGTGTCTCACTCACCCCAAAATGCCACCGCGAACCTCAAAAGTTGTCTCCTGCTCCACTGTCGGCCCAAGCATAACGTCAGAGCAGGTAGCTACACGCCACTCCTATTGGTGCATGGCGGTGTGTGGGCGGGATAGGGAGCCAGCACAGCAGCCCATAGGTTGCTGCCGAATTGTGGGCGTGGCTAGAGCGCGGGGACCCTTTCCTCAACATGGCGGCTGCCCGCATGGTTCTGAACACTGCTGACATGCCAGCCAGCCACACATTGCCTCAGGCCGGCGTAGCATGCAGAAGCGCACCCGGCCTGAACAGGCAGGGCGAGGGGGGGGTTGGCACCAGAGGGAAGAAGGTAAGTAGGGGAGAGGGGGCCAGATTGCACATGTGGAAAAGGAGGGGAGGGTAACCGGAGTCACAGGTAGGTGGTGGTGGGGGGAAGGGGTAGATTTAGGAGGTGACTGTGATCTCTAAATGGGAAGAAGGGGGCCGGGGGCGCGGGTGGGGGGAAAGGGGAGAGCCTGAGGTGCAGCAGCGGGGCCGTGGGGTCCTGGCCAATGATGCTGTGGGAGGGTCCAGCGCTGGCCGCAAGGAAAGGGCCGTGGGGGGTCACGGGCTGCGCTGCAGGTGGTTCGCACAAGGGTGAGGGGACAGCGGACAAAGTCGCGGGTTATAGCTAGTGTTTGATAAGGAATACAAGAAGTGAGAAGAAGAGACGGCAGACAAAGCTACTGAAACAGTGAGATGGGGAAATCCCTTTAATTGTACCTACCTGGAAAAAGTAACACTTTCTTCGTAGCACTGTGAACATCGTACATTTAAAACAAAACAGAAACAGACAAAATTGATGTTTCTGCCTCCCCCCTCCTCTCCGCAAATAAAAAAATACTCAATGAGTTACATCTGTATCAGTCATCAGCCATATGTCACGTTACTAATATCAGTGTCAGCTGTATATGAAGGTAAATTCAGATATGTTATGTATACATACACCGCTATATAGATGTGTGTGTATATATATATATATATATGTATATATATATATAACTATATATATATATAGTTATATTTAGAAGAGAGCACCTACAGAATCTGGAAACACCTGCGTCAAAAAGTAAATATAACAAAACAATACAAAAAAAACATCATAAAAATGAATAAAATAACCTAAAGAAGATGAATACAAAGCACAAGACGGTAAGTTCTGCTCCGCAGCCTACCTGTTCTCCTTTCTTCAGGCTTGTATACAATGGCTGGCCAGTAGATGCGGAGCTTCCTATAAAGACTATGGGAACTTGATCACCATGAATCAGCAGAAATCCTGCAGAGTTGTGAAGGTGTCAGCAAGTCAGAGACAGAATATTATTGTAGTTACAGTTCCTTCCCTGTGTGTTCAGTATTAGGCAGCGTGTGCTTACAGGAGGAGCATGGGCTTGTATGTGCTAGTCATTGTGATTGGGCTGTGCATTTAGTAGGATACATCAGGGAGTATCCAGGGGGGTTATATTAGGACAGAACTCTGCGCCAGCCCTAATAAGTGTAGCTTACGAGCACAAGGTTTACATCTGAATGATTGCTTTAAATTCTAGTGTGGAAAGAGTTAATAGAGAAATCTACCGAGGACTTCACCTTATAACATTGTGCAGGATTCTAGATTGTTAACACTATCCTTTCCAGATTAATCATAGAAACATAGGTAGAGCCCCTTGTAAGAAAACCCACAATATACAGTATATTGCCTTAGTGACATATCCGCAGCAGGACGCACACAATACCCACAATACCTGTGATGTCATCCTGAATGACACCTTGTAAAGTATAAACATTGAGCAGAAGCTGCAGACCCCTCGAGCACACAGGAAGTCCCGCCCCCATGACTGACAGCTAAAGGAACCAATCAGACAAGAGCCAGAGTTGCCAGATGGCTCAGTATGCAAACACAGAACTGACACATAAGCCTGACTACTGACATGTACTTTACAGAGGGCGAGCCGATTGCTATAGAGGATTGTTATTCTAGCAATATCCTATCTTTATATAGCGTGGGACCCCAACTCAGGCATGCCTTAGGCTCGCAACGTGGGGCCATTACTTGTATGCGCTCATCCAGACTCCTTTCCATAATTCTTGTGAGGTCCCATGTTCCAAAACTGAATTCTACATAAGTCAGTGTAAATGAAAGGTATAACTCTGTAAAGCCCATGGGTCGGAAATGCTGCGATTGGCCTGTGGCGGAAACACCGCGGGAAAAATCACACCATTGTACAGTACAGGCAAAGTAGATGGGATTCAAGCCAATCTCATGGCCACTTTGTGGTAAAAACCGGCACGGTTTTGGAAATCGCAGCATATCAATTATATCTACGGAAATGCTGGCGGTTTCCCCATAGTATAATTGTAACAGAAAGTCCACGGAGGAAAACTCTGCAAACTTTCTGTTTGAAGCGCTGCAGGATGAACCACGATGCGTTGCTGCCACAGTTTTTCCTGTAGCACTTTATTGCTGCGGGACGTCCCGTGGGGCCTTAACCGAAATCTGCCCTTCTCCTCCCAGATTCCTAAAAAGATGCAAACAGTTCAGAAGACAAAATGTCACACTTAACCGTGTGCCAAAAATGCACCACTTTTGTGCCACAAAACTGGTGTTCCTTTTTTAATAAATCCACCCTGATGGACCCATGCAGCCATACAAACTGTACCATTTTATCCGTTATATCTCTCTAGAAATTGAACCTGAATTTCCCTGTATCTGTGCAATCCATGAACTATAATAAGTGATATAATTCATGAACCTACATAAGATATCATCATACAGAACATCTTAGGGCTATTCCCAGTTTAGGCAAGGACATTCGGCTATACCTTTCCATTAAAACAGGGAGTGACTGGATTAATAAATGAAAGAGTATAAGAGCTTGCCAAATCTCATACACACCCGTACAGGTAACCGAAGGTCAATCCAAGGTAAGTATTAGGCATTGTACACACTATCATCATCTGTTCCTTTGGAAACCTGAAGGGTGTAAAATGATGAGTGTACAGTGTTGGCCAAGAGTATTGGCTCCCCTGCAATTCCGTCAGATAATACTTGTGTTCTTCCAGAAAATGATTGCAAGCACAAACTCTTTGGTATTAATATCTTCATTTATTTTGCTTGCAATGAAAAAACACAAAAGAGAATGAAAAAAAAAGGCAAATCATTGATCATTTTACACAAAACTCCAAAAATGGGCCGGACAAAAGTATTGGCCCCCTCAGCCTAATACTTGGTAGCACAACCTTTAGACAAAATAACTGCGCACAACCGCTCCCGGTAACCATCAATGAGTTTCTTCTGCTGGAATTTTAGACCATTCTTCTTTGGCAAACTGCTCCAGGTCCCTGAGATGTGAAGGGGGCCTTCTCCAAACTGCCATCAAGAGATCTCTCCCCCACAGGTGTTCTATGGGATTCAGGTCTGGACTCATTGCTGCCACTTTACAAGTCTCCAGTGCTTTCTCTCAAACCATTTTCTAGTGCTGACCTGAAATGTGTTTTGGGTCATTGTCCTGCTGGAAGACCCATGACCTCTGAGGGAGACCCAGCTTTCTCACACTGGGCCCTACATTATGCTGCACAATTTGTTGGTAGTCGTCAGACTTCATAATGCCATGCACACGGTCAAGCAGTCCAATGCCAGAGGCAGCAAAGCAACCCCAAAACATCAGGGAACCTCCGCCATGTTTGACTGTAGGGACCGTGTTCTTTGAAGGCCTCTTTTTTTCCTGTAAATTCTATGTTGATGCCTTTTCACAAAAAGCTCTACTTTTGTCTCATCTGACCAGAGAACATTCTTCCAAAACATGTTTGGCTTTCTCAGGTTGTTAAATATCTTGTATTTGCGGGTGAGACTTGTGTGACGTGTTGTAGGCCTTATCCACAATAGGAAGAAGTCAGCTTGTTATAAATCAGTGTATGGGTTTATTAATATCTTGAAGGAAAACACAGGAACAGGGAAAATGTCCAAAATAGCACACATATCAGTCAATGTCAATAGCTTACATCTTCAGATAAGTTAAATCATCTGGATATCTTGTAGTTACAGCTTGGTTCATGCTCGTTCATCTGGTCTGGTCATCTGGGATATTCACGACATCTTGTCCAGGATGACAGAGAGGGATAGCAGATAGACCTGCCATAGATTCCCCATGGATCTCCCTCATGGATGACGATGACCCCGACGTGTGTGTCTGTCACTCATTTATATTCATGAGAGGGGGTGTTACCTTCCATCTTACAGCTATGTAAGGAGATGTCTACTATGGTGTACTCTAACCACACCCATGTTCCCAGAATATAACAAATATGATGTCAGTAGAGTGTTAACCCCATGTCTGCTAGAGAATATTGTAAATATAATATTTAACACAGGTAAGTTTTGGCAAACTCCAGCCTGGCTTTTTTATGTCTCTGGGTAAGAAGTGGGGTCTTCCTGGGTATCCTACCAAACAGGCCCTTTTCATTCAGACGCCGACAAGAACCGCTGAGCTGAGTGTGCAGCAGGGTTCAGCGTACACTCAGCTCTGCTACATCTCTTCAGTCTGTGAGAGATCCAGAGATGTTGGACAAAGGAGCCCTCAGGCCTCATCTCGAAAGACAGCAGGGACCAAATATCAAAGATGAAGTAAGAGATCAAGAGAGTAGCGGCCTGAGAGTCCTGCTGCATGAAAAAAAAAGATCCAAGAAAGAGAGTGGAGTATCAAAGAGGGGAAGTGCAAAAGGAGGAGAGGAAATGAAAGATCAGGGACAGATAGTTGGAAGTGCAAGGACACTTATAGACATTGGTCCTGACTAGTCATCAGGTGAAGATTTCCTCTAAGAACCTGCCTGTGCAAAACAGCAATACTAACCAATAAGCACGGTGAAACTCTCTGTGCAGGTTCTTAAAGGGGTTGTGCCATTATGGACACTTTTCGCCTATGCATACGTGTCTGAGCGCTAGGGGCCTGATCGCTGGGTACTCTAGTAGTCAGGAGGACGGGGATCGAAAGTTCCGCTAAAGCCTCTTTTAATGGATCCAAACATAGAAATACCAGCTCCAGACAAAACGCATCCATGACATACTTAAAGGGGTTGTCCCATCACAAGGATCCTATCTATACTGCTTGTTAATGTGGATGTAAGACTTTTCCTAAATACATTGCTTCAGCAAAGCTGCTTTGTTTGTCCACTATCTTACTTTATTCAATTCATTGTTGACACAGCCCTGACTTATCTGCTCAAAAGTCAAGTGATGTATCTGCTGCTCTCAGGGGGGAGGGACTAAGTGCAGGGAGCGAGCCTGTGTATCTAGCTATTCCTGTGTCTACACCAGGTGACCTAGCTTCCTGCTATCAGATAGGGGAGAGGAGCTGCTTTCATTTCTTCTGTTCTCCCAGTTATCAGGCTAGCTAATTCAATTGTGTTCATTATGGCAGAGACAGGCAGTGTCTGTATGTAACACAGAATGGAGTTGCTGCTGCCTGTACTTCATAGTCCAATATGGGCGGGCGGGCGGAGCTACACGTGAATTTGGGGGCAGAGCTAAATGGCAGGTTGCATGTGAAACCCCGCCCACCAAATGATGCAAGAAACCAGGAAGAAAGAAGATTTTACAGCAGTGAAGACTGGTGAGTATGTGAGGTGGGAATACCCCTTTAATGTGTATTAGACCTTAATCCACCTCCTAGCCTTGTCTTCACAAACAAAACCCAACCACCACTTATCCAACATAGATATAGCCAATGAACCAACCAATACTTTATCTGAGGTTTCCTAAAATGGATACCACTCATTCAGGAATCTACAGATTGTTTGTACACACATCAGTGGAAATAATACATCTTTCTAATACAACTTGAACAATGCATGGAAACTTTATAAAAAACCACAATAAGAAAAAGTGAATTATTGGGTTTATTTAATTTAGGAATAAAGGTGAGGTAAAGATGTCACATCTAAAATGAAATAACAGTGAACCTGGGATTTGATACTTAAGGTGTATTCGCACATGGAGATTGGTGGCATCGTCCTGATGTCTGACTGCAGAAGCGAAACCATTCGAATACATGGAACTGATTTTTAGTAGTGAAAATTTCTGAATTTTTTTTTGTCTTTTGCGAACTTATCTTTATATACAAGTAAACAATGAATCTTATAGAAATTGATAAATTGTGTATATATAACATGGAATATTGTATCAGCACAGTGGAATGATAGCCATCCTTAAAGGGAGTGTCCCCTGGCCCTAGCATATCAACCCAGCTCTGCAGATAGATAGGTTAAGGTCTCCACATTGGTGTCTCCACAACTAAGATATCAAGGTTTTAGTCCAAATGCAAATGATTTATATGGAGCAATGGTTACGCCCTTATTGGTCCAAAGAGCTCATTTGCAAATGAACAAAAACTTTAATATCTCGGCAATAGAGTCACCAATTGGAAAACACTGCTCGATTCAGGTGACCCTAACCTATCTATCTGAGGAGCTGGGATAATGTGCTGGGTCTGTTGGCACTCCCTTTAAAGGGTGCTCTTCAGGGTGTCTTGGCTTGTACCTGATGAGGTGGCCTAAGATAAAATGATTCAAGTTCTCAAACATTCCTGGCAGTATGGTAATTCAATGCCCGCTTTTCGGATACGGCATCTTCAGTCAATGTTCTTCCAGTGGTTCCTCTATCTCGGAGCATATTGCCTTAAGTAGATCGGCCATAGTTGGTTACATACAGGTAAAGATGAGGATGGCAGATGCTTGATAATCTTTAAACCACTTTCTATAGAAAAGGTTAATGTCTCCAAGTAGCTAAATGTCCTAGAACGCTGTCTGAGGTTCTTCTTCTTCATAGGCTTTATTCTGTTTCCCCTCAGTCTCACTAGTTACTACTGGAATACTGCATTCATCTTCAGGCTTGTTCTCAACCAAACTCTCAGACTGGAGCTGTTTTTCTCGATCAGCTTTTCTTTTCCTTTAGGAAACACAGGGAATTATTTTTTAACAAGCAACACTTTATTGAGACAACATAAAGTATATAGAATCTAACAATAGAATAATAACAGGATTAGGTTACAAAGAAATACACTAAGAAGCCCCCACAACCCCCCACCTGGGACAGCTTATCACCCAATATAGCAAACTCTCCTTCTCCAGTATCTGCCAAACTTAATTCTACCTTCGATTACCCCCCAGTAGCATGTTCCCCAACGTGGATCGGAAAGTTGTAAGAAGACTCTTGTTGCCAGTCCTAAGTGTTCTAGCCACCTATATATCACAGAGCTCAGCTTCTCTCCCTCTATTATATAACCCTATATATCACAGAGCTCAGCTTCTCTCCTCTATCATATAACCCTATATATCACATAGCTCAGCTTCTCTCATCTATCATATAACCCTATATATCACAGAGCTCAGCTTCTCTCCCTCTATCATATAACCCTATATATCACAGTGCTCAGCTTCTCTCCTCTATCATATAACCCTATATATCACAGAGCTCAGCTTCTCTCCTCTATCATATAACCCTATATATCACAGAGCTCAGCTTCTCTCCTCTATCATATAACCCTATATATCACATAGCTCAGCTTCTCTCCTCTATCATATAACCCTATATATCACAGAGTCCAGCTTCTCTCCCTCTATCATATAACCCTATATATCACAGAGCTCACCTTCTCTCTCTCTATCATATAACCCTATATATCACAGAGCTCAGCTTCTCTCCCCTATCATATAACCCTATATATCACAGAGCTCAGCTTCTCTCCCTCTATCATATAACCCTATATATCACAGTGCTCAGTTTCTCTCCTCTATCATATAACCCTATATATCACAGAGCTCAGCTTCTCTCCTCTATCATATAACCCTATATATCACAGAGCTCAGCTTCTCTCCTCTATCATATAACCCTATATATCACATAGCTCAGCTTCTCTCCTCTATCATATAACCCTATATATCACAGAGCTCAGCTTCTCTCCCTCCATCATATAACCCTATATATCACAGAGCTCACCTTCTCTCTCTCTATCATATAACCCTATATATCACAGAGCTCAGCTTCTCTCCTCTATCATATAACCCTATATATCACAGAGCTCAGCTTCTCTCCCTCTGTCATATAACCCTATATATCACAGTGCTCAGCTTCTCTCCTCTATCATATAACCCTATATATCACAGAACTCAGCTTCTCTCCTCTATCATATAACCCTATATATCACAGAGCTCAGCTTCTCTCCTCTATCATATAACCCTATATATCACATAGCTCAGCTTCTCTCCTCTATCATATAACCCTATATATCACAGTGCTCAGCTTCTCTCCTCTATCATATAACCCTATATATCACAGAGCTCACCTTCTCTCTCTCTCTATCATATAGCCCTATATATCACAGAGCTCAGCTTTTCTCCCTCTATCATATAACCCTATATATCACAGAGCTCACCTTCTCTCTCTCTATCATATAACCCTATATATCACAGAGCTCAGCTTCTCTCCTCTATCATATAACCCTATATATCACAGAGCTCAGCTTCTCTCCCTCTATCATATAACCCTATATATCACAGTGCTCAGTTTCTCTCCTCTATCATATAACCCTATATATCACAGAGCTCAGCTTCTCTCCTCTATCATATAACCCTATATATCACAGAGCTCAGCTTCTCTCCTCTATCATATAACCCTATATATCACATAGCTCAGCTTCTCTCCTCTATCATATAACCCTATATATCACAGAGCTCAGCTTCTCTCCCTCCATCATATAACCCTATATATCACAGAGCTCACCTTCTCTCTCTCTATCATATAACCCTATATATCACAGAGCTCAGCTTCTCTCCTCTATCATATAACCCTATATATCACAGAGCTCAGCTTCTCTCCCTCTGTCATATAACCCTATATATCACAGTGCTCAGCTTCTCTCCTCTATCATATAACCCTATATATCACAGAACTCAGCTTCTCTCCTCTATCATATAACCCTATATATCACAGAGCTCAGCTTCTCTCCTCTATCATATAACCCTATATATCACATAGCTCAGCTTCTCTCCTCTATCATATAACCCTATATATCACAGTGCTCAGCTTCTCTCCTCTATCATATAACCCTATATATCACAGAGCTCACCTTCTCTCTCTCTCTATCATATAGCCCTATATATCACAGAGCTCAGCTTTTCTCCCTCTATCATATAACCCTATATATCACAGAGCTCAGCTTCTCTCCCTCTATCATATAACCCTATATATCACAGAGCTCAGCTTCTCCCCCTCTATCATATAACCCTATATATCACAGAGCTCAGCTTCTCTCCCTCTATTATATAACCCTATATATCACAGAGCTCAGCTTCTCTCCTCTATCATATAACCCTATATATCACAGAGCTCAGCTTCTCTACTCTATCATATAATCCTACATATCACAGAGCTAAGCTTCTCTCCTCTATCATATAACCCTATATATCACAGAGCTCAGCTTCTCTCCTCTATCATATAACCCTATATATCACAGAGCTCAGCTTCTCTACTCTATCATATAATCCTATATATCACAGAGCTCAGCTTCTCTCCTCTATCATATAACCCTGTATATATCACAGAGCTCAGCTTCTCTCCTCTATCATAAAACCCTATATATCACAGAGCTCAGCTTCTCTCCTCTATCATATAACCCTATATATCACAGAGCTCAGCTTCTCTCCTCTATCATATAACCCTATATATCACAGAGCTCAGCTTCTCTCCTCTATCATAAAACCCTATATATCACAGACCTCAGCTTCTCTCCCTCTATCATATAATCCTATATATCACAGAGCTCAGCTTCTCTCCCTCTATCATATAACCCTATATATCACAGAGCTCAGCTTCTCTCCCTCTGTCATATAATCCTATATACCACAGAGCTCAGCTTCTCTCCCTCTATCATATAACCCTATATATCACAGAGCTCAGCTTCTCTCCCTCTATCATATAACCCTATATATCACAGAGCTCAGCTTCTCTCCTCTATCATATAACCCTATATGTCACAGCGCTCAGCTTCTCTCCTCCATCATATAAACCTATATATCACAGAGCTCAGCTTCTACCCCTCTATCGTATAACCCTATATATCACAGAGCACAGCTTCTCTCCTCTATCATATAACCCAATATATCACAGAGCTCAGCTTCTCTCCTCTATCATATAACACTATATATCACAGAGTTCAGCTTCTCTCCTCTATCATATAACCTTATACATCACAGAGCTCAGCTCCTCTCCTCTATCATATAACCTTATATATCACAGAGCTCAGCTTCTCTCTTCTATCATATAACACTATATATCACATAGCACAGCTTCTTTCCTCTATTATATAACCCTATATATCACAGAGCTCGGCTTCTCTCCATATATAATATAACCCTATATATCACAGAGCTCAGCTTCTATCCTCTATATTATAACCCTATATATCACAGAGCTCAGCATTTCTCATCTATCATATAACCCTATATATCACAGAGCACGGCTTCTCTCCTCTATCATATAACCATATATATCACATAGCTCAGCTTCTGTCCCTCTATCATATAACCCTATATATCACACAGCTCAGCTTCTCTCCTTTATCATATAACCCTATATATCACAGAGCTCAGCTTCTCCCCTCTATCATATAACCCTATATATCACAGAGCTCAGCTTCTCTCCTTTATCATACAACACTATATATAACAGAGCTCAGCTTCTCTCCCTCTATCATATAACCCTATATATCACAGAGCTCAGCTTCTCCCCCTGTATCATATAACACTATATGTCACACAGCTCAGCTTCTCTCCTTTATCATACAACACTATATATAACAGCAGCTTCTCTTTCTAACATATCCTGCTCCCAGATACAGAAACAAAAATTACCTGGCAGTTTCTCCTACAACCCTTATAAATTGCATCTCCAAATTGAGGGCATGAAATATTCAGGATACAATATCAAAATTACTCTGGATAAAAAACTTATTCCAGTGCGAATACTGTGCTTTCATTAATATAATACATCAACTTACTTTTTCTTGTCCCGTTGGCCAAGCACAAGAAGAGTAACAAGAGCAATAAGTAGAATCCCAACGACTACACCGAAAACTATTAACCACCCTTCAACAGATTGTCCAGACGGGGCTGCAAATGTTGGTGCAATCCCCAGAAATTCCAGAGAGTCATCATTGAGGTGGAAAGCACTATTGATACGTCCTCTCGACATCCTGTTGATAAAGCAGATCATTATTATTGCTTCATATATACGTATTTAGGAATTAACTTAGTGATCTTAAAAGATACCTGGTCGCATGAATTCTGGCCACTGAAACTAAGCAAATATCGTTGACCACTGTCATAGCCAGGTAGATACATTTCAGGGTTATAAGTTTGGTTGGACATTACATTCTCCATCCACAATTCTGTCTATTGACTTTACTGTACTTGTTTGCCCACAATGCCCCAATCTAGTAGTATATTTCCAAAATGTGGAGCACATGACATGAGGTCTTCTACTATGGAAACATAAGGGAATTCTAATACCCACCTAGATGACCATTCTGTGATCCTATTTAGTCGCAAAGGGGTACTTCTCTTATTTCAAGGGGTAAAGCCTGTACCCATATCACACCCATATCCTGTGGAAATGGGAAGGAGGAGGCCGAGCAAACCAGGGGATGTGGGCTGGGTCCGATCATAAATCCTGATCACATTAATTTTAAGTCCTTGGATTACCCCCTTAAGGTCTAAGGGAGTTGCAGGCTCTTTTTTTTTCATAGCTCCCATTGGCTTCAGTGAAAAGGGCCACGAAATCGGTATCCACCTCTTTTACAGTATATACATTATATCTGTGATAGGAGATCAAGTAGAGTCTGGATTCCAGAGGTAGAGTAGGTAGGTCCCCACTATCCTAAATCTTGCCCTGAACCAAACTATAAAAAAAATTGCCTTTACCGAACAGCTTGTTCCACATCAGATTTCGGTATTATCTTTCCAATTTCCTTAGGCATTGTGACATAAAAATAGAAGGATATTCTTTTGGTTACGTTGAAAATATGGACATCTTCATTTCTATAGAAAAAGAAAAAAGTAATAAATTTGTTCATATAACTACTATTGCTCATTTTTTTAAATACATTTTTACAATTTTCATATAATTTTTTAAACAGCATAAGCTTAATGTCCTTTGCCTTATGTGATGTTAGAAATAAAGAAGGATGTCCGGGTAGTAGGTCTTTATTTAAAGAAGGTTCTGAATTATTAAAAGAAAACTAAAAAATGAATACCCCGACACCAATCCTCTGCCACTCCCACTCCTCTACTTCATGGATCCCCAGAGGGTCTTTGTACTTCCTGGATCCTCTTGACATGGAAATGTGGCTGCTCAACCAGTCAGTGGCCACAGCAGTGACCGGCTACAACCAATAGTGTTAAGAGGAACCCAGAATTATGGAGAGTAATGGGGTCCCTTGAAAGTGTTGGGATAGAGCAGCAAAGGATTGGTAAGATTAGTATAGCGGTCTCTCAGGTTACAATATTAAATGGGTTTTCCCATCTCAGTGTTTCAGCAGTTTGCCTGCTGTCTTTTCTTCTCACTTCCTGTATTCTCCCCTCCGCCTCCCTCCCTTGCTGAACAGGACATTGAAGTATCACAGTACTAATACAGAGCAGATAATATGCACATGCTTGTACTGAACAGGCTCAGTGTTATCTGTGTGTTTACATAGAGAGATAACAGACCGGACTTTATCAGCAAATTGCAATTAGCTGAACTGATTGTCCTGCCGGCAGAGCAGTGAGTAAGTGATGTCACTTGTCCTATCTCACAGGTCTGTGGTTATTGCAATGCTGTGTATACAATGGGAGGAATAAGGTCACGCAGCAGGCAAACAAAACAGTATTCCTAAAGCAATATATTTAGGAAAACACATCATTTCACATAAGCTACCAGTATAGATAGAATCCATGAGATGGGAATACCCCTTTAATTCGTTATGGGACAGCAATTGTAAGTTGAGACCATAACTCTATGGAAAACTTGTAAGTGCTTATGAAGACCCCCATAATATTACCAAAAAAGATTTTAAAAATTTCAGATAACTAATATAGATACAATGCATTCTTACACATTTAGGGTCCTGAAATGTGTACACAGTGCACCTGAAAAATAACATGGAGTTGCTCTTACCCGGTGTCAAAAAGAATAGTTCATCCTGGCACAGGTGAAACTAGTAAAAAACATGTAGTACTGCACTATACTGTAGAGAGGCGCTACTAGTCAGCCAGTCATATGCACTTAATGGTATGACCCTGCTGATGTGTTGGACTGTCCAGCAAAAACCATTGCATTGCGAAAATATAAGATCCTAAGACCACATTAATATGAGGGACCACTATATTAATATTTTGTGGCCTCTTCATGAATTATTCCTCTGCCAGAATGGAAATCTATACCAGTTAGGAACTAGTGTGAGTTCCTAACTGGTTTAGAACATATCTACACTCAACGGCCACTTTATTAGGTACACCTGTCCAACTGCTCGTTAACACTTAATTTCTAATCAGCCAATCACATGGCGGCAACTCAGTGCATTTAGGCATGTAGACATGGTCAAGACAATCTCCTGCAGTTCAAACCGAGCATCAGTATGGGGAAGAAAGGTGATTTGAGTGCCTTTGAACGTGGCATGGCTGTTGGTGCCAGAAGGGCTGGTCTGAGTATTTCAGAAACTGCTGATCTACTGGGATTTTCACGCACAACCATCTCTAGGGTTTACAGAGAATGGTCCGAAAAAGAAAAAACATCCAGTGAGCGGCAGTTCTGTGGGCGGAAATGCGTTGTTGATGCCAGAGGTCAGAGGAGAATGGCCAGACTGGTTCGAGCTGATAGAAAGGCAACAGTGACTCAAATAGCCACCCGTTACAACCAAGGTAGCCAGAAGAGCATCTCTGAACGCACAGTACGTCGAACTTTGAGGCAGATGGGCTACAGCAGCAGAAGACCACACCGGGTGCCACTCCTTTCAGCTAAGAACAGGAAACTGAGGCTACAATTTGCACAAGCTCATCGAAATTGGACAATTGAAGATTGGAAAAACGTTGCCTGGTCTGATGAGTCTCGATTTCTGCTGCGACATTCGGATGGTAGGGTCAGAATTTGGCGTCAACAACATGAAAGCATGGATCCATCCTGCCTTGTATCAACGGTTCAGGCTGGTGGTGGTGGTGTCATGGTGTGGGGAATATTTTCTTGGCACTCTTTGGGCCCCTTGGTACCAATTGAGCATCGTTGCAACGCCAAAGCCTACCTGAGTATTGTTACTGACCATGTCCATCCCTTTATGACCACAATGTACCCAACATCTGATGGCTACTTTCAGCAGGATAATGCGCCATGTCATAAAGCTGGAATCATCTCAGACTGGTTTCTTGAACATGACAATGAGTTCACTGTACTCCAATGGCCTCCACAGTCACCAGATCTCAATCCAATAGAGCATCTTTGGGATGTGGTGGAACGGGAGATTCGCATCATGGATGTGCAGCCGACAAATCTGCGGCAACTGTGTGATGCCATCATGTCAATATGGACCAAAATCTCTGAGGAATGCTTCCAGCACCTTGTTGAATCTATGCCATGAAGAATTGAGGCAGTTCTGAAGGCAAAAGGGGGTCCAACCCGTTACTAGCATGGTGTACCTAATAAAGTGGCCGGTGAGTGTATATATATATGTAATTGTCTGCCCATATGAAAGCAGAAATATTGAATAGACCATGAAATATGGACTTTGCCACTTGGATATTGTACTACTATTGTGCATAGGATAGAGGTTAGTGAAATAAAATAAAACAAAAGTTGAAAAATAATACTTACGAAAATTGTATCTCCTGTTTCTTCTCAGTATCAAAGTATTTTGACATGGCATAAGCAATGGTTGACCTGAACAGATTCAGCTCACTCTCATCCCATTGGTACTGTCAGGTTAAAGAAAAAATCTGTTAGAATAAAGCTCAGTCAGCACTTGTATCAATAAGGGCTAGTTCACACAGGGGCAAGGAGGCGGATTTCGCCTCAAAATCCGCCTCCATACAATGGAGCTGCCCTTTCTTCAGGCGGATCCTGCGGCTCCTCGAGCCGCGGCTTCCACCTGGCGGCAGCAACCTTGAAGTCGGCCCATTCATTTGAGCCGACTCCGGATGGGGAATCCCCGACCACGATGGTCGTGGCAGGCGGGTTTTGACCTGAGAGTGACGGCTCCCCGCGTCACTCTTGGTGCCAAAATCCGCCCCACCGCCCCCCGTGTTAACGAGCCCTAAAGGTTATTTAGTTTTAGATACCTATTTTTGGATTTTCCACATCCCTATTTTTTCTCTGTTTTGATTTTTGAGGTATTTACTTACAGTTTATGTATAATTTTGGTAAAAAAGAAACTACATCATGTACATTTCAAAAAATTTTCTTACACAATTCAATTGTGTATCAGGGCATGCAATAAAACCCATACCGCCATTGTACCCTAGTGGTAGTGATATATTGTAAGAGGCCATTAGCTCTGAACTAAAAGGAGCACAATCATGTATTTTCCTGAATGGATTCCATATCTACATCACTCTGCAGTACATTATACATTAAAAGGTCTTAGATCACGTTCTTGCATTTGGTTGGTTTCCATCTTACCGCATTGTCTCCTAGCCCGGCTATCAGACTTATCCTCACTTTGATTGAACTGTCTGTGTCTAAAAAGTGGAAGGAAAATACTTCAGTAACTTACTTGGCTTAACAAAGAAATAAATGTACACTTATTATATGACAGGCTAATGCCATAAACATTTATATACTATGTAAAACTATAGTAAGGTCTTATGCTTTGGCGTAACTATAGGGGTCACAGTGGTGGCAGCTGTAACCAGACCTAGAAGCCAATGGAGCCCACAGGTCATCCTCAACACTAGGACTGGATAAACTTCTTTGATTCCCTTTCTGATTTAATAACCGGCAGTCTGTGCTCCTAAAATTATAACCCCTGCCCTCTGGTGCACTGGAGTAAGAAGATTTATGATGCACAGCCTTTCACTGTCAGAAAGGAGAATATTAACCGTTTATGAACATAAAATAGCAGTTGTTTTGCAGCATATAGTCAAGTGGGAGGTTGTGGCACAAAAGGGGGCATGATTATTATGTGGGGAGGATTTCCCAATTCTCAGTAGAGTATATTAAATAATAGTGTTTATTCACATAGATAAAGTAAAGCGACATTTCAGTCTTTCATATACGGACTTTGTTGAATGGTGTCAGCAGAATCACCTCAGGATTAATGCTGGGAAGACCAAGGAGATGGTGGTGGACTTTAGCAAACGGAGAAGTGCTCCGTCCCCGGTGGAGATCCAAGGACATGCATTGAGATAGTCAGGACCTATAAGTATCTGGGCGTGCTCCTCAACAATAAACTAGATTGGGCTGATCACCTGGAGGCGCTGCACAGAAAGGGCCACAGCAGACTCTACCTGCTCAGGAGGCTGAGGGCCTTCGGAGTCCAGGGGACACTTCTTAGGGCCTTTTTCAACTCTGTGGTTGCTTCTGCCATCTTTTTCCGTGTGGCCTTCTGGGGAAGCAGTATATCAACCAGGGACAGAAATAGACTTGACAGGCTGATCAGAAGGGCCAGCACTGTCCTGGGGAGCCCCCTGGACCCAGTACAGGTGGTGGGTGACAGAAGGATACCGTCCGTGGTGACCTCCATGCGGGAGACTAAATCCCACCCCATGTATGAGACCTTGATGGGACTTGGCAGCACTGTAAGTGACCGTCTGCTTCACCCCAAGTGTGAGAAGGAGCGCTATCGCAAGTCCTTCCTCCCAACCGCGACCAGGCTGTATAATCTACATCAGTCCAAGCGAAGATCACTCCGCACAGAGAATTAATGATTATGACTATGAAGTCTTCCTTCTTTCTCTTCTGTTCCTTAGCTGTGGACTCCTAGTATATCTTCTCTTCTCAGCTTTTGTGTGTCTACTTCCGTAATACATTACTGGGTACTATCCTGTATCTGTATTACTATGCTGCTGTAACATACTGAAATTTTCCCACTGTGGGACTATTAAAGGATTATCTTATCTTATCTTATCTTCATCAGGCTCTATAACACATTAACAAAGTGAAACACTATGAGCCACAAGACATTCTACATGAAAATCAAATACATGAATATCCATATATATACAAAAATCATTATTGTCACAAATCTTATAGTAGTAAATACAACTAAATAAAGACAATGTAGAATGTCTTGTGGCTCTTAGTGTTTCACTTTGTGTGTTATAGAGCCTGATGAAGGCCGTATATGAGAGGCCGAAACGTCGCTCGACTTTATCTATGTGAATAAACACTATTATTACATATATTCTACTGGGAATTGGGAACTCCTTCCTATTGTTGATACACTGGATTTGGACCCTACTTACACAATGTGGTGGAGTGCACCCTACACCTTGTATTACCTGATTATTATGTGGAAGGCCATCATTTCATATACCATTACACATAAGAAATTTCATAAGCAAGTGGGCAACTCTCTTAAGTTGGTTCTAAGTGCTAGCCATATATTTGGCAGCTTTTCAAGGTTCATGTGACTTGTACAGAATTTTTTTCTCCCAATGCAGGAGATTTATCACAAGGGAAATTTTGAAAGTCAGTTGTGCTGGAGTCTGTGTCACTATGATATGCACCACCTCTATCCTACTGTCACACGATGATACTCCACCTTGTATACCACACCCTTCCTTTTATTTTTTTAAATTCCAACTAAATATTTGATGTAGCTCAATCCAACAGTCTAACTGTGCCCACTCTTCCACCCAATTTTCAAAATGGAACTAAGTGACGTATAAAAAAATTCAAAATGTTGCAAAAACTTTTATGCAAATGAGCCCAAAAACTCACAAAACTCCAGAATTCTGGTGTGCAGCGATTACTACATTAAAAATGGGACCTGCACAGGCTGCTGGTAAAGTCATCAATTCATAAGAAATAAAACATGGCTGTCGCTATCACTGAGTTGCAAAATGTCTTTGTTTAACTCCTACACTCAATGTTGGTTTATCAAATAAGAAACAGAAAATAAAATGAATTTACATGGATCCCACTCTGTATTCCAACCAACTTTTCTATTATAGGCCGCATTATTTTGTCGTAACCATTCATACAACGGTTGAAAGTAGTTTAGCAGTGGCTGGGCATCCATCTTGGTTCCACCTGTGATGATTTCTAGAGCTTCAGTCCAAGGCTTTGAGCCTCCTAGTGCCAACATGGACCTGTGAAATACGTTACTTGTAAATGCATGAAGGCATACTTAGATGAGAAAAACAAACCAAACTTGTGAATGGTACAAAAATAGTATCTGCCACGTACCGTAGTTTAGTCCCTGCGGCTGTAGAGTTAGTGATGTCACAAGTATGAAGGGGACCATTATGATTGGCGAGCTTACAAAGCGCATCCTGGAACTGGAACTGGTATATAGTCCGGGTGTAATATCTATAGGACAGACACGGAGAGACCACATTATATATCAGTATCCTTACATTGTTATATCCTGAGCTATACCTTCTACATTGTCTACCAATAAGTATTTGGACACCCAGTAAAGTTCTGCAGAGGTGGAGTTATGGTCTGGGGGTGTTTCTCCTGGTATGGATGAGACCCTTGGTCCCAGTGCATGGTAAACTCAACGCCGACGCCTATTACACTATCTTAGATAACAGTGTGCTTCCTACATTATGGCGCTTCTATGGGTCGGACCAATGTTACTTCCAGGATGACAATGCCAGCTGTCATGTAGTGAGGTCTACCATGGCTTGATACAGCGACAATCAGGTTATCGACTGGACTGGCCTGCCCAGAGCCCAGACTTGAACCCTATCGAGCACCTCTGGGATGAGTTGGATCGCCGAACTAAGGGATGCAGCAGCCGACCAAAATCAGTGAAAGAACTTACCTGTCTGCTCCAAGCCGAATGGAATAAAATACCACGACTTGTGGAAAGCATGCCCCTCTCACTGGGGCACCTAGGCTGCATTCTGGCAGGCCTTTACCATTACCTGCCTGCATGTTTGGTCTAAGCAGGGTTGTCATATCTCACCTAGTTACTTTTATAAGTAACCAGTCACATTAAAGTTATATTCATGTACAGTACTTTACAGTATTTCCTATACAAGATGCAAAAAAGATCCTGACAATCCCTGGCATTTACAGGGCTGAAACGCTGCAGTAAATTAACAATAAATTCATTTTTTTTGCATTGGGTAGAATATATTTACAAAAATCTCAGCTACGTTGCAGGGACTGTAAATTGCCGCATTGTTGATGCAGGTATTGCTACAGCGTCATAAATGCAGCATTTCCGCTCTGCGTTTGCTCAGCCTACGCTTATTTCTTGACCATCTACCAAACAAGGACAATTAGCCAATAAGAGGACATTGTAGTTTTGTCATTGACTACTATTATTACTGTATGTACCTGATAAAAGAATAATCATTTGCCACATGGAAGAGCGCTGCAGGATCACAGTATGATTCGTCGTGAGGAACGGGCTCCACTACACCAACAAGCTCTCGCCTAGAAGTAACAAACACATCAGAGAACTGTACATTAGACTATAAGAATATATTGCACATGGCAAAATTCATAGTAGCGAATAATGCGATTTCAGTAATTCAGACGCAGAATTTTTTTTTTTTTTTTTAATGTAGATTGTGAGCCCCACATAGAGCTCACAATGTACATTATTTTTCCCTATCATTATGTCTTTTTTGGAATATGGGATGGAAATCCATGCAAATACGGGGAGAACATACAAACTCCTTGCAGATGGTTTTATGCCCTTGGCAGGATTTGAACACCAGGACTCCAGCGCTGCAAGGCTATAGTGCTAACCACTGAGCCACCGTGTGGCCCCTAATGCAGAGTTTTTCAATGTTACCAAATCTGTTGCAGAATTTGAAAATTCTGCATTAAATTCCGCACTGGCCAGGCAGTATTTTTCCTCCATGTGGAATCAAAATCAGCTCCAAATTTCTCCATGTGAACATGACTTACGTTTGCTCCCTTTCCAGTGCATTTTATCCTACATGGGTTATCATAAAGAACCCCAGATATCTCTACTCATAGACATAAACTTTGCTGGAATCCAAGTATAAAAAAAACCTAAATAATTCGTTTTATCTGGAAACCTGGTGACTCCGGTCCCGGATTTGTTTCAGGTCGAATAGGTTTGTATAGAAGTGGAAGTGAAATTATTATACTTTGAGGTCTCTTCAGACTCCAGAGTAAAATAGGTAGATGTGTACAAACATAAAAAACATTTATACCCACCTTCTCTCACCTCATTTGGGCCTCCTTGCGGCATGAGACACTCTTTCTTGGCCTCCTTGGTGGCATCATTTTCCCGGGGTCACACACTCAGCATGCCCATGTGACCACTGTGGCTCATTCACATGCCTTAGTAGTGACCCTGGGAACATGATGTCACCAGGAGAGCACCGGATGCCACGAGGAGGTCCAAAAGTGGTGAAGGTGAGGGAAGGTGATTATAAGGCCGGGGTCCCAAAGGTCGGAATTGTGGCCTTTTACAGTATCAGTAATCGCGAATCCCATGCCCACTTTGTGGTAAAAACTGCAGCGCGGACACGCTGCAATTTGCAACACTGGCTTCCCCGTAAATATAATTGTGACATAAAGTCCAGGGAGGAAAACTCCGCCAGCTTTCTGTTTACAGCGCTGTTGGAAGAACTGTGATGCGTTCCTGCCGCGGTTTTTCCTGCAGCACTTTATAGCTGCGGGTTGTCCCATGGGGCCTTAGCCTAAAAGTTTTTTTTTATTTTTTAAACTCCCCTGGGCCTCCGAATATTATATTCAATGCATGTTGCCGCGACCATTTTAGCTAATCTTAATCCCTAATCAGGGCCGGCTCCAGGTTTTTATGGGCCCTTGGGCGACAGAGCCTCAGTGGGCCCCCTTGTAAAGGAAGCGGGGGGAGTCGAGACACTGTGCGTCGTAGATGAAGCAAGTGACGTCATGCAGGAGTGTGGCGTCACCAACGCCATACCTCCCAATTTTTAAAGAGAAGAAAGAGGAGCAAAATGTGCGGCGCGCGGCGGCAAATTTGGCTCCACCTACTTTTGTTGATTCCACCCATTCTCATTCATTTATAATGTGCTCCCACACAGTACAATCCTCCTACAGTCACCCGTAAATTATATGCCCCCCTCCATCTCTCCCCCAGTTTCATATACACCCTTCCTCTGCCCCCAGTTTCATGTCCCCCCTCCATCTCTGTCCCCAGTTTCATCACGTTCTCCCCCTTCATCTGCCCACAGTTTCATGTCCCCCATCTCTGCCCCAGTGTCATGCTGTTCCACCCCCCCATCTGCCCCAGTGTCATGCTGTTCCCCCCTCCCCTTCATTTGCCCCCCCGTTTCATTGGGCCCCCTCCATCTTTGTCCCCAGTTTCATGCCGTTCTCTCCCCACCACCTTCATGTTCCCCAGTGTCATGCCGTTCCCCCCCTCCCCTTCATTTGCCCCCCAGTTTCATGGGCCCCCTTCATTATGTTCCACCTTTATATTTAATACAAAACAAACACTTACACTCACCTTCTATCACTCACCTTCCATCGATCCCCTGACGCTCCTCTCTCCAGTCACATACGCGATTAAAGCAGGAGCTGTGAGTTCAGCTCCTGCTTAGCTGCGGCCCGGCTTGCATGTGTATGCGTGATGACGTCATCGCACCTACACACGCAAGCCGGGCCGGAGCTTTAAAGTAGGAGCTGAACTCACAGCTCCTGCTTTAATCGCGTATGTATTCCAGCTCATCGGCGGACGGACGCCGATGAGCTGAAATCTTGACAGGCAAGTGCCGGGGGGCCCCCAGAGGCTCTGTGGGCCCCGGCACTTGCCCGACTATGCCGTGCGCTGATGCCGGCCCTGTCCCTAATTGTTCGGTTTAGTTAAAAACTGAACAATTTGGGATATTAGGGTTGAATTGAAGCAGTTTGCCCATCTCTAGTCACTGACAGAAAATGGATTTTATGTGTTGTATTAAATCACTCAATAAAATCATGTATGTAACTCACCCTAGTGTCACCTATGTGTAGTAAAAACATGTTAAGTGCATACATATATTAGTCAGACCCCCAGATTGTTTAATGAACGATGCCAGTCTGGAAAACATTATGACTGCTTACTTCATTTCCCACCAGGTCTTCATCCATTGGTCCTTTGGGATTTCCTCACTGAACACCTTCCATCTCCATTGCTCCAACATGTATGTGAAAGGCAACGTGCCGACAATAGTAAGTGCTTGTCTAAGCAGGAAGTTTATCTTAGTTTCTGAAAATGACATCATACATGGATTACTGTCTCAGAATACTTCTCAGGGTGGGATCACACTGCCGTTATTTCATGTCCATCGCTCTCATCTGTCATAGAATGAGAACAACGGACATCAAAAGACAGATGCAGATGCAGCCCCCTCTGTCAGGAGTCCATCTGCATTCACTATGTAAAAAACATGATGAAAGCTTTCTTTTTCCATGTTTTTTTTTTTACTTTTTTCATGGAAGAAAAGTCTGGCATGCAAGTGTGGTAATATATAGTTACCACCGCCTCTGCCCCATGCACTGTAATGGGAGTTCTGGAATTAGTTGTCGTACTCGACTCTCCCTGGTGCTCCACCACCTACTTTATTACATTTTTTATGGAATATTTTTGATGTACAAAAACTGGTGTACAGGGTTTATTTATTGGGCCTTCCTTGATTCCAATAGTATATGACTTAGCTGGCTAGATACCAACACTTTTATAAAATTTCCATTTATTAGTTGCTGTGCAAACTAAGTTCAGTGTGAGCCTGGAGTCCTTGTATTTTTTTTTTTTTTTAATGTAGATTGTGAACCCCCATATAGGGATCACAATGTACATTTTCCCCACCTATTAGTATGTCTTTGTAGAATGGGAGGAAATCCACACAAACACGGGGAGAACATACAAAATCCTTGCAGATGTTGTTCCTGGTGGGATTTGAACCCAGGACTATAGTGCTGCAAGGCTGCAGTGCTAACCACTGAGCCACTGTGTTGCCTCCTTGCATTTTTCTGTGATGGATCTCCCACCACTTTGCCATTGATTGACTGATTTCTCCCTATTATTCCACATAGGGAGAAAGCTGTTAATTAGAGATGAGCGAACAGTGAAATATTCGAGATTTGATATTCGTTTCGAGTAGAGCCTCAATATTCGACTACTCAATCGAATATCGAATCCCATTACAGTCTATGGGAAAAATTGCTCGTTTCAGGGGAAACCACTATTCGACTAAAGGAGTCACCAAGTCCACAAATAGCAGGAGGAGAGTGTTTAAGAGGATCCCTGTGTAGTTAAAGCACACGGACCCCATTATAGTCTATGGGGTCCGTGCGCTTTAACTGCACAGTGCTTGCAGTTGCACTGATAAAAAGTAAGCTCCCTCGTAACCGCAAGCTGCCAGCTCTCCCGACTAGCAAAGACGAGCCTGCGGCAAATCAACGCTGGTTCTGCAGCAGGCTCGCCCTTGCCAGTTGGGAGAGCTGGCAGCTTGCTGTTACGAGGGAGCTTACTTTTTCTCATAGGAATGAACTGACCAGCGTTGATTGGCCAGTGTAAAGCATTCGGCCAATCACTGCTGGTTCTGCTGGAGGATCGTCTGTGAGGAGGTGGAGTCTAAAATCGGACCACAATGGAGACTGCTGTTGTCCGATTTTAGACTCCACCTCCTCACAGACGAGCCTCCACCAGAACCAGCATTGATTGGCTGAATGCTGTACACTGGCCAATCAACACTGGTCAATTCATTCCTATGAGAAAAAGTAAGCTCCCTCATAACAGCAAGCTGCCAGCTCTCCCGGCTAGCAAGGACGAGCCTGCTGCAGAACAAGCTGGTTCTGAATCGAATATTTACTGCGAATAGCTAGTAGTATTCGATCGAGTACGAATATTTCGAGTACCATAGTATTCAATTGAATACCTACTTGATCGAACACTACTCGCTCATCTCTACTGTTAATCAGAAGTGGGTGAAGGAACCCACTGCTTATGAATATTGAGGATTCACATCTGTCAGAGAACTCCAGGCCCCCATTTGGGGCAATGGTCAAACTCCAGGCACAGGTAACTTGAGACTCCTTGGACCCTGTGCAAAATATGTAACAGGGCCCCTACCTACCTACCTACCTAAGACTATGGGACTGATAAAGATAGCCGAGTGCAATACTTGTGACCCCAGCGATCAGATACTAATTGGTAATTTAGTTCATTAAGTAGTTTACCGTCATCTTCTACAAAATTAGAAGGCAGCAGCTGGAGAGACTTTAAGTGTGTAGGTGTCGCTGCAGAAAGAGACATGATTTCTCCTACAGCTTCATGGAAACCTTCATTGGCGCCATCTCTTAGCAGCATGGGAAGAGGGTGGTATGCCATGTCATACTGGATGTGTCCCAGCTCATGGTGGACAGTGAGAAAGTCTTCCATGTTTATTTTAGTGCACATCTTTATTCTGTTGGAAGAAAAGATGATTATTATTAGTATAAATACTGATACTACAGTGAAACCTCCAAAGGCCAGGGCCCCACATGGCGTAAATGGTTTACTGTCCCTGCATAGCGGATGGGATATTAGCGAATCTCATTCACACACTGCGGAAGAATACATGAAGCAAAGATTTCCAGCATGGCAATTATAACTACGGAAACGCTGGCGGTTTCCCTATAGGTATAGTGGAAGCAGAAAATCCACAGAGTAAACTTCTGTGGATTTTCTGTGAAAAGCACAGTGGGAGAATCTGCAATGCGTTGCCATCATGGTTTTTCCATCTGCCACCAGCGCTTTTTTGCTTCTTGGGACAATATCCTAAAGATCAACATCCAAAACTATATTAGAAATGGCAGTCATAGTAAATGGAAGAGATCAGTAAGAATAAGGGCTTACCTATATTCATGCAACAGTGAATATCGACCATGGGACGGATGTTTTGTTAATGGTCATCACACGACCACATCAATTACACTGTACGTGAATGGGGGTTCATTGTAACAGACGTCAAAATATAGGTCATGTTCTATTTTTACCCATTTTCACGGATCCCTAGGTACAATGCAATGTATGAGGAATCCTTTAAAATGGTGTGAATCCAGGCGTATTCAGATGACTGACATTCACATCTGTTGTGAGTCTGATGAACTAGACTGCACACAGACCCATTGCACTAAATGGGGCCAAACACAAACCCACTTAAAGGATGCCCTTTACTGGTCTAAATTTCTCACCCCAAATAGTACATGCGGATACCTATTAGCAAGGTCAAGCTCAGTTTTGGAATGGCTCTTCTTGTGACATGGGCAATAAATGTGCCTTTTTGGGACAGGACTGTCACATAAAGCAGTCATGTCACATATAAAATGAGAGAAAGCCTGGTGGATGTAGGACCATGCTAGTCTGGGAGATATGCCCACTCTTCCAGATACTGGGAGGTTATTTCAAGTGAACACAACCAGGAAATCCCAGCCAGTCTTCCATGCTAGTACTTGCCAGGCCTGAAGCTGAGTAGCGTCTGCACATTCAGCTGAGAACGGCCATTGACCATGTGTTATATGTTTCTATTGTAAGTAGGGGGTCACCTTAATAGGCCTTAATGTCTCATACCTAAAATCATTCATTCCCAAGTCCCAGGCTGTGGGGTGGCAGACCGCTTTCCTGCCATCGGTTGGTTCGACAAGCATAGAATTAGTCCAGAAGTTGTCGTTCAGACGAAAGAGGCCAACTGATATAAAAAATTTCTCAGCTTCTTTGAACATTCTCTCCACAGTCCATCCCTAGAGGTCAGAAAACAGAGTATAAGCCATTACTTTTATTGTTAACATCAGCATGTCCATTTAATAGGTGAACAGGGATAAGACAAAGGGTCTGTTTTTCAGCACCACTTTGGTTCATGGCCCATTGAAGTGCATAGAAATTCCCATTCTCCATAGTATGGAGCGCAGGGACCCTAGGATGCTTCTTTGGGTGCTATTTGATGGGGATATTCACCTCTAAAAGCAATGAAGTATACAACAATTTTTCCAGAATCGAGCACAGAAATTCAGCTGATAGAAAGCTCATGAAACAAGAATATTCACAAAAGAGGAAATGTTAAAATTTGTCAGGTCTCCTCTGCTATGATGTGTGAGATAAGCAGAGGGTAGAGGAGGGGAAACTGAGCTCCGCGATACAGGCTGAAGGGAATTGCAGAAGAGGTGTTTGCAACTTTTTGTGCAACTTTTTGCATTCCTCTGATTCCACTTTTGAAAACTGAGCATGGTTGGCCTGTCTGTCTGTAGACTAGATTTATCAAATGTAGCTTTTTAGGCTAAGGCCTCATGGTCCGGAACCGCTGCGCTAAAGCACGGCGGGAACAACTGCAGCGTAAACGCATTGCGGTTCTTCCCGCAGCACTTTGAACAGAAATTTCACAGAGTTTTCCTCCGCGGACTTTCTGTTACAATTATATCTATGGAAAAGTTGCTGGCATTTCTGTAGATATAATTGACATGCTGCGATTTTCAAAACCGGTTTTGGAAATCGCAGCGTGTCCGCACTGCAATTTTTTGCACAAAGTGGGCATGGAATTCGCATGAATCCCATCCTGTTTACAACGCCGCGATTTTTCCCAAGGTGTTTCCGCCGCGGCCAAATGGAAGTGTAATGTCCCGGTACTGCTCGTCTCATTCCCTTTAATAGTCCGTGCAGACCGAGATGGTATGGACATTTGCATATAAGGTAAAGCATATTTCTATTCTACCAGAGCCAGCACACATGGGGGTCTATTAATGCGCCATCTTGTGGATGTTTTTGTGAACTACACCTGCCTATACTTTGCCATTGTAATTTGAGTTGTCAGTGTGAAGGTGTGTCCAGTATAATCAGGTGACCTTCAGGACTGGCCTGGAGGAGGAGGGGTTACAGCCCCCTCTAGGGGGGTTGGGGACCTTTGGCTTTGGTCTTTTGTGTGGAGCGACAAGACAAGACATGTGGACCTAGCAGCACATGGAGAGCTGAAAATGGCAGCCAACTCTGAGAGCACTTCCCACAGAGATGGCTTTTCCTCTGTCCTCAAGATTCTCCTCAGAGAGTGTTTTCCTCTGAAGTTCCAAGCTCACAAGCACTAAAAGCTTATGGACCTGCAAGTCATTTGACCTAGAAAGTAGAGCAACGTTTCAGAACAGAAGTGTTACGCTAGGTTCACACTAGCGTTCGGCTCTCCGTCGTTCGGGTCTGCATGGAGACATGAACGATGAAGAGCCTGTTTACTTAAAAGGTGGTTACCCGCAGACCCCATAGACTATGATGGGATCCGCCAGGTGTCTGCCAGTTTTATACTGAAACCAGCAGAGAAAAAAGTTCTTGTTGCCAATTTTAGCCAGAATCTGCTGTGGAGTCTGTCTGTTTTGTAGCAAACATGATATTATTACAGGTCATAATAACATTGCACAGTCACTATAAAGGAGACTGCACACAGAGTTTACGCTCGCTCATTCTGATCGTAAAACTCGTTCAGAGTGAGCGGCGTAAAAAACAGATCCGATTGACTTGAATGGGTGCTGGCATACGCGTGCTACCCATTGAAATCAATGGGAGGCTTTTTTACCTATTGCTTTCAATGTGATACGCGCGTATGCCAGCGCCCATAGAAGTCAATGGGATCTGTTTTAACGCCGCTCACTCTGAACGAGTTTACGTTCAGAATGTGCGGAGCGTAAACTCCGTGTGAAGGCTCCCTAACAATCTGTACAATATAAATAGTGAACATTAATTGTTCAAAAGAATACCAAATGCAGTACAAAGTTGTTTGTATAGCCCCAGTAAAGCCCCATTCACACGACCATAACTGTGCACAATTGTGGATCCGTACAGTATTAAGGTTAAATTGCCGTGTTGGCACTTTGTGATAAATTAGTGGGTTTTGGGTTGCAGTTTGGGCACTCGGTCTCTAAAAGGTTTGCCATCACTGCCCTATAGTCACGCCGCTGTCAGGGTACGGAACGTAAATGCTTAAATTTTTATGAAAGTTGGTGTGTTTGCTTTTTTCGTTGTTTTTGCAACCAATTCTGTAGTCTTACCTGAGCAACCATAGTAGGTGTAACATCAATGCTTTCTTTATCTGGATATGGGACTGCAATAGAGTATAAATTTGTCCAAAATCTGCCCCACATGTCACCTAGTGAAAAAGGAGAGTCATAGTAATTCAACCAGTGATGAAAATTACCTACTGTAGATATCCACATGCACATATACCCGTATAGTGGAGAAGAGGAGGAATAGGAAGAGGTGGAAGAAGAGAAGGAGGATAAGAAGATATGCTTATAGCATTCATGTATTACGGTGTCTGATAAAAGTTTACCAAGTAAATGTGCAGGAAGTGATCCATGGGAATCGATATACTCTGAGCCATATTTGTCCTGTAATTTGGATCTCACATATGCATGTAGCTCCTTGTATAGTGGTAGGATCTGTAAATCAGATGGATAAAAAAAATTACATATATCTTCATTGATAAGATCAGCAAACCATTGGCAGGGTCACTATATGTCACAGGGGTGTGTAATGCTGTAGTCACTGGGCCCACATTTGGGGACAGGATTGCTGGACATAATAAGGATGTATCATGACTATCTCATTGCACCCTGCAGGTTTAAACCAGAATTTCAGTTTCAGGAATGATATAGGGGCTGGGACCAGGGGTAGATGAGAGTGGAAGCCCACCTAGGGTGCCGCTTCACAAAATGAAATAGGGTGAGCACAGTTTCATCACGTTTTTGATGCCATTTGAGGAAAAACCATAGAGAAGTTTATGTCCATTGAGCCTTGTTAAAGGAACTTGATGACATCATCAAATGTTCTATAGCCCACTGGGAGACGTCTGCCCTAAGGGATTGGTCAATGCTGTTTTACTAGTGGGATAAATAACATTTCATGATGTATTAAGCTGCAGGTCCTTAGTCACTTTTCCATTGCATAGTTCAGGAATTACTTGGTTTGAGCAATCTCAACTTGGTTTGGATTTTGGGGTCTGTAGTATATTTATCTTGGGGTCTGCCCTGAGGTTTGTATGTATTCTATATATTTGTATGTGTGATCTGGGGTCTGTATTCTAGGGCACATATTTATGTGGAGGTTTCTTGTGGGGGCTACAGCGGAAATGTATCACGTTTTTTCAGAAGCATTTTCCACAGAAAGCTCACAGACTTTCCATCCTCTATTATACGGAAAGAGCCAACATTTCCGTAGATATAATCGACATGCGTAATACGATTTTTGGAAATGTAGCACTTCCACCACAAATTCTTTTCTGCAATGTGTGGATGGGATTAGCCAGAATCCCATCCATTTTACAAGTAACGTAAGATGCTGCATTCCCGGTTTAGGAATACTGGCCTGGAACGACAATGCTACAATTATAGTCTTTCCAGATACCTCTGCGAAGGTTTTGTCCACATCGTTCCTCAGGTCTTCTCTGCTGTAATTATACTTGGCATCATCACTCAAGGTTTCATAATTTCCTCTCCAATAATCTCCATAATCTGCATAACCTAAAGAAAGCACAACAATAAAGGATTTTAATTCGCACCAATATCGCAGATTTTATCCATATCCTTATTTTTATATTAGAAGGGGCTTCTCTATGTAAATATCATAGCCAATGTCAGTCTAATTTTGCTGCGGATTTTCTGTGAAAAGCGTTGCGGAAAAAACGCTATGTGTTTCCACCGTGGTCTTTTCCATAGCGCCTTAAATAGTTCTGACATATAAATGCTGTATGAGGTTTGCTCCTTTAAAGGATGTCTATCAGGCCCAAAATACTTCCCTAACCAATACTGCTGTTCAGGGGCTCTTAATAGGAGCAGAAACTTACCTTTGTGGCCACAAACCAATAAAGTAATGCAGAGATAAACAACGTTTTATGGATATGCAAATAAGCTTTCAAGTGCACAGGGGGCGGGATCAGTTTCCAAGATTTGCCTACATGACACAGGCAGAGGCAGAAGATGTCAGATACTGGGCAGAGATTCCAGGGGACAATGACAGCATTTGTAACTGTCTGCAGGCAAACTGGTCCCACCCATGAACCAGGGTGATTTACATATGCATAAAAAAGTATTATCTCTGCATCACTTCATTAGCTTATGGCCACAAAGGTATATTTCTGCTCCTATTAAAGGCCCCCCCAGATGACACTATTATTGGTTTAGGAGGCATTTTGGCCCCAATAGACTCCCCTTGATATTAAAATGTAACTTCAGTCTGAAAGCTTAAAGGGGCTCTATCAGCAAAATCATGCTGCTAGAGCCCCACATATGCGTGCATAGCCTTTAAAAAGGCTATTCAGGCACTGTAAAAGTTAAATTAAACTACCCCCCCCGTTTTAAAATAATAACTTAGAAAAGAATCTTCTCTACTCACGGAACGTGCACCCTGGGCGGGCCCTGGGCGGGTATTCAGGGTGCGCCGTCTTCTTCTTCCCCGCCTCTTCTTCCTCTGTCGTCTTCGGGTCCCGTCCTCCTCTGGCGCTTGCTCGCGGACACTGATAAAAAAAAAACAGCCCGGGCGCATGCGCAGTAGCACGCGGCTTCTACTACGGCTACTGCGCATGCGCCCGGGCTGTTTTTTTTTATCAGTGTCAGCGAGCAAGCGCCGGAGGAGGACGGGACCCGAAGACTACAGAGGAAGAAGAGGCGGGGAAGAAGAAGACGGCGCACCCTGAATGCCCGCCCAGGGCCCGCCCAGGGTGCACGTTCCGTAAGTAGAGAAGATTCTTTTCTAAGTTATTATTTTAAAACGGGGGGGTAGTTTAATCTAACTTTTACAGTGCCTGAATAGCCTTTTTAAAGGCTATGCACGCATATGTGGGGCTCTAGCAGCATGATTTTGCTGATAGAGCCCCTTTAAATAAATAGATTTTAAAGATGTTGAGTATTTGCAACTACCACTAGAGGGAGCTTAGAAGCTTACTGTATATTGCCATATATTAAACTCAATATCTCATCTGTGGCGTTGCAGTTCTTCGGTGCCACCACTATACAGTGCACAGGGCTGCAGCTCCGCTTCTGTTACATAAAAAGGAGCAGAGATACCTCCACACCACATCCACTGCACAGCTGATCTGCACAGGGTCTGAGTGTTGGACCCCCACAGATCAGAGGTGTAACATGAATTTCCTGGGCCCCAATCCAGAATCTGGACTGGGCCAACCAACTATAATGTAATATTTATAGTACCGGTCTCCTTATATTGGTACAAAACACCTCATAGGCCTTCTAAAACTCCTGAGCCACATGTGACCAAATCCTCTGCACTAAGTCACGTTATGTCCATGGATCGGATACTGATGACCTATTTTGTGGATTTGGATTTAAATATGTACTACATACCTCCCAACGTTTGAAGAACTGAAAGTTAGCCCCACCCACTTTTGTGTTGACTCCGCCCACTTGTTAATTTTTCATGTGCCCGCACACAGTATAATCCTCCTACAGTCACCCGTAAATTATATGTCCCCCCTCTATCTCTCCCCCATTTTTATATACACCCTTCATCTGCCCCCAGTTTCATGTCCCCCTTCCATCTCTGCCCCCAGATTCATGTCCCCTCCATCTCTGCCCCCAGATTCATGTCCCCACATCTCTGCCGCCAGTGTCATGCCGTCCTCTCCGTCTCTGCCCCCAGTGTCATGCCGTCCTCTCCATCTCTGCCCCCAGTGTCATGCCGTCCTCTCCATCTCTGCCCCCAGTGTCATGCCGTCCTCTCCTTTATCTGCCCCCAGTTTCATGTTCCACCTCCACTTTAAACTTACCTTCTCCTCCGCTCCCTCGACGCTCTCTGCGCGCCTCTCTCGCTGACACAAATGCGGCTGAAGCGAGGAGCTGACCTGTCCTCCAGACGCAGATCTGAGTTGAAATCGGGACATACCTCCCTCCAACCGGGACCGCGGGACATGTCACCCAAATCGTGACTGTCCCGCGGAAATCGGGACGGTTGGGAGGTATGTGTACTATAGGACAAAAAAATCAGGGCCACACATGGTGTAAATGTAAGGTTTGGCTGCAGAAAAAAAATTGCTGCGTTTTACCGTCCCTGTGAAACCCATCCATACATTGCAGAAAAATATACACAGCAGATACGCAGTGATTTCCAAAACAGTCACGGAAATGCTGGAAGTTTCCCTATAGGTATAATGGAGACAGAAAGTCCGCAAAAGAAACCTCTGTTGGCTTGCTGTGAAATGTGCTGTGGCCCGCTACATGGGCCTTAGACTTAAAGGGGTTTTCCAGGCAAAAATCTTTTTTTTAAAAAAAAGGTCTGTTAATGCTATTAATGGGTTAGTAAGTGCAGCCAAATACCTCTGGAAGCTCCTGTCATACTCTGCATTTGTTTACAAGGTGTAGCTTCCTGTTGTCTTAGCCTACAACAACCATGATGCATTGCATGAGCTGACTCACACTACCTCCCTCTCCCTCCCCCTACTTCTCCCAATCCCTCACACCCCCTCCCTGTCTCTCTAGGCATCCTGCTCACTATTAGCCCTTCCCAACAAACTAACTCAGGCCTCCTACGCCTGCGCAATAGAGATGAGTGCCAGTTACAGCATAATGCCAGGACTATTGCGCACGCGCCAGCTGACATCAAAGAAGAGAAGGATCTGTCCCCACAGACAGTGCTCAGAAGATCTGGACAGGAAGACAGGTAAGTATGATTGGGTGTGTGTGGGGGGGAAGGTAGTATTGGTGACGTTCCGTTTCCAGAACCGGGGAAACAGAACATCACCAAAGAATCAGAAAATGTGATCGCCCCAGGGATATGGGTAAATATACTTTTTTGTTCAAGTAATAACTTAAAAAGCAAGCGGGGGGAGGGTGTTTAGATTATTTTACAAATTGCATTTTAGCCGCTTTAGGCTGAGGCCCCACGTTGCAGAAACACAGCTTTTTTTGTTGCGTTTTTTCCCGCAGGCTTTTTTGCTACAACCTGCTACATGGGACCTTAGTCTTAAGCTCTTTCCCCTACACAGTTAGTGACTTCGTGTATTGTTACTCACCATTCATTCTAGCAGCCTCGTTTTTCAAATCAGCATATTCTTCATAAAGTTTTCTCATCCTTTTTCCGGCTTCTACTCTCCATCCTTCCCAGGCCCAGAGCCTCTCATGATAGTCCGTGCTGTCTAACATGATACTGTCCAAGCCTGTGTGTGATTGTAAGAGATATTATAAGTTATTATACTGTGGTATTAATGGACTCTCTCTGCCCTAGCATTATGTGGCAGTGAGCCCGAAGACGCTGTACAACATATACTACAGTATTATATACATGGATTATTATTACCAGCTGTAAATCGCTCTTTATCAAACTTTCTGAACTAAGGATTGGTATAGAAATAAAGTTGTAACCTTAGCATGGCAATAAATCATTGCAAAATGCAGTAAAGGATCCTAACAGAGTCTTCAGTACAGTTGTGAACACAGGCTAAACTGTCCATGAGTAATATCCAAAAAGTCATCTGTAAAGTAATATAGGTGCAGTGAAATATCATACCTGGTTCAAAGGGCAAGCAGACTGATCCGTCAGGTTTGCACACAGTCTGTGTACTGTAAATGGTGCTCATTTCATTTAGAATTTTATTCAACTGCAAAAAAATTTTGATAACATCTGAAAAATAATATAGATTGTATAGGGAGCAGTTCATTTTGGGTAAACTGAGATGTGGAGGTGCACATATATGTTCTGCTATCTGGCATTGATTTTTTTTTGGGTCTGGGATCCAAAAAATTGGCAGGCATTTATCAAGATTGTGGTTCCACATGTCGGTGTTGACCCTGCCTGCGTAAGAATATGCCTAATTCACTAAGAAGCACACCCTTCTTCATAAAGTAGGTGCACACTAGCTAGGAGCTGGTCTAGATTTTAACTAAAATTTCTGGTGTAAGTTATAGTAAATTTTCCAGGCCAAGCCACGGTGCGTTCTGCAAAGCCTCGCATGATACACCCACTTTTTTGGAATGCATTGGAAATTTTGGCAACACAGGGTCATGCACTAAAATTTGAAACTTTTATCATATATTTTATACCATATACAATCCGCCCTCCCCAGATAAATTGTCCCTTTGCTGGTTAATTGACAGATCTGACCCCATTGAGTCTATAGAGCACCAGAGTAGATGCCAGGTGCAATGCTTCCAACTTCTGGCGTTGGTCATTCTTATCTGGCGCACTTGACCAGCAGACATAGGTGAATGCAACCTACACTGAGGCCCGGTTCACATCTGCGTTCGGTATTCCGTTTGGGAAGTCTGCTTGAGGACCCCCCCTGAACAAAAAACCTATACGCATTAAAAAGTGGTTGGCTAAGAAACCACACAGACCACATAGGCTATAATGGGGTCCATGTGTTTTCCGCGCGATGTCCGCACGAATCATACGGAGAGAAAAGTGCTGCAAGCATGTTTCATGCGGAAAAAACATGGACCCCATTATAGTCTATGTGGTCTGTGTGGTTTCTTAGCTAACCGCTTGTTAACCGCAGATTTCCGTTCGAGGGGGTCCCCAAGTGGACTCCCCAAATGGAATACTAAACGCAGATGTGAACCAAGGCATATGACAATAAAAAATCTTTCCAGATATTATAAAATATCTCTGTTTTAGTGCAATTATAGATGGAAATTAATATTTCCATACATATACACTGTACCGAGAACAGCAGCACGCGATATAGTCACATGACCACTTTCTCTTATAGGTTTACTACCAAAATAACATATTATACGATATATGGTTCTATATGGTTTTATGTAGTATATAACCACTGTTCTGATCCCCTTATCCGTAGTTGTACCTTATACTGTAGCAATGAACAATTTTTACTACAAATATTAAAAGTTACAATAAATTAAATATAGATTTTCTGCAAATTTAGAATTCCGTGCATTTCCTTCCAGTTCTTATGAGACCTCTACTTACTCTTGCATATTTGTCAGCTGGTAGGACGGCAGACCCTTTACTTCCCAGAGCGATAAGCTGTAGTTTCACTATATGGTCATTCACTTGATGTGCTGGATATCTTGTGGAGAAGTCACTGGCATTGGTGTAAAATGCAGACCACTTTGCTCCAATAGCATTCTATAAAACAGATAAACATTGTAAGCCGACACACTATGTGATAACCTAATGAACTGCAGAATGATAAAAAATAATGATAAAATAATAACAATAATGATAATTATATTTATATAGTGACAAAATATTCTGCAACACTTCACACGTCAGGGGATTTGTAGAGATAATTGGCTTGTAACAGGTCACGTGGTGCTGTGATGTTTCATTGGCAGGGGGCTTGCAAACAAAACGTCACAGCTGTCCACATGACCTGAATGTAATCGGACAAACAGGGCCAATTTTTAACATGATGTATATTAGAAAGTTGTTTGTATTGAGAAATCCTATCATATGAATAATATTTTAATAAACTGGGTTACCCTTTAATTGTGGATCTTTGCTTGCTTGTATCATGAAGCTGCTGAAGTTAATATTAATCTGTATTACCTGTAATCATTAGAGCTTAAATATGCAATTTCTCAGTCCATTTTCACAGATCCCTCAATATATAAAATCCTGTTATCCTCAGGTATACACTCTGCAGTGAAATAAGTACTTTATCACACTCAAGTGCACGAAAAGGTCATGTTAAGAAGTGCTTACATCAATTCAATACAATATCGCAACATGCTGGCAAAACTTGGAAAGGCTGCAACCCACAACACAGCCACTGGGTGGCGACACAGACATGTTTATGATATCACTTTAATAAAATCCCAATTCATTGTGATTTATTGTACATGGCCAGTCAAGTGGGTGGTTTGACATAGATTTTTTTGGTGATTGACTCCCTTTAACAGCTACGGAACATTTGTTCATTTCTTCTGTGGTGGCACTGCAGGAAAAACGAACGCTTTTTGCTAAAGATTATATAGGGTCTCATAGAAAATGTGAAAGATAAAGTTAGAACGCAGAACCTTAAGGGGATTGCTTCACTACAAGGCCCTTGTCCGTATAACTTAGGCTAGGTTCAAACTAGAGTTTGGCTTTCCATTCTTCTCTCTTGGGTCGCTTGAGGGACTTTTCTCTCCACATTTTTTAAGTGGGTTTAGGGATGGAAACCACGAAGGTATAGCGAGCACTAGTGTGAACCGCCTTACTAGAGCATATGGACTTCATAGAGGGAGGTTCTTAACTTTGGACTCCCTTTTATGTATCAGAACATGGAGATATTATGAAAGGGCAGCTTCTATTTTAGAAAGCGACGTCCATGCCTTATGGGTGGTATGATCCACATGTAATGCTACATTTCCCCTGCAGGGTCAAATATATAACTGGTCGTAGCTTTATCCAGTAATATAGAGAGAATGTTAGGTAGGTCTTACTGGAGTATTAACCAGTTACATGCTCACCCAATCTACAGTCACATATAAACCCATGCAATATTATAAGAAGTATTGACCAAGTAGCACATCTTATACAGTTTTGTTATACTTTTTCTTCATATATACCTAGGCAGTCTGGCATATGGACAGCTGTCCTTGTGGTGAGACAACCCCAAAGCACTGCTTCTATCTTTTTCAGAAACGTCCTCTTCACACGTCTTCTGGCGCAGGCTTCAAACTTCTAGGCTTTGGGCCTAGGGCAAAGCCGACTGAGCATGCCCGCTGGCCACAAGAAAATGGCCACTTACACAGTATTGTAAGCGGTTATTTTCTTGTGGCTGGCGGGCATGCGCAGTCAGCTGCCCGATGCCTAAAAGTTTGAAGCCACCGCCAGAAGAAGACGTGAAGAGAGCCCGTTCCTGAAGAAGATGGAGGCGGTGCTGGAGAGTTCTCTGTCAGCATTGGGGACAACCCCAGTGTTGTTTGAGTGCTGGAGCCCACCCCAAGTGCTGCAAGAGAACTCATTTGCATACCGACAAAAAACAGGATTTCTATGTAACGGCGGCGCGGAGAGGACATCTAAATGTAGGAGAAGAATAGCTTTTCTTAAGGCTATTCCGACGTGTTAGAGACAAAAAAATTAGTTTTAATGATAGGATCCCTTTAATGGTATAAACCACTTTAAATTAAAGGAATTTTCCGCTTTTCGGCAACCTATATGTTATACAATCTGACCATAGTCCACAGTTCAATAGATTTATATTGCTCATAACATACTGTAGGTTTATATTCCTTGCTGATAACATGGACAGAAGCGGTATATGGCTGACTGCTGAGACTTACTTATCATATATGCCCATGGTTCAATGCATTGTAAAATACATGACTACATCATGATTTTGCTATTTGCTATCCTATATACATCTATAAGTGATCATATAGATTCACACCTCGGGAGATTCTATCTGAGACAGAAATATTTAGTAGACTTATTGGGTAAATGGATGAAATCTTCTATATTCGAGGTATTCGTTGACATGTAGATGACACAGATAGACTTCAGAGAAAAGAGATTTTATATCTTTTTACAACTTGGTGACCTCATTATCTGGAGATTTTCAGCAATGATTTACTCAGAAGATTATAAAGTTTATAGGTTATGATTAGAAAGTACACAGTTTTTCTAGATGGTATAATTCCATTGCTGGGCTATTAATACTCATGTTGGTTATTTCTACTCTACAACAATGCAGTTGACTTAAAGGGGATGTCCACGGTATTAAGATTACCTTTAACGATAAAGCAGACATTGGATGTTGGTGAGGTTCCGGCCTGGATCTGACCCCCTGGTCACATGATCAGAAGCAGCCCCCTGACCCCTCAGTCATTATACTTCCTCCCTCCTCCCCTGATCTCGCGGGTAATTATCTGGTCTATGGGGGGTACCTGTGACATCACAGGGGTCATGATGTGGATCCAATCATATGATCTAAGAGTCAGAACCAGGCTGGAACCCATAGGTCCATCATCCCGTGTCTCCTGGATCAGTTAAGGAAATCTTAATTCAGTGGAGAATCCCTAAAGGGGATGTTTTGGACAAATACTTTTTGTAAGAAGGGTTCCATTAAAATAACCCAGGTACAGAATAACCCCCTGCTGGGACCCCCAGTGACCACCTGCAATCCTCATTGAATAAGACTCCTGCTCCTGTTCTGACTTTGACTCTTTCATAAATGGGTGACATCCATGGTCAGTCAGAAGCAGTAAAACTTCTCTAATACATTAAAAATAGCCAGTGATCAATTCCTATAAAAGTAAATATGTAACAAACTATAAATATTATTAATTATATAATATAGTCTAAAGTAATTTTATTTTGAAGCCAAATTCCTTAAAGGGGCTCTATCATTGGGAAAAGTCATTTTTAACTAATCACATCCTTGCATAGCCTTTAGAAAGGCTATTCCACACCTACCTTTAGTATGTAAATTGCCTCAGTGGTTCTTGAATAAGTCTGTTTTAATTCATATGCTAATTAGACTGGTGCACGATGCATCTTGCACCCTCTTTGCTATTGTTTCCTATCAGTGTATACAGCACAGGCTGCTGCTGCTGACTCAGCTTCCTGTTTGCACACAAAGATAGGAGATAATAGCAGAGATGAGTGCTGCTGGGAACTTCCTGTGCTGGCTGGAAGCTCATTAGCATATGAATAAAAACGGGCTCATTCAAAAACCACTGAGGCAATTTACATACTAAAGGTAGGTGTGGAATAGACTTTCTAAAGGCTATGCAAGGATGTGATTAGTTAAAAATGACTTTTCCCAACGATAGAGCCCCTTTAACTTTTTTCTAACTCCACCCAAAACTTGCCCCAAATCCAACCCCATGACTCCAACTGAATATATCTGAGTTGTCTCCTTTAAATCATGGAAACAGGTAGTCAAAGAGTTAAGATTTTAAGGTTCTTTGGGAGTCTATAGAAATTACATTAAGGTAGTCACTGTGAGTTGAAATTATTGAGTTTAGGCCATGCCCCATCTATGCCGGAACCGCACCCATTTGCAAGTTAAATATTATGGACAAAATGATGCAGCACGCTGCGCTATCTTGTCCAGGCTCCCTATGCCTATATTTCACACACATCTGCTCCACACAATATAATGTCCCCTTCCATTATAGTATACCATCCCCTTTACTGGCCGCCTTGCTATTTATGGCAACATTACTAGCCCTTACACTGTATACTGCCCCCTTTTTTGTCCTTTGCAATGTATATTGCCCCCTTTATGGCCCCCACAATGTGTATTGACCTCTATACTGGCCCCCCACATGCTGATCCATTAGGCCATTACCTATTAGATAAGAGGTTTCTTTGGATGTAAACATTGATGGCCTGTGTTTAGGACAAACAGTAGTCACCTGACCCCCAGAAAGCTGGCATTTAATATAATGAAGAGTCTGTGGTGCCTCCGCTTGTTTCATTCACTTCAACGGGCCTGAGCTGTAGTGACACCCAGAGGTGTAAACAATGAGCAGGATGCAACCCCTTCAATTTGCTAATAACAGGGTAACGCAGGGGTCCAAATCCAATTTTGCTACATTTCTCTATTTTGGTTAAACGTAACTAAACTTATGAGCAATTTTCGATTTTTTTTTTTTTTTTTTTTTGGCGGCATATGTGACATTGATACACCTTACAACATACTTTAACAAAGGTGTGAAATGGAAAAGGTTGGTTTGCGACACTCCTTCAGTAAAAAACTTTTCTTTTATTTAATCCATTAAAAAGAGACACACATAACAAAAAAAATAGGAAGTGCAAAAAACACAAGAGGGGTGCGTTTAAAAGAAACCGCTTACGCGTTTCGGGGCCATCGCTGCCCCTTAGTCATAGCCTGTTTCCCTAAAGGAAAAGTCCAGAATATATACCTAATGGGGTGTAACCCCTTAACTTACGCAGCTACAACCTGTGATGTTAATACAAGGAATATCCTTACAAATAAAGTTGTTACAAAAAGAGCATAAACAAAACTCTATAATAGTATAAACAATGATAATGTGACATACAGAGCATACCTGCTCTTCACTGTGTATGGTTTATGGGCGTGTATGTGATGCAGGGAAAATGAGGGTGGGGAGGGTCACATCATACCCTTATATATTGGGCATTATGAAACATGGTTCTATGCTTATATGAAAGTGAAGATTCTCATAAGTTTGCTGTTCTATCTGTATTTCCAGACATATCATCAGTTCGATTGGGAGCAGCTGCAAGTAATACAGGTAGAACTTCAATCTCAGTGTCATATGAAAGCTGAGAATCTTGTGTTTTATATGACACCAGAAGAACATTTCTACATTTCATACCTGTAAGAAGTGAACCCCCCCCACCCTTATTTGCCCTGCTTTACAAACACACAAGCCCCTACACCATACACAGTGAGAAGCAGGGTACAGCTCTCAATAGAGAAGCATAGGAAATTCGGAAAGGCGACAAAAATTGGTAATAAAGTATATTACAGAATGTATTAATGACACAAATTCTGCCAGAAAATCTAAAGTGGTTAGAAAGTCTGATACCATGATAAGAATAATCTTCTTGTATGAATCAGGCACTATATTATACTTATCTAATATATAAAAATATTAGTCTAGATACAATTATCAGACAGCATACAGATAAAGTACAATCGCCCCATACACATCACAACCAGCTATACAGACTATACATACCATGTTCTGGACATTCTCATCGCTGATATTGGTGTTATATTCCCATTGTGCCACAGCATATTGATGATACAATGGTTCTGCTTCTCTTTGATATTCCTGTAAAAATGCTTGGGCATCACTGGTCACATCTTGAGTAGAGGGGCCAATAAGGGCCAATATGCCAAGGAGCCAGAGGAGACCTGACATCCTTCTTCTTGAGTGGAGATTCCCTCTACTGCTTCAAGTTCCTTTTGTTCAGTATGGAAATCAGTCTCCGTCTCTAGCCTTTGTACCATGCCAAAGGTTTCCTAGAACAATTCAGGAAGTGCTTGTCTTGTTAGGATACGATGCTTTATTACTCTGATGCTGATCCCTGTATTTCTTATCGCTGGATGATGGGAGGCAGAACACAATTTTATATTTCGGAAGGAAATCGCCTAATGAAATCAAATACTATCTCCGAGAGTCTGCTTTGTGTTTACCTTGCAGTAGTTACACTTGATAGGTGTTAACTAAGTTAGTACAGAGTAAGATTCTTAGAGACGTTGGCAGCGCACTCCAGAGGAGAGTGATACATTGTAAGAAAGTCTTTTGTGTATTGTGCTGCACCATGAATCCGAGTCTCACGTCTATCCAAAATAATCAAAAAGACATTATCAATGACAATCCACATGACTGCTTATAAAACTTAAAGATTGCAGTCTCCACCTAAAAAAAAAACCAAGCATATTTCAGCTGTGAGTGTGTAGCCTGCCCTTATATAGCACCGATCTGGCAGCTATATCCTAGACCAAAAGTATGCAAGATACAGTATAAAGTACTAGGGTCACAGGACTTCCCTCTACGGGCCCCAGGCCTAAGCTCAAGACGTAAATGTTATCCAATAATCCAGCTTTTTCTGGGGATAAAAAGGTTTTATAACTACCAAAAAGAGTTATATATTTTTTTTATTCAAATGTCTTCTGTTTAGTTTCTTGCTTCATTACATCGAGAGATGAATGTAAATATGTGTTACCATGTATTTACTATGTATGTTACTATGTATTTTAATACTATATGTATTTAATAGTAATAATGGTTATTTCTATGAGGTTACGTCCATCCGTTCCCATTAAAATTGTGCATTCCGAGTAGACCCAGTGGTATAGTTTAGCCTCTATACAAATCACTGGTCAGGCCCAGGTAGAATACTGGGCACAATTGTGGGCACCTTTATATAGGAAGGACGTAGCCAAAGTGGAACGGGTGCAGATGGGAATTAAGGGGGTCGGTGGATTAAAGTATTAAGACAGGTTATCAAATTTGGGGTTGTTCAGTTTTAATATAGGAACAAGAATTTTTGGGATAGTATGGTGACCCAAGGACTTAGGCCAATTGGTCAATTTGGGATTGAGAAAGAATATCGTCCTCTGATAGGGCCATTGGGAATGATTGCCCTAATGGCATTTTTTGCCTTCATGTAGGTTTATATATAGGACTGGAAGGACTTGCATCTTTATCCAAATTTATCAACTGTGATGGTGTATTTTCTATGATTTAAGCTGAATTCACTTTGGGCTAATTATCTTAAAATTTAGTGGTGGATTTCACGAGTTTTATCTTTTTGTGTATTTTGTCATTTTTGTGTCTGCCACACCAGGAACAAAGGGGTGAAATAACTCAATCAGATGTGTTCAGTTAGCTGAAAGATGTCTGCATGCGGACCACCTCCTGCCGAGACTGGAAGATGCACTTCTGGGAACCATCTTTGTGCCATGTCCGACTCTCAATATGCTGGAGACCTTCCTTTATTAGGGATGAGGACGTCAGACTGTGTATTCCAGTGGCGGATCCAGGGTTTGCGGGGCCCTGGGCAATTGACTTTGGTGGGGCCCTACTTACTAGGGGGTCTCGCACTTCTAACCTGTACTTCCCAACTGTTGAAGATTAGAAAGACGGAATAAAACGTGCGGCGCGCGCAAGCAAATTAGGCCCCACCCACTTTTATGTTGACTCCGCCCATTCTCATTCAATTTTCATGTGATTCCACACAGTATAATCCTCCTACAGTCACCCGTAAATTATATGTCCCCCCTCCATCTCTCCCCCATTTTCATATACACCCTTCATCTACCCCTAGTTTCATGTCCCCCCTCTATCTATGTCCCCAGTTTCATGCCATTCTCCCCCTTTATCTGCCCACAGTTTCATGTTACCCCGTCTCTGCCCCAGTGTCATGCCGTTCTCCCCCTTCATCTGCCCCAGTGTCATGCCGTTCTCCCCCTTCATCTGCCCCAATGTCATGCCGTTCTCCCCCCTTCATCTGCCCCAGTGTCATGCCATCCCCCCTTCATCTGCCCCAGTATCATGCCATTCTCCCCCCTTCATCTGCTTCAGTGTCATGCTGTTCTCCCCCCCTTCATTTGCCCCAGTGTCATGCCATTCTCCCCCCTTCATTCGCCTCAGTGTCATGCCGTTCTCCCCTCCTTCATTTGCCCCAGTGTCATGCCGTTCTCTCCCCTTCATCTGCCCCAGTGTCATGCTGTTCTCCCCCCTCCATCTGCCCCAGTGTCATGCTGTTCTCCCCCCTTCATCTGCCCCAGTGTCATGCTGTTCTCCCCCCTCCATCTGCCCCAGTGTCATGCCATTCTCCCCCCTACATCTGCCCCAGAGTCATGCTGTTCTCCCCCCTTCATCTGCCCCAGTGTCATGCTGTTCTCCCCCCTCCATCTGTCCCAGTGTCATATGCCGTTCTCCCCCCTTCATCTGCCCCAGTGTCATGCTGTTCTCTCCCCCTTCATCTGCCCCAGTGTCATGCCATTCTCCCCCCTTCATCTGCCCCAGTGTCATGCTGTTCTCCCCCCTTCATCTGCCCCAGTGTCATGCTGTTCTCCCCCCTTCATCTGCCCCAGTGTCATGCTGTTCTCCCCCCTCCATCTGCCCCAGTGTCATGCCGTTCTCCCCCCTTCATCTGCCCCAGTGTCATGCTGTTCTCTCCCCCTTCATTTGCCCCAGTGTCATGCCGTTCCCCCCCCCTTCATTTGCCCCAGTGTCATGCCGTTCTCTTCCCCTTCATCTGCCCCAGTGTCATGCTGTTCTCCTCCCTTCATCTGCCCCAGTGTCATGCTGTTCTCCCCCTTCATTTGCCCCAGTGTCATGCCGTTCTCCCCCCTTCATCTGCCCCAGTGTCATGCTGTTCTCCCCCCTCCATCTGCTCCAGTGTCATGCCATTCTCCCCCCTTCATTCGCCTCAGTGTCATGCCGTTCTCCCCCCTTCATCTGCCCCAGTGTCATGCTGTTCTCCCCCCTCCATCTGCTCCAGTGTCATGCCATTCTCCCCCCTTCATTCGCCTCAGTGTCATGCCGTTCTCCCCTCCTTCATTTGCCCCAGTGTCATGCCGTTCTCTCCCCCTTCATCTGCCCCAGTGTCATGCTGTTCTCCCCCCTCCATCTGCCCCAGTGTCATGCTGTTCTCCCCCCTTCATCTGCCCCAGTGTCATGCTGTTCTCCCCCCTCCATCTGCCCCAGTGTCATGCCATTCTCCCCCCTTCATCTGCCCCAGTGTCATGCTGTTCTCCCCCCTTCATCTGCCCCAGTGTCATGCTGTTCTCCCCCCTCCATCTGTCCCATTGTCATATGTCGTTCTCCCCCTTCATCTGCCCCAGTGTCATGCTGTTCTCTCCCCCTTCATCTGCCCCAGTGTCATGCCATTCTCCCCCCTTCATCTGCCCCAGTGTCATGTTGTTCTCCCCCCTTCATCTGCCCCAGTGTCATGCTGTTCTCCCCCCTTCATCTGCCCCAGTGTCATGCTGTTCTCCCCCTCCATCTGCCCCAGTGTCATGCCGTTCTCCCCCCTTCATCTGCCCCAGTGTCATGCTGTTCTCTCCCCCTTCATTTGCCCCAGTGTCATGCCGTCCCCCCCCTTCATTTGCCCCAGTGTCATGCCGTTCTCTCCCCCTTCATCTGCCCCAGTGTCATGCCGTTCTCCCCCCTTCATCTGCCCCAGTGTCATTCCATTCTCCCCCCTTCATCTGCCCCAGTGTCATGCTGTTCCCGGCCCTGGATCCGCCCCTGGTGTATTCGTATGTTAATGACAGCCATGAAACCCTAAGGGGGAGTTCACACGGAGTAACGTGCTGCGTGATGTGGCACGGATACGGCGTGTGAGACTTTGAGCGCCATATAAGCTCCCATTGATTTCAATGGGAGCCTGGATCATATACTCCGCATTATATTTATACATCTATTCTTGCTATAGGGTAAGTGTGACTAGGAAAAGTATCCCGCAGCACTGGGCAAACCCTACCCCGGAACCTTTTACATTGGTTATGTTGAAACTAGAGCATCTATTTTGCATGAATTGGTTAAACTCTCTTTTACATAAATAATTGTTAACAAAGCCCAGACCCTTGGCTGTTCAGAAATCGCTCCATGACTATTTTTATTATCCGGTGTGGTACGACCTGGAATTATTTCGTGGCTCACGCCCCATTCCGTTGGTGTAATTGCAGGTAGTGACATGGGGAGGGAAGGGATATATTGTTTATGGCTGTTTTGCTCTTTTCTGTAGTTATTGCCAGTTTCTGAATTATTTGGATATCCCTCACTTTTTTAGGGTTTGTCATCTCCCCATTTTACTGTTCATTATAGTTCTTTTATTTTAAAACTGTAATAAAAAAATATCCTGGAGACGTCTCTGCAGGGCTTACAAGCCTTCTCCTGAAATTATCAAAAAGTGTAAGCATATAAGGAGGGGACTTGGGGGGGAGGAATGATTATTCCGGACGTATTACCTAAAGGACATCTGTGTTGAGGATAGAAAACAAAAGTATTCAAAATAAAACTGGGAAGGGACCTAGGAAGAATATTTATGATTGTGGATATCTGATGGAGCAGGGAATAGTTGTTGCAGCCCCTGGTAGACTGCCATGTGGATCCCTAGGGAGAGCTGAGATTGGGGCCAGCAATGGAGTGTTGGTACTTACCTGTCTGTTTTCCAATCCCTTCCACTCTTTTATGCTCCGGACACACCTGACGTCACAACAGTCTGCCCAGAGCAAAGAGACTCAGTGGAATTGTGTAGCAGACAGGTAAGTAATGGGTTAATACTGCTGCATGGGTGCCACTGAAGGGGTCCTATACAATGGCCCTTTTACTCGTCAACCATACAATGGTCCATTCACTGTCCACCCATACAGTGGTCTTTTCACTGGTTCCCCCCATACAGTGTATCCCATTACTGGTCCCCCCATACAGTGACCTTTTAAACACCCCAGTCTGATTCTGGATGTGCTTGTGTTTATTTCCCTTTCCATTGCTCATATGACGCTTTCCCCATCCCCTTGTTTGCCAACAATGCAGTTCTGGAGAACAGTCCGGCATAGCTTATCTTCACCTTATTGCACAGGGAATGGGACTAAACTGACCTCTTTAGGGACGTTTCCACAATTAAGACACAGATAACCTATACATCAATATCACATCATCGGAGGTCAGACACCTTGTACACCTAGCATCAGCTGATATCCAGCACACAGATCCATATACTTTGTAATAGCTGTGCTGCTCCCATTCATCTAAGCATAGGTGACCAATATCGTGGCGTTGGAAATTCCCTTTAAAGGGAGTCTGTCATATCATTCAGGTGACTGTAACCTATCTATCTGCGGAGCTAGATTGATAAGCTGGTTCTGGTGACAGACTCCCTTTAAGGGCCCCAGAGTAGTATCATGCACTACCTCTATATACCTCTGTAGCCTTTAAGGTTTTCTGATGCTATTTCTTACACAATACCTGCTCTCCTGTGATGACTTTATTACTACATAATGTTCATTCCTTATTGTTCCCTTTGTTGGTTTTGTGGTCATGTTGTGTCACACTGACATAAAAAGACTGGTCGGTGATCTACAGTCACAAGCTCTGCCTGATCTGCGCCAAGGGATTTATTTGGCAGACACACTTGTAGACTTTTTGTGTATTTAATCAGTGGACCAGCTCCTCCATGTATATACTGTATCTATGTCTATTTCTATGGCTAAATGGATATCAAGCAGTATTGTACTTACAAAGATCCCATCCGTCACCTCTCTGGACAAGCCTGCTATAGTAAATACTTCTATTTCTCAAGAATTAACAATTGTAAGCTTTTTTTAAAGGGAGTCTGTCAGCAGAGAAATTGGTATCAAACTAATGACAGTGTCTTGTAGGGCGGCTTCTAAACTTTCCAAAGACGTCTTTCTTATTCTGCATTGCAGCTCCAGTTTCATGAATATCAGGGTGTTATTCTTATGCAAATTAGCTGAAAAGTACTTTAGGGGCGTGTCCTCCCCTGCCAGGGCTTCACTCTGATCTATGTAACCGCTCAGCCAGGGCCTCGGGAGGGCGGCATTTTTGCTGACCTAAGCCAGTCCAGGACAAGCTGTCCTGGACTGGCTTAGCGTCACCGTGTCGGCAGCCCGACACGGGAAGCGAGTGGTGTATTGGGGGGGCCCTGCTGGACGCAGCGCTGCTCCAGTGGCCGCCCCTCACACTCAGGCAGAGAGCAGGGCCTCTCCCTGCCTGCTCTCTGCCTGCAAACGCTGCTCGCTCCGCTCGGCCACACCCCCTTTTCGATCAACCCGTCCCCTTCCGCTCGGCCCCGCCCCTTTCTTGTGGCACTGCCCCCCCAGCTCCGCCCCTCCTTGGGGGGGCGGCTTACTGACGCCGCTTCAGGTGACAGAAAGCTCAGGTTCACCCCTGCGCTTAGCTCATCTTTCTATAACTATTGACATAGAACTGCCCTTTAATCATTGGTAATCGTCACCCATCAGGATTAACAGAGAAGTTAGCATCATTGTGCATGTGACCTTAGAAAATCTACAAGCCATGAGATCTTCTTGGGTCTTTTCTGTGCAATTATTCAGGCGATTTTCTTATCAAATATAAGTCAATAATGATAGTGTACCAGTCTAAGACGTATAAGAAATATAAGTTTTGCTGGAGTTTGCACTGTGAAATTTGTGCCGCATTTATCAAATGTTACACAGTTAAAATGCAGAAAAGAGAAATCTAAATCCCATCAATATTTGGTGTGACCTTTGCCCTGTGGAGGAGGAGGAGTCCTGGAAGTGATGATACGGCCCCCACAGAGCCCTGATCTCACCATCATCCAGTCTGTCTGGGATTACAAGAAGAGACAGAAGGATTGGAGCAAGCCGACAACTACAGAAGATCTGTGCTTAGTGCTCCAAGATGGCGGGAACAACCTTCCTGCTGAGATCCTTCAAGAACTGTCTGCAAGTGCTGAGAAGAATTGATGCTGTTTTAAAGTCAAAGGCTGGTCACACCAAATATTGATGGGATTTAGATTTCTTTTTTCTTTATTTATTTCATTAATTGATAAACATAAATTATTAACACTTCTATTTCTGAAAGCATTCTTACTTTGCAGCATAGTTCCCATGCCTGCCTAAAATGTTATACTGTATGTTATGGCTGAGTCTTGGTAACCACACATGGTTCACCTCTCTTTACTGTACTGCACCTTTATCTTCCACTTGAGCCCATGGCAATGGGTACAGAATAACAATTTGTGGTAATATGTATACGGTTACGATGGCTCAGCCGCAACGTCTGTAGGCACCAAACTAGGATTTAGACTACTGTATATTGCAGGTGCTAGACTACATTTTTATCTTTTGGGTGTCTTTCTGCTATGTAACTCAGCTATTTGTTTCTCCTTTGTAGAAATTCTGATATATAAGACTACTGCTCAAGAGAAATTACATTGTGTCCGCCATCTATACCAGTGGTTCTTAACCAGGGTTTGATCGAACCCTAGGCCCTATGCACGGTTCATTTTGTGTACCATTAAAAAAAAAACATAAACCTATGTCTTGAATTTGGAAAAAAATCATATCTGATTTATCACTAAAGAAGGGTTCGGTGAATGTGCATATGGAACTGGTGGGTTCGGTACCTCAAACAAGGTTAAGAACCACTGATCTATACAGTAAAGCTATTAATGACAGGTTTAGCAGTAAGGCCTGGTTCACATCAGCGTTCAGGTTTCCATTCCTGTAGTCTGCTTGGGGACCCCCTGCTTTTTACGCATTAAAAGGCGGTTACCTAAGAAAATAAACAGATCCCATAGACTATAATGGAGTCCGCTTGGTTTCCACACTAAACATGCGGAGAGAAAAGTGCTGCAAGCAGCAGAACTCTCGAACGGAAACCCAAACACTGATGTGAACTGGACCTATGGATCTGAATGCGTATAAGCAAGTGTTTCTTCCTTCATTGACCTGCACAGTGTCAAACATGACAAACAGCCTTATAAATAGGGAACAGTCCGCTGCTGTTCTTATTTTAATATCCCACATTCGCCATCTGTGCAGTTTAATCGGAGACTGAGGTTACTAAGATTTCAGCTAACATAAGTGAATCTATTCTATTCCTAATCTTATCAAACACACTGAGGTGTAGCCTCGAGTCACATAATGTAATAAATCAGATTTTTGCAACTGTGCTGTTCAGTTGCTGTAAAATCTGATATGATCTGTGTAATTCTCTTTTATGATTGTATTGAAGGAACATCATTTGATGGAAATGGGAGTATTGTTATTTCCCCAATTGATTTTGGATAAGTACAGCATTAGGCTATGTTTACACAGTGCTTCTTATACTGCATGCAGTTTTTAATTGCAGTTATGAGCTGCAGTTTTCTACTATGATGTAAAGCAGAGGTTTTTTATTTAAAGAGGACCTTTCACCTCCTGGGGCACATGCGGTTTTATATACCGCTAGAAAGCCGACAGTGCATTGAATTCAGCGCACTATCAGCTTTCCCGTTCTGTGTCCCCGGTGAAGAGCTATCGGTGCCGATACCATAGCTCTTCACTGTCAGAAGGGCGTTTCTGACAGTCAATTGCGTCTATAGCGCTGTACTGTGAGAGGGGGTGTCCCTTACCGACTAGTGATGACGCTGAGCAGTGAGGAACGCCTCCCCTACTCCTGATAGTACTCGTCCATAGACTGGGGGGACATTCTCAGTGTCATCACTAGGCGGTAAGGATCGTCCCCCCTCATAGTACAGCACCATGGACGCTACTGTGAGGAAGGGCGTTCCTGACAGACTATCAGAAATGCCCTTCTGACAGTGAAGAGCTACGGTACCGGCACCAATAGCTCTTCAGCAGTGGCACAGAATGGGAAAGCCAATTGTATTACATGTATTACACCGCATGTGCCCTGAGGATGTGAAAGGTCCTGTTTAATAGTCATTAGAATACAGGTGAGGTGTATAGTAATGTGTGCTAGATATTACTGCAGTTCTTAAAGAAGACCTTTCATGTCCATGGAGATGAGTGGTACTTTATACCGCCAGAAAGCTGGATTCAACAGAGATCTCGGTGAGGGTCTTACAGCCTAGTGATGATGCTAATGAGCACAGACCTGGAGGGAGGAGAGGGTCTAGCAAGAGCCAGACAGCCAGCCACTCCTGACATGTCAGCTCTCAAGGGAGTCTCCCGTTTTTCAGCTCTGCTCACCCAGTCACTTTTACCTGGCTCATTAGTATTTTCTGTGACCTCATCTCAGTTCCGATAATACCAATGAGGAGATTACTTGGTGTTCCCTATATCAACTTAAATTTTAGGTTGGTTTGTTGGATGCAAGGTGAAGATCAGTGGCGTAAATACTGACGTAGGAGCCATGGCGGATGCCAGGTGGCCTGGTGGTCTCCTGCTGCTTTTTTTTTTTTTTAATTAAAATAGGCTGCTACCAGCTGGAGGAACCCCAGCAGATAATGGTCCCAATTTACTTACTGATCCCCGCTCCTGATCACACCTCTCTTTCTACCTTCCAGGGGACTCCGTGTGTCTGATATCACGTCGCTGGAGAACCAGTGGATTGGTAAGTAAGCCCATGGGCCTGCGGCAAGAGTAAACCCCAACAAATACTGCTGCTATTATACTCAGGGGTCTCATTAGAAATGACTAAAGATAGGTTACAAACCTTCCAGAGACCAGCTTGCTACCCATCTCATTGCAGATGACTAATCATTGATTCCCCAGTTTTATCTTCAAACACCTTAGTGAAGCTAAAGTGCATCGAATAGCCCGTTTTGAGGAATTAATGAGATGGATCTCTCAGACACACATGTGCTATTTGAAGACCTGGCCTCCTAGGCTGCCTCATTTTCATTCAACCAGTCTCTGGATACCACCTCTCTGGTATTCCATTCTGGATCACTGGATTACTAGATCAGCTCTGTCACTGGCCATTCAAGTCCCTAAGAATCTGGCTTTGGCTAAAAAAAACACCCAGTAAAATCTGCAACAAAAAAAAAGAAGCTTTTCAGCAACTTGGGCCTTAGGCCGGCTGCAGACGACCGTGCTGCAACTTGCCGTGAATTAAAAGCATAGACTGCACAAGGGGGACACAGGGATGTGCACAGGCCGTGCTTCTGAGGCTCCTTTCATTAAACCGGAGCCACGGAAGCACGGGCCGCAAAATAGGACAGGAATAGGACCTGTTCTATATCTTGCGGCCCGCACACAGGACTGTGAAATTCACCATCGTGCCAATAGAAAAGAACATGGCCACGGTCGTCTGCAAGGGCCTTAGCCTTATGCCTGGGGCCACTGGACTGAGTAGTTGCGGCAATAGGCGAGGGGGCAGAGTAAGAGGCAGTAGGCGTATATTGCCTCTCCAACCATATGCACTGCAATAAACAAATGTGTTTTGCTAGTGAGACCATAAAGGAAGCCATGCATTATATTACCGGTGCCTAAAATACAGTGATTTATTGCTACTGAATATTGTTACTGAATAAATATCAGAGTTTGCTTTTAACTCCAGTTTATTCATGTGACATAAACATTATATGACCTCGTAGACCTGCGATCGTATCTATGATCCGGAGTTTACATTGGTCGTTGCCAGTAATATTGACTCTGGCTCATTTAACTTAACTTACTTTCTGCAAAGTACATAAAACAGTAGTGTTAGCTCCTGCATGAAGAGGGTCAAAGAACAATACAGCGTACTGTAATTTACTGCCATAGACTCACACTTAGTATACAGCCATTAAAGAACATCTGCCCTGATGATGGAGACACAGCACACAATGTACCGTAGAGGTGAACAAGAATATCACAGCTATTGGTCAACAAGATACCAGCCTAGCCTGCCGGCATTAACCAAGGTTTTCCAACTTACACCAAAAACTCACAGACAGGGATAACCCTAAAGTATAACTTTTGTTAGATATATACAACTCAAAGGTGTTGGCCATTTCCAGATCCATATTAAGAGATAAATGTTATTATTTGTATAATAAAAAGTTGTACAATTTTCCAATATACTTTTTATATCAATTCCTCACAGTTTCTAGATCTCTGCATGCTGTCATTCATTGATATTGATGTGATCACTGGACTGGACCAAGTACCAACGTGACCATCTGGTCTTCCGTAGTTGAAAGAAGATTAAGTGACAGTGGTCTAGGAGACAAGTAGTTTAGGACTAATCTTAGGGTGCATTCACACTGAGTAAACGCTAGCTTATTTTGTAGAGTAAAATTACACTTGTAAATTTTGCTATCCCATTGACTTCAATGACATTTTACAGGCGTATTTTTTACAGGCATATTTTTACACTTGTAAAAAAATATCATTGAAGTCAATGGGATAGCAAAATTTACAAGTGTAATTTTACTCTACAAAATAAGCTAGCGTTTACTCAGTGTGAATGCACCCTTATGTTGTATATCACACTAGCATTCTGGTCTCTCTTGTTCAAGTTTGCATGGGGACCCCAGAGATGGAGACCTTGTCTGCTCAAAAAACAATTACCCACGCAAACCTGTGGACCCCACAGACTATAATGAGGTATGCTGGGTCTCCACCTGGTTTCTGCTGGTTTTATACTAAAACCAGTGGAGTGTAAAGGCCTCCTTGTAGGACTATTCTCTCCACCGATTTTAAGTGGAATCCTAAGGAGACTGCAACACAGATGAGAATCCAGCCTAATAAATGTTTCTTAGCTACCGATTAAGACAACAACCTATCACCACTAAGATGGTTAGAGAAAATTGTTACATTTTTTAATTAATCAAATTTGCAAAAACGTTTAAATTTTAATTGTCTATACTTTTAAGTATGGTTACGTTCATGAGAACACTCCTTTAAGTTTTAGGGTGATCCCTGTTTGTGAGTGTTTAGATGTGAATATGACTTTAACCAGAGTGGGGACTGTTGTTTGCATTATACGGATACATTCAGATTGAAAAAAAAAATTGCTTGCTGTAAGTAAAAGTGGTTTTCTAGAAGCTACATATTGATGACCTATCCAGTATCAGATTGGTGGGGGTCTGACACCTGGAGACCCCACAATCAGCCATGAAGACACTGCAGCATTCAGGTGAGCACTGTGGCCTCTACAATGAATACTTAGCACAGTGGTATTGATGTTCATCTCCGTTCACTGGAATGGGACTGGGATGCAAACAGGCCATGTGATGAATGAATGTGACGTCACTGGCCTATAAAGCAGAAGCAGCACTCATCTGAGGGCCACTGCCACTTTAAACATTTGATCTACACACACACATACATACATACATACATACATATACACATATATACACCACACACATACACAAATCCACACTACACCACACATACATACATACATACACAACCCAAGGATTGCTCATCAATCTGAAACTCTTGGAAAAACCCTTTAAACAATACACATGTAAAGTCTGACCATACTCATACACAGCATTATGTAGTAGATCACAAGCTCTATATGACTTGCACAAATGTGGTGGTATATAGATTCTGTCCAATGCTTCAATGTCTCCTAGATACTGTATATAGCTTCTAGGAGAACATAATCCCAAACCCCATATGATATATACATCTCTGTATTACGCATCTGCACATAGATGATAGCACAACAAGTTTATTTTCTCATAGATTAGGCAAACCTACAGTACACATGCATCCATATAAAATCAGAGGCACAAGACGGTATAGTATGGGCCCATAGCAGACTATGGTCACCATTTTAACATTCTAGAGTATCATATGCTCATGTGCATGAGGTCTGATTGAATTGGAAACTTGAGATCCTGCAAGATCCCCACAATATAGGGCCACATTGTTAGCATATTATTGGAAATGGGAAACTGGTTTTAGACCTGGGCCCCACATTGCGAAAACACAGTACCTGCAAAGTGGATGGGAGTCTGGCTAATCCCATCCACACATTGCAGAAAAAAATCTGCAGTGGGAAAGCTGTGATTTCAATAAGGTTTGTGTTTTTGAAATTAGTAGCACGCCAATAATAAATACGGAAACTCTGGTCCGCGTGTGGGGCCTTAGCTTATCTTATTTTTGGAAATGGGAAATTGGTTTTAATCAGAAGATCTTTACTACAAACATCCATACACTGTTCCACATTATTACAGAAAAGTAAAAAGAAAAAATGTAATTTATGTATCAATGTAGATATTACTGTATGGGGCGTTGGTATTAAATGGGTCATCCAACTTTTAAAAAAATATTTTAAAAAAATATGCAAATGTTATAAAGAAAAAACATCACAACTCGCCTGTTTCTTCCCCTACAAATCTAGCACTAAGACTCTGGGGGTCCTCCTGGTCACCATTACAAATGGTCAGAAAGTGACGGCTGTAGCGTATAAGTGACCACAGGGGTCATGTGCTGTACTTGGCTGTCATCACTGTGCTGAGATGCAGCATATTACTGTAGCATACTTGCTAACATTTCAGAATTTGGTAAGATTGCCCAGAAGATTCAGAGACAATCCCAGCAATTTTTTGTCTCGGCCAGAAAGGGATGAGGGAGCTCCAGGTGGCTTCGGTATTCCCAGTATCTGGCTGAAATTAGAAAATTAATTCAATGCAAATTTTAGTAACTGTGTAGTACTATTACATAATGTCCGGGAGGTCCCAGGGGCATCAGTGCTGGGTTCTTGGGGAAAAGGAAAAACATGTTGCACTTCTTTGCAGAGTTTTTTACATTTTTTTTCCAGAAGTTGTGCAATCCCTTTAAGGCTAGCAAAACCCCCCAAAACACTGTAGAAAAAAACGAGAGGAAACATATCAGGTTTTTTCTGCAACGTTGTTCACGGAAACGTTTCCCCTGCGCACTTTCTGCCCCTATTATGCCTATACTGAAAACGTCAGTAATTCCAGAGGTATAAGTGACAAGCATTTTTGAAAATGCAGTACGGTATATCTACTGTGGATTTTTTTCTACAATGTGTGGATGGGATTAGACAGAATCCCATCTACTTTGCAGGTATTCTAAAATGCTGTGTTTTCGCAACTTGGGGCCCGGCCTAAACCTAGTTTTTATAAAATGCAGTCATCATACAATGTGATATATCCTCGATATCTGGCTGTCCCAATACAATAAAAAAGAGGTAAATGCCAGCCTAGTTATTACCCGCATCCGATATACACACTCAGCTAAGCCCAGGTTCACATCTGCATCAGACAATTGCCGGCCGAAAAGCTACAACTCCGACTTTTGCATATGGCAGTTTCAGTTAAAAGAACGGACACCCGATGGATTCCATTATAGACAATGGGGTCTGGTGGGCGACATTGGTAGCAACTATTTTAGCGGTCTGTGTGTCCATTGTTCTGGTCCTCCAGCAGACCATAAACACAGACAGTGGCACAGATGTGAACTTCGTATAAGTCCCTGCTAGTATTGATGTCTGTCAGCACATGGGGAACTCCTTATTACTTGGACAATTGAACATGTTATATATGTATACTGTATTTTTTTTCTACAAGAGTCTTTAGGAATATGGAAGTCCTTGTTTTATACTTTATCCTTAGCACACAAGCATAGATCCTATAGGGTAAGCAGTCCAGACAAATAGGTAGGGTAGTCAATAAATGAAGGAAAATGCCCCTAAAATGGTGTTATACTCTCAAAGGCCTCATTGTCCGCTCCTTCAGAAAACTGTAAGTTGTCATAATGAGCTCCATTTTCAACAGTTTCTGCAGATTTTATCCTTTCTTCACATCCATCCTGGTCTTCAGATTTCGCCTTATTTCTTTTCCTGTTATACAGACAGAAGCATCAAGTGAATGTTCCTACAAGGTACAGCATTGTCAGGGTTAAATGAGTTATTCTTCATAGGAGATCACCAGCATTTTGATATAAACGACCTATCCTCAAAATGGGCCATCAATATCAGGTCATGGTTGTCCAAGTCCGAGCACCGCTACTGATCAGATGATTATAGGGGCACAGCGCCATACACTGTGTAGTGGAAGTGTCTAATACTACACAGTACATTCGCCTGAGCTGCTGTAAGTTATATTACCAGGCATAGCGGATACCAAAACTACAGTGCTGTGCATAGTAAACAATACCTGGCCATACCTTGGACATATTGAATTTGACCATGGCTGATCCCAGGCAGAACATGAAGTCCTTGGGCCACAGTGCAAAATATGTATCGGGCTCCCTGACTATAATGTATTGTTTATAATACTGGTCTCCTTATATAGGGTAGAAACACCTTACTGGCCCCCTTAGGGTCAGTTCACATGGCGGAAAATAAAGAGCAAATATCTCTTCATTTTCCGGCACTGGCTTTTTCGTGGAGCTAGTTGTGATGGGATGCCGATTGCAGTGCATCAGCATTCTGTGGCGGCATCCTGCTCCTTATTAGGCCCAGATGAAATGGGACTATTCAGGAGGGAGTCTCAAGCTGCAGTCACCACCAGCAGAATCCGCAGCAAGATTGAGCAGGACGCTTCTTTTTTCCGCATCCTGTTGCAATCTCTGCCTCCCATAGAAAACAATGAGAGGCGGATTCTGGAGGTATATGAACTGACCCTAAGGCTTCTGGTCCCAGGTGCGACCTCACCTTCAGAACCCCCTCAAGTTACGCCCTAGTGTATGATAAGAAGCGAGATGCTCATTCTTCAGGCCGTTTTGCCTCGCGATTCGGCCTGAAGAAACTCCCTTCTCCTGACTAGGCCCATTCATTGGGCCTAATCCATAGAGGAATGTGCGACTACCCGTTCAGTCGCGGTTACCCGTTTTTTTGGACTGGAACCTGAGGCGGCCTCAGCCTCAGGTTCCGGTCCAAAAAACCCCGTGGTAACTTACTCTTAGGGTATGTTCACACGGAGTATTTTGCAGGCAGATTTTGACGCAGAATCCACCTGAAAATCCACCTGCAAAAACGTCTCCCATTCATTTCAATGGCAGTCCCTTGCTTTTTTTCCCACTAGCAATTTTTTTCAGCTAGCGGGAAAAAGAAGCGACATACCCTATCTTCCCGTGGATTCCTCAGCTGTTTCATCCACGACATCCGCCGCGCAAGACTCACTCCTGATTAGGCCCATTCATCCAGGACACTGCATCGACATCCCGTTGTGGTTCGCTGCGTGGAAAAGTCACACGGTGGAAAAGGTTTCCGCCGTGTGAACATACCCTTAGAATTCATGGCACATCTTACATAGTTACATAGTCGATGAGGTTGGATAAAGACATGAGTCCATCAAGTCCAACCTATAACCCTACAATCCCTACAGTGTTGATCCAGTGGAAGGCAAAAAAACCCCATGAGGCTCGTGCCAATTGCCTCATTTCAGGGAAAAAACTCCAAATCTGGCAGTCAGTATAAAACCCTGGATCAACGTGTCCTATCTTGAGAGGCTCCATGCCTTAGCATCAAACTTTATGCAAGGGACTAGCATATATTTCAGGTATAACTCATGTCATAAGATATCTGTTGAGCTGAAGCGTCACTGCCTTGATCTCCACCCTGCTCTGACCACTTTTCTAATAAGTGGTGAACAGGCTGGAACGTGGGGAATATGGCGCATATTTTGGTGCTTTTTACCTCTTTTGCAAGGTCAGAAGCACCAAAATTGAAGTCTATACTAGTCGGGGAGTGGAGTAAATTTCAGGTATGATTCACATTAGTTATAGTAAATCTGTCGGGCCAAGATGTCCCTGCTTTGATCTCTGCCCACTTTTCTAAAAAGTGGAGAGCAGGTCAGAAATGGAGAAAGTGGTGCCACTTTTGAGCACCTTTTTTAGTAAATTTCTCCATACCCCAGTCTTTCTTTTTGGCCACCACAATCTATTTTTTGTAGAAATATAATATAGGTCTATAATATGGAATAGTGGTATAGTTTGCCCTTCGGCAGCAGGAATTAATATGGGATATGTTGATAATGTTCCATTCCAAGAAAGACTGTATGCAGAAATAAGACATCTCTATAACTTCACCTGTATACTTCCTTGACCCTTGACCAAAATGTACAAAGGAACATTACCTGACATCACAGGGAGCATTTGTTTTGAAATCACTAGATAAGAAACTCAAAGATCATGAATTATGCCTATCGGGAGAGTTTATGGCACGGTGTGCGGTAATTTCTACACTCGGAAATCATTAACTCTAATAGCATTTTATTGTTTTATGTGAACTTGGAATCAGTTCTTGTTTCTGTGATATGAAAGCAATTCTGATGAGCCATGGCTATTAGTCGGTAATCACACTGCAAGCATCAGTTTGTTTAATTGCAGCCAATTAAACTGTATTCAAATTGAGATTATCGAAAAGGAAAAAAGGAAAATAGTATTATATATCAGGATACAGACGTCCTGGCATTCATTGTGCAATAGAGATTTCCAGTGCACTACCAGAGGGACAATAATACATTGTCTAAAATATGATTTATATATTGGAGTCCAATTTTGTGCTATGTTAACAATGGTGTTAAAGGGAGTCTGACAGGTCCAAAATGTCTCCCAAACCAATAATAGTGCTGTGTAAAGGCCATTAGAAGCAAAAGCACAAACCATTGAAAGAATGCAGAGATAAATAACTTTTTATGGATATGTTTATCAGTCAGCAAGTACAGAGGGGGGGGAGGGAACCTGATTTGCCAGATTTGCCTTCAGATGGCCATATGTGCTCCAGCTCTTCTCTGGCAACCTTGCCCAACATCTCCCCTCTAGCTGTATATGTTTTCAAACGCTGCTTGTATCACGTCTTCCTGTAGGCAAATCAGGCCTGCAGCTTGTGTTTTATACATCTACATGTGTTTTTTGCCTTGCCAATCATGGGGCAAAGCTTAGCTGGTAAGGGCGGGTTCACATCTGCGCCCCGGTCTCTGTTTTACAGGTTTCTGTTTCCTGCCCGAAACTGGAAAGGAGACAGAAACCTACAGTAATTTTTCAAACCCAATCATTGGAATGGGTGTGGAAAGTGTCAGGCCGTGAGCGCCGGTGAGCGTTTTGTGCTCTCCGCGCCAAAACCGTTTTTTTTTTAACCGGACACAAAGTCGGACATGCAGGACTTTGTGTTCGGTAAAAAAAAACGGTTTCGCCGTGGAGAGCACAAAACGCTCGCGGCCAGGAACAGTATGCCAGGTTTCCGTCTTCTGTCGGTAGAAGACTGAAACCCGAGAACAGAGATCGGCGCTGGTGTGAACACACCCTAAGGGGTAGTACACCCACGCTATAAAGAGCACAGAGCAATCTGCTCCTGGCTCTGCGCACTGTATAGTACAGGGATCCACCCCAAACAGCCGATCCATCCCAGAGCTACATCTGAAAAGTCTTCGTAAAATATTGTTACGATGTGACCTTGCACTAAACAAGAAAAATCTACTTTTCCCATTCAATCTACACTTACTACCCCATATTAACAAGACAGGAGAGGTTCATGGACAACTGTGAATGTCCAGAGCCCAGGCTTGAACATCTCTGGAGAGACCTGATAGTGGCTGTCCATCGATGGTCTCCATTCAAACTGACAGAGCTTGAAAGGATCTGTAGGGAATAATGGCAGAAAATCCCCAAATTCATGTGTGTGAACCTTGTGGTATCACATCCAAGAAGGATGGAAGGTCTGACACCCAGCACTCCCACTGGTCAGCTATCCTAAGGATAGGCCTATAACATTAGCTCTTGGATAACCCCTCAAAGTTGCTGATTTCAAAAACCAGAATAATAAATTGCTACATAAAACCAAGTTGCTGCGATTTCCAAAACCGCAACGGATTTGAAAATCGCAACATGTCTGCAGTGCGAATTTTCCCGCACTGTTGGGATGGGATTCACACGTGGGGTCCTGGCGTTATGGTGATACCGTGTTTCCCCGACAGTAAGACGGTGTCCTACATTCTTTTTACCCCCAAAAGTCCCACTATGTCTTACTTTCGGGACATGTCTTATATTGGAAAAAAAATGACAGGGGTTGATGGATTGAAGCGGCGGCACGCGAGGAGTTAAGCGGCAGCCGCCGGCCACTTCCATACATTGCAATGGGAGCGTGCTATTCAAATAGTATTCGTTCATCTCTAACTTCAATTGTAACTTCTTACAATTGAAGTTAGAGATGCGCAAATACTATTTGAATAGCGCGCTCCCATTGCAATGTATGGAAGCGGCAGGCAGACTTTGCCGACGGCCGCCACTTAAAGGGATTCTACCATTAAAAGAAGTACTTTCCTCTGACCACGTCGGAATAGCCTTAAAAAAGGCTATTCGTCTCCTACCTTTTGCCATAGCCAGCGCCGCCTTCTTCCTCAGCTGCATCCTCCCCTTCTGTGTCGTCTTCTTTGGGCGTCATGGTTGACGCATGCGCAGTCGACTCTGGCTGTGAGAGCCTGTTAGAGCCGACTGCGCATGCGTCATCCATGAGGCCCAAAGAAGACGACACATAAGGCGCACCGGACAATAAAGCGCACCGAACTATAAGGCGCAGCGCTGTCCGGTGCGCCTTATGTTTACTATGGTATGTCTTACTTTTACTTTTAGACATTTACTATGTCTTACTTTCGGGGTACGTCTTACATTAGCCCACCCCCCAAAAGTCCAATCATTTTTAATTAATGGCAATAAATGGTTAAACCAACTTACCTCTTGCTCTTAATTCCTGTTATCACAAGCAAAATGCTTGCGATTCCGAGAATGCCAACAACCACTCCAAATACAATCAGCCATGACTTGCTAGAAGACGCAACCTCAGGAGCGAGGGTAGGGGGAATGGCGAGGAACTCCAATGTGTGATCATCTAATAGGAAAGCGCTGTTTATCCGATTCCTTTCAAGTCTATGAAAAAGATGTATGTGTGAGGAAAGCTGTACCTACAAGTATGTTCCAAACATAATTTACATGATCAAAAAATTGAAGCTTTAAAGGGATCGTATCATTCAGATGGAATTTTTTGTGACTAATACATTGGAATAGCCTTAAGAAAGGCTATTCGTCTCCTACCTTAACATGTCTTCTCCGCGCCGCCGTTCCATAGAAATTCCATTTTCCATCAGTATGCAAATGAGTTCTCTTGCAGCACTGGAGGCGTCCCCAATGCTGCGAGATGACTCTCCAGCTATGCCTCCCTCTTTTCAGGAACGTCCTCTTCCTGTGTCTTCCTCTGGCGCAGACAGTGAAACTTGTAGGCCTCGGGCAGAGCCTACTGCACATGCCCGCGGCCACAAGAAAAGTGGCCCCTTACACAGTAAGTAAGCGGCCATTTTCTTGTGGCCTTTGGGCATGCGCAGTCGGCTCTGTCGGATGGCCTACAAGTTTCACCACCTGCGCCGGAGGAAGATACAGGAAGACGACGTTCCTGAAGAAGATGGAGGCGTCGCTGGAGAGTGCTCTTGCAGCATTGGGGACGCCCCCAATACTGCAAGAGAACTCATTTGCATAACGAAGAAAACCGGGATTTCTACGGAACAGCGGCGTGGAGAAGACATCTAAAGGTAGTAGACAAATAGCCTTTTTTAAGGCTATTCCGATGTGTTAGGGTGCATTCACACGGAGTAACGTGCCGCGTGACCTGGCACGTATACGCCGTGTGAGATTTTGAGAACCGTATACACTCCCATTGATTTCAATGGGAGCCTGGATTGTATACGCCGCGTTATTTTGCGGCCGCAAAATCACGGCCGCAAAATAACGCGGCATATACGTGACTAACTCCCATTGAAATCAATGGGATCATATACGGCACTCAAAATCTCACACGGCGTATATGTACCAGGTCACGCGGCACATTACTCCGTGTGAATGCGCCCTTAGTCACTAAAAATTCCATCTGAATGATAGGATCCCTTTAATTCTGCAATGGTTTTGGAAAACGCAGAATGTCCATTGCGCGTATTTGACTGCATTGTGTGGATGGGTAAAATGCTGCGGCTCCAGCCTGAGGCTAAGGTCCCACGTTGCGGAAACGCAGCTTTTTTTGTTGCGTTTTTTTGAGCCAAAGCCAAGAATGGCTACAAAATGAATGGGAAATATACACTCACCGGCCACTTTATTAGGTACACCTGTCCAACTGCTCGTTAACACTTAATTTCTAATCAGCCAATCACATGGCGGCAACTCAGTGCATTTAGGCATGTAGACATGGTCAAGACAATCTCCTGCAGTTCAAACCGAGCATCAGTATGGGGAAGAAAGGTGATTTGAGTGCCTTTGAACGTGGCATGGTTGTTGGTGCCAGAAGGGCTGGTCTGAGTATTTCAGAAACTGCTGATCTACTGGGATTTTCACGCACAACCATCTCTAGGGTTTACAGAGAATGGTCCGAAAAAGAAAAAACATCCAGTGAGCGGCAGTTCTGTGGGCGGAAATGCGTTGTTGATGCCAGAGGTCAGAGGAGAATGGCCAGACTGGTTCGAGCTGATAGAAAGGCAACAGTGACTCAAATAGCCACCCGTTACAACCAAGGTAGCCAGAAGAGCATCTCTGAACGCACAGTACGTTGAACTTTGAGGCAGATGGGCTACAGCAGCAGAAGACCACACCGGGTGCCACTCCTTTCAGCTAAGAACAGGAAACTGAGGCTACAATTTGCACAAGCTCATCGAAATTGGACAATTGAAGATCGGAAAAACGTTGCCTGGTCTGATGAGTCTCGATTTCTGCTGCGACATTCGGATGGTAGGGTCAGAATTTGGCGTCAACAACATGAAAGCATGGATCCATCCTGCCTTGTATCAACGGTTCAGGCTGGTGGTGGTGGTGTCATGGTGTGGGGAATATTTTCTTGGCACTCTTTGGGCCCCTTGGTACCAATTGAGCATCGTTGCAACGCCAAAGCCTACCTGAGTATTGTTGCTGACCATGTCCATCCCTTTATGACCACAATGTACCCAACATCTGATGGCTACTTTCAGCAGGATAATGCGCCATGTCATAAAGCTGGAATCATCTCAGACTGGTTTCTTGAACATGACAATGAGTTCACTGTACTCCAATGGCCTCCACAGTCACCAGATCTCAATCCAATAGAGCATCTTTGGGATGTGGTGGAATGGGAGATTCGCATCATGGATGTGCAGCCGACAAATCTGCGGCAACTGTGTGATGCCATCATGTCAATATGGACCAAAATCTCTGAGGAATGCTTCCAGCACCTTGTTGAATCTATGCCACGAAGAATTGAGGCAGTTCTGAAGGCAAAAGGGGGTCCAACCCGTTACTAGCATGGTGTACCTAATAAAGTGGCCGGTGAGTGTATAGGAAGTTCTTATACTTCTACCTTCTGCTCAATCCACTCCTGTCTTTGACTTAAAAAAAAACAAACAAAATCTGCAACAAAAAAAAGCTGCATTTCCACAACGTGGAGCTTCAGCCTGAAAAGTACTCTTGACTTTGACTCAAAAACATCGCAGTAAACTCTACAACAAAAAAACAGCTTTTCTACAGCTTGGGATCTCAGTCTTATAAAAGAAGTCTACATCAATTCTTGACTGACATAGATTTCAATTCTGGAACCTGATGCCTCTTAATAATTCAAGTACTGCATCTCATGTCAGTCGGAGACTTTCTAAGACTGTCATTGGAAACGCCAGTTTTAAGACAAAAATTAATAAAAGGTAATAAACAAGTTTTATGTTTTGTATTTAAACTTCAACTCAAGTCATAAAGCAATATATACCGTAAATACTCGAGTATAAGCCGACCCAAATATAAGCTGAGGCTCCTAATTTTACCACAAAAAACTGGGAAAACTTATTGACTCGAGTATAAGCCGAGGGGGGAAATGCAGCAGCTACTGTAATATTTCAAAAATTAAAATGGTCGGAGTTTTTGGGTGCAGTAGTTGCTGGGGAAGGGGAGGGGGTGTTTTGGTTGTCTGTCTGCCCCTTCCCTGAGCTTGAGGACTAGGATTTTTTTTCCCCCACTTGGAATTCAGCCTGGCTGAATATAGGGGATCTGCAGTGCTCCTATTAACCCCTTCCCGACAGAAGAGGAGCACTGCAGATCCCCTATATTCAGTAGACTGGGCACTATCAGACACAGGGATACCTAATGTGTTTGTGTTTCACAGCAATTTACTTTTGTATGTATTCTAGGGAAAGGAGGGATTTAGAACGTATTCTTCTTTATTTTTTAAAGCTTCTTTTTTTCCCCACTATTCTATGGGAGATTCTATACATTGATATTGCGGCTGGTCATAGAACCCCCCTCCCCCCTCCTAAAAACAAAACAAAAAAAAAAAACTGCTGAAAAATTCGGCTTATACTCAAGTATATACGGTAATATGCAAAATGCAGTATGTCATTAAATGATACGATGGGATTGCTTTATCACACCATATCACTAAGTAATCATTAATAGTTATACCATCAGACCAACTTAACCTCAAAACCAGTGGCGTAACTAGGAATGGCGGGGCCCCGTGGCGAACTTTTGACATGGACCCCCCCCCAACCAACACCGACGCCGAAGACCTCGACCGACCCCCTCCTCCGCACTCTATTATGTCCCTTAGTAAGCCCTGCACACAGTATTATCCCCCATAGTGGCCCCTGCACACAGTATTATGTATCAAGTAAATAGGGCCCGTGACAGCCTATTAAAAAAAAAAACCCGCAGCGGTAGCGGTTGTCACCGGGCCCCCTAATGGCCCGGGCCCTGTGGCAGCCGCCTCCGCTGCCTCTATGGTAGTTATGCCCCTGCTCAAAACCATATCCAGATTCCAGGACCAAGCAGTGTGATACTTTATTGTTGGATCCTTCTAAGAAAAGATTTTTCTCTGCAATGTGTGGATGGCATTAGCCAGAATCCCATCCACTTTCCAGGTACTGTAATACACAGAATTGTTTTCCGCATCATTTTCCACTGCAGCCAAAACGCTGCATTTTCACAACGTAGGGCCCGGCCTTTACTAGGAAGCGAAGACTCTCTGAAAACAAGACTCTGTAGAGTATATGGATGGAAAAGTTCAGAGGATGATGTAGTATCTATAATATAGATAATTATTAACAATTGGGTAAATTGCTTTTACGAAAGGAGGTAATTTGGTGACTCAAGTGATAAAGTAATGCATAAACATTATTGCACTGATAAGACAACTCATCTCACACTGTGTTATGGAATGGAGCAACTAACGTAACTTTTATTGGTATATTAAATAGGCTAAACTCAAGAATGTGATATGTATATGTATATATACCACACGGATAACACACGATGTCAGCGATATAGCTAATATAGACAAATTCACCATCACAGCCTTACAGGGAGGGATTTACTTGTATTTGTGGACAAATATCTATGTATGTATGAGAATGTGGTTGTAGTAATGGTATAAAGGGAATGAAGTATCCTGTATACACTCCTATACAATTTCAACCAGCCCATATACCTGAGCATTGTCATACATATACCACGTTCTCGATTTTAGGGTTGGTTCACATCTGCTTTTGTATTCTGTCCGGGGAGAGTCCGCATGGAGACCCCCGAACGGAATACAAACACAATTGCTAGCGCTGTGCTGTAAAAGCACACGGACCCCATAGACTATAATGGGTTCCGTGTGCTTGCCATGCGCTGCCCGCATGAATCATGTGGACAGGAAAGTAGATTGGGAGGGGCCACACAGTGGCTCAGTGGTTAGCACTGCAGCCTTGCACTCCTGGAGTCCTGGAGTTCAAATCACGCCAAGGGCAAAAAACCATCTGCAAGGAGTTTGTATGTTCTCCCTGTGTTCGCATGGATTTCCATCCCATATTCCAAAAAGACATATTGATAGGGAAAAATGTACATTGTGAGCTCTATGTGGGGCTCACAATCTACAAAAAAAAAGAAAAGGAAAGTAGATTGGGAACTACTTTCCTGTGGACATCTGCCAGTAAGCACACAGTCCCCATAATAGTCTGTGGGTCCCTGTGCCTTTACAGCACTGCACTTTGCACTTGCGTTTGGTATTCCGTTCGGGGGGGGTCCTCATGCGGACTCCCCTGATGTGAACAGGGCATTGCATTTTAGTTGCTCCATTCTGTGTTAGTACCTCTGCTGAGTGACTTACCCTCGGTGAATTGACTATGTTTTAAAGTTTCTTTTCATCTTATTAGTACATATAGACATCATAGATGGGGGCTCTGTAAGAGGGGTCATTGGTCTGGTGTTTCCTGATATGTCTATGCGTTACATGGATGACTATTCATTTAAATGGCTGGCTTATAATGTTACCTTTTCACATGGAGGGCAGATTTAGGCCAAGGAATTTGCAGAGACATTTGAGCATTGGCTTCCTCAGGCAGTATCAGCTGACCACCTGGATTTTCCTTAAGGAGACCACATTACACAAGTCTCCTTACCACCTTTCTTTTTCCTTGCATTCGGTCTTAGGTGAGTACACTTCAAAGGGTTCACTATCTATCAACTGTGAGGAGCTGCTTAGCAAACGCCTCAGCAAACCAACCAGCAGGGCTCTGTGCCGGTGACTCTTACAACCACTTTTATGGCAGGAGCTGTTACTCACACACTGCACATACCTTTCTTGTGTCAAAGTGCAATCGTAATACCGAGAAAATCAATTTTTAATCCGTATGCAAGTTAGTTGTTTGGTGCTAGAGCACCTGTTTTGGTTGTGGTTGTAATCCATCACCACCCCAAATGCAAACATTGACAGGTCCCAATATACGGTGACCACATGTGAAAAGGGGTGCTATGACAGGAGCAGCTATACCCCTGGAGCACCAAATGGCTCATCTGCATATGGATTAAAAGTAGAGTACCAAAGTATGTTCACTATATCCCTAATTTCCCCTACATATAAGGTGTTTAGAAGAGGCTCCTTTTAAAGGGGTTATCCAGGAACTGCTACTTTGTCTTGGTTCTATTTGGGTCGAACCTTGGGCTGATTATGACCCTGGGTCACATAATCGGAACCAGAATCTGGCACCCAAGTCGATGACAATGATCACATGATCTAAATAGAACCGAGGAATTAAATGTCCATATAACCCCTTTAACGCCACAGAAAACCAAGCTGGCAGATCTAATTTTGTACATTTTTGTCATGAAACCATCAAATACTATAGAAACCTCACGTCATGTATCTTATGGCTGGTGGTTATATTATTTCTTTAGAGAGTCCATAATTCTAATAGTTGAAAGGGATTGTCTCATCTCACAGGTAACTTCTTTCACGCGCACGTGGCTGTTCCTTCCACGTGCAGTCGGCCAGGCATTTATCTTTCACTTATTGCAGCAGGCAATACATATAATACAAGGATGGCTGAAGACCAACAACAGGGACTGCTGGCAGCTCTACATACTGGTGTGAACATGGGAACCTATTTCCCCCAAACTATTATGTCCATATGGCCTAATAGGATATAAGGAGATGAAGACAGCTTGTACATAATTCCTTTTATGACATCAAACCAGCATCTTCAAGGGTCATCACTCTGCTTAAAGAGGTTTTCAGAGACTAACATGTAGATTAACCCTCCATAGGATAGGTCATCAATATGTGATCGGAGGGGTCTGACATTGGGACCACCAGTGATCAGCTGGGCGAAGAGGCCTCAGGATTTGGGTGAGTATTGTGGCCACATCACTGAATAAGAAGTACAGAGCTTTACATTGTGTAGGAACTGTGTTCGGTACTGAAGCTCATCCCCATTCATTTTCACAGCACTGAGTTGCTCTTGTACAATATGAGCAATGAACATGACATCAGCAGCACAGGGAAGAGGCTGCTGCACTCCTGGGTGCCATTGAAATAGCAGATCTGTGGGTGTCCCCCACTAATCCCATATTGATGATCTATCCTGAGGATAGGTCATTAATATGGGCGTCCCAGAAAACCCCTTTGACCACCAAATTGTAAGGAGCCATAGTTTGGCACCCTGAAATATCTGTGGGTAAGTAGGATATCTGGGAATATTAGACATTGCTTGTAGAGGAGAATGTGTTTGTGGAGGATATACTGTGTACATGGGGCATAACTTCTAGGATTCATAATCAAAATTTTAGTGGATTTTGGTAATATGCACATCACAGAAGAACGTATGAAGGAAAGTTCCTACACCAAAGGGTCTAAGTAATGATGGCTTTACATATTGGCCATGAAGCCACCTGCCATATACTTTGCACGTACCTTATAGCGTTCTTTACTTCTGTGCTTTGTACGGGTTCTGAGCTGTTTGAAGGAGAGGTCACCACAAACCAGAACGACACTCTGGGAGTTACATTGCAGATCTCAACATTTGATATCCTGCATATAAAAGGCACATCATTACTGCTATTCCACTTTTATGAAATTATGAGGATGGAAAAACAATAATATGGAAGGAGCTTGTATATAGACCCTTATATAATAATTCTATTATCATTACTATATAGTACATTGTGTATCTAGCAAGTGCAGTAACTTGTTTCCGGGGTCCTGGAAGCTGAGATCCATGATGCCGTGCTTCCTGAAGAGCTTCTGTAGCTTTTTTTCAGTCTGCCTTACTCACATGAAGGGTACAGGGTTGTCATCGATGAATGTCAATGGCTCACTAACATGGCGGCTTTACATGGTAAATCATTTCGTCTTACAGAACTGCTACTTTTTAAAGTCAGGGATAGAAAGTCCACCTTGCTCCATCCAAGATCTCAAGGTGATACTTGTAAGCAAGGCTTGAGAAGTGTATTGTATCACATGAGTCATTATACTTAAGGGGTTTCCTGAGTTTGGCCAAAAATTGGTCAGGACCATAGGAGGACATAAAATATAAAAGACCCATTACATACCTATTATATACATAGCTGTTCCAGCGCTGTCTCTCTAATGCACCTCACTGATCTCTATACACTTGGCGACATGCCCAAACATCTACACACATTTAATCTGAAGCCAACCATTGGTCTTGGTGGCATGAGACTACTAAAAACAGTTTTTGGCTGTAGGGTTACATGGGTAGGAACATCATCACTGCACCCAAATAAGCAAAGAATGGTGGGTAAGCAATAATTCTATCATTTTATGATTACCATTTATTTACCATACCCCCTCCCCTGGATGACTTTAACCACACGCGGTAAACCCCATTAATATCTGGAACATATATCAGTTTCCATGGATGTCCTATGACATAAGTGAAATATATACAGTACATGACATACATTCCACTGGAACACGGAAAAATATCTTTATTAATAACTGTTAAAATATAGACCAAACTGTGAGACCCTACGTGGACTAAAAAATTATTAAAGGGGGAACGATTAGTGTATTATTTCATCACTCCCTGAATGACGTACCAATGGTTAGCTTACACAGGGCCAGTAGATGAGTGGGGAGGGGATATCCATGTATCCTACTATCATTAGTTGTGGTATTGGCCTCCGATGAAACACTACACTACATGGAGGTGTAGGAACGCATCAGGTGGTTTATCAGTCCATCAGTTGTTTGCTTTATTGGAACTAAAATCTAACTTGGCTTGGGGGGTTGCTTTAATGGTGTAGGTGGAGCTGATATATGCCCTATACCAGTTTAGTAGGGTTATAACAGTTGTGGTACGGTCTATAGGTATGGACATATTAGCTTCATGTGTAAGTTAAACATTGGTATATCACTCTGCTATGTGATGAGCAGGGAGTGATGAAATAACACACCAGTCATTCCCTCTTAACCATTTTTGAGTTCACGTAGGGTCTCACATATTAGTGTATATTTTAAGAATTATTAATAAAGATATTTTTTTAGCGTTCCAGGTTAGGGGAAGTAAAGGGGTTATCCAGTTTTTAACATTGATGGTCTATCCTTAGGATAAGCCATCAGTATTAGATCTGCGGGGGTCCCGGGTGTCGTACAAACTGGTGTGGCGAGTGTGGGTACTTGGCACCACAGTTTGTATGGTGAGTGAACAGCACACCTCACGGTACGTAAACAATATTGCGAGCCGTGCTTTGTCAGAGATCAGTGATCTGTGGGGTCCTGGGTGTTGGACTCCCAAAGATCTAATTTTGAAGACATATCCTAAGGATAGGCTATCGATGTTAGAAACCCCTTAGTAAGTAGGCTCTATTCACTCCTACAATAGCTCTCCAAAGTGGTGCGTATGTCCTGCCAACCCCATATAACTATTAGCATTGTAGTCATGATCATATTTTGGAAGCTATGCTCCTTACCAATATTGTGGATTACCTGTACTTGGAACTTACTGAATTGCATTGTTCACATGAGCTCGCATGGCAAACACCATGACAGCTTTAAAGAGAAACTCTTCATCAGCGTTCCAGGCATACTGTAAGGGAGGAAGAGACAATGTTCAGTATGTAATACATGAGCAGCCATTCCTGGTTCATCGGTATAAATAGCTTGTGTATGTGCCGCTATATAATAGACACTATAGGAGTAATGCAAAAATTCTACTGCAGCAATTCTAGTATACAACAGTTCTTCAGATTGACGTCAAATAAAATAAAGAAAGGACACGGGACGTTACATGCTGCATGTTATGTGAGTGATAGCCCGGGTTCCTTTTCTTAGGCCACTGATTCACTTCAGCAGTCACTTGATTCAAGGATTTCCGCCAGAAGAAGCACTCGAACCCTGCGGAACAGCAGTGGGGAACAAAAGAACACTAGTGACAGGTTTATTTTTTACCATCCCAACCTCATTGCTGAGAATTGTATAACCTGGACAATCCCTTTAAAGAAAGCTGCCCTAACAACCCCACAGCCCTGGCGTATACATATTTTTTGTGAGAAGGTGACAAGCAGAGTGCTTGAGTCCTGCTATCAGTCCCAGGTTTTTGACATATGTGTGGTCCAGGGCAGATTTGGAATAGGCCTCAGCCTCAGGTGTGGGTCCTGGGCTCATTACTGGCCCATAGTAGGCTGCACAACCTGCACTTCAGGGCAGATCCTGGGAGGAGAGGAAGTGGTTGGGTCTGTCCTGACACTGAGAGTCTTGTGATATGGTACAGTGTGTTTTGGTTGATTCGTGTGACTGATAGTAAGCTACACGTACAGTTAATATTTTCTGTTTAGTTGGTGCTCAGACGAGCAGGATTTTGTTTGATGTTATTTTGCCTGAAGTTAAGGCTCTATTTTATTTTGCTTACTTTTGAGCCTGATGTAAAGGTTTATTTATTTTGCTGTTTTTCTTAAATAAACCGCTTTACTGCAAGATTTGTGTCCCTGTTTTTGACTGGTTGGGTCCACACCACTGCTTCTACTGAGCTACCTTCCCCACAATATATATATCAGACAACCTTGTTTTCTTAGATACCTATATAACATAGACAACGCTGCAGATACCAAACTGCCACATCTCTCTATCTTGTAAAAATGAATTCTTGTCTGTCTGTTCTTTATGCGCGACCAAACGACTGGACCGATCTTCACCAAATTTGGTACAGAGATACTTCAGGTATCCGGGAAGGTTTAAGATGAGACTCCAACTCGCTCGGAAGTATCATTGCTGAGATACAGCATTCCAAACACAGTGCCCCCCCCCCCCCCTTAGCCAATACAAACCTGCAAGTCTTTCACTCATATTCCAACTGCAATACACACATTCAGTCCACATGCACAATCCAACACTGATATCCAAACTGAGATACACGCAACAGAGGATTAGATACACAGATCAACATACATTATCACACGCCAGAGGATTAGAAACACGCGTCTGCACACAGTTCCACACACTGAAGGATTAGATACGTGCGTCTGCACACAATTCCACATGCCGAAGGATTAGATACACGTGTCTGCACACAGTACCACACCCCAGGAGATTGGATACATGCATCTGCACACAGTACCACATGCCAGAGAATTGGATACGCGCATCTGCACACAGTTCCACACACCAGAGGATTAAATGTGCATGTCTGCACACAGTACCACACGCCGTAGGATTAGATATGCGCATCTGCACACAGTTCCACACGCCGTAGGATTATATACGCGCATCTACACACAGTTCCACACGCCGTAAGATTAGATATGCGCCTCTTCACACAATATCACACAGGGGAGGATTAGATACGTGCCTCTGCACACATTACCACATGACCGAGGATACGATATGCGCGTCTGCACACAGTTCCACACGCTGAAGGATTAGATACGTGTGTCTGCACAAAGTACCACACGGAGGAGGATTAGACACACACCTCTTCACATAATACCACACAGGGGAGGATTAGATACGCACATCTGCACACAGTTCAACACGCTGGAGGATTAGATAGGCATGTCTTCACATAGTACCATCGCCAGAGGATTAGATATGCAAGTCTACACAGTATCACACAGGGAAGGATTAGATACGCGCATCTGCACATAGTTCCACACGCCAGAGGATTAGTAACACATATCTGTACACAGTACCACATGCCGTAGTATTAGATACGTGAGTCTGCACACAGTACCACACGCCAGGGGATTGGATACATGCGTCTGTACACAGTACCACATGCCAGAGGATTAGATACGCGCCAATGCACACAATACCACATAGGTGAGGATTAGATACCTGTGTCTGCACACAGTACCACACAGGGCAGGATTAGATACATACCTCTTCACACAATACCACATGCTGGAGAATTACATACGCATCTCAGCACACACTACCACATGCCATAGGATTAGATACACATGTAAAAGAGAGAGTTGAGGTCCGCAGCTCTTGCTCGTAATAAAAGGTATATTTTATTCCATTATTTTAAAATTTGGCAAAGAACACCATGACAAAAAAGTGAAAAAGAGAGAAAATACAAAAAGTGAAAATAAAAACGCTAAATATCACATCTCTGGCTTGGCTGACGCGTTTCAAAACCGCAAGGGTTTCTTAATCATAGCCTGATGGTTGCCATATGGATATGGAGCTGCGGACCTCAACTCTCTCTTTTACATTTGGATTTTTTCTTCTTTGAGTCCAGAAGAAATAGGTCGTGCACCTTGCACCGGTTGGTGAGTTTCTATATTGTTTTTTTCTTTTTTTGATATTAGATACACATGTCTGCACACAGTTTCACTTGCCGGAGGATTAGATAAGCGCCTCTTCACACAATACCACAGGGGGGAAGATTAGATATGTGCATCTGCACACAGTACCACACCAACAAGGATTAGATACTTGCGTCTACTTACAGTACTACATGAGGAAGGATTAGATACGCGCATCTGCACACAGTACAACACGCCAGAGGATTAGATATGCGCGTCTTCATACAATTCCACACACCGGAGGATTAGATACACGCCACTGCACACAATACCACACTGAGGAGGATTAGATATGTGCCTCTGCACACAGTACCACACGCCGGAGGATTAGATACGCGTATCTTCAAACAGTACCATACGACAGAGGATTAGATATGCACGTCTTCAGACAGTACCACACACCAGAGGATTAGATACGTGCGTTTACATACAGTACTACATTGGAGAGGATTAGCTACGCACATCTGCACACAGTTCCACACACCGGAGGATTAGATACGCGCCTCTTCACACAATACCACACAGGGAGGATTAGATACGTGCCTCTGCACACAGTACCATACGCTGGAGGATTAGATAGACGGCTCTGCACAGAGTACCACACATTAGAGTTTTACTCCAGGTTTCCATAGCAACCCAGCCATTTTTCTTCATTGCTGTATGTCAGCTTTAAAGAAGCAGGGCACTGTGGATGACACTGTTACACAAGGTCACATACACACAGCTTTACTCCAGGTATCCCTAACAACTGATCACAGGTTTTTTACTGATATCCAAAATGAGATACACATTATCACGTGACGCTTATGGACACACAAACGACATACATAAGACAATTCTTATGGGGCCTCTACACAAACAAAAAATGTAATATACCCGTGCGAAGCCGGGTCCTCCTGCTAGTATCATATAAATACTAGAGACTATTACGTTACTCAAGCGGTTTGGATTTCCTTGAATGAACTGGTGTGGATATCCCGAATCAATACATATCCTTGTCACCATGGATTTCATACTGAATACAGCTCTATCGATCTCAGTCGCTGCTCTCTTTGCCGTCAGGTCAAAACAAACATCTATTACTGTACAGACAATTTACCTTATTTGATTTCTTTCAGTGGGAAAATCCTAAAGAGTTCTTGACTTTTATCATCTTATTAATCCAACGCCATATCATCTATAATAATATGACCAATGATATAGAGTGAAACCTCTCTGAAAGACCACTTCTTTGAGGAGACAGTCACCTTATCTGGACCACATTTTCTGTAATGGATTTTCAGTTTTCCATACTAGCTATCGTCTTTGAGACAACCACCCCACTAAAAGACCCCTTTTTAATGCAAATTTGGTTGTCTGAACTGTATATTATTAAAGGGATTCCATCACCACCAAAGTCCTAAGGATAGGCCATCAACTGTCAGACAACCTCTTTAAAGGAGCTTTCCTACAAACTCAAGATATCTTGCTGATTATAGGAGTCCAACCACTCCGACCCAACATTGATAAGGAGAACAGGGGTTCTGAATGGAGTGGTGGTCGGGCAGCATGAACACCATTCTATTTATTTCAAAGGGATCACTGGAAATAGCAGACTGCTGATTCATTCAGAAAGGGAGCGAGAGTCCATCATTCTCCTGATCAGTCTTGGTCTGAACAGTTGGACTTCCCCTGATCTGCAGGATATCCCTATCCTATGGTTATGGAATCATTTGATTTTGTGGGAAAATCCCTTTACATGACAGCTGAATAATCTGTCTATTATTCCAATCTGTATAATGGTGGGGGGTTGTTCCTTCCATTTTGGCTAGGAAGACATTTTCTAAAAAAACGGTCATGCTGCAAATCTTCGGAAAACCTCTTCTTTTCTGCTTTGCTCCTTCCCTGTTTCATTCTGTTTAGCCAGCCAGTCCCCACCATCAATGACTAGCACTGTAAAACTCTCTTCACACTTCTGGTCAGATTTACTAATACTGTCTAAAAATAAAGAGGTTTTCCAGCCCCAAAAGGAGTTTTCATACTGATGACCTATCCAAAGGAGAGGTCGGGACTTGAACAGGAAAATCCTGTACAAGTTCCCCATCTATTGCAGCAACTCCTTGTGCCTGAAGACTGCCAGAACAGGTGATGTGTGTGGAGTCTGGGTATCGGACCCCCATGGATCACATACTGATGACCTATCCAGTTGACAGTTCATCAGTATAAAAAAAATCCACTTGAGGCCAGAAAATCCATTTAAGACCAGTATTCTGGCACATTTTCCAAAGTACAGTAGTGCTTGAATGTTTGTGAACCCTTCAGAATTTTCTACATAAATTTGACTTACACCACATCAGATTTTCAGATAATTCCTAAAATTAGATAAAGAGAAAGAAATCAAACAAATGAGTAAAAAAAAAGTTAGTTTTGATCATTTATTTTTAGAAGAAAATGATCCAATATCATATATTTGTGAGTGGAAAAAGTATGTGAACCCACTGCTGTGACACCCATGTGCAGTGATAACTGCCTATAAAACATTTCTGTTAATTGATCAGTCTGTACATCACGATGGAGGAATTTTACCCCCTTCCTCAGTACAAAACAGCTCCAGTTCTGTCATGTTGGTGGATTTCCTCCCATGAGCTTTCTCCATGACCCACAATCTCGTAACATTCAGCTCATGGACAGATGTCCTGACATTTTCCTTTACAATGTGCTGGTATAATTCACAATTCATTGTTCCACCATGCTGGCAAGCTGTCCTGGCCTGGATGGAGCAAACACTTTAGAGGTGATTTTGTACCTTTTTCTAGCCTGAGCATCAACAACTCTTCTTTGGAGGGCCTCAGAAATCTCCTTTGTTCATACAATGATACTTCTGCAAACATGTGTTGTGAAGATCAGACTGTGATAAATCCCTGCTCTTTAAATAAAAAAGGTTACCCACTCGTATGTGGTTGTCATCCCATTGAATAAAGTATCTGCTAATCCTAAAGGTACTATTGATATTGAATAATTTTCTTCTATAAATAAATGACCAAGTACAATTTTTTGACCCATATGTTTCAATTTGTTCTCTTGATCTACGTTAAGAACGTGCAAAATTGATACACAGTACAGACCAAAAGTTTGGACACACCTTCTCATTCAAAGAGTTTTCTGTATTTTCATGACTATGCAGTTTTGAAGGCATCAAAACTATGAATTATCATATATGGAATTATATACTTAACAAAAAAAAAGTGTGAAACAGCTGAAAATCTGTCTTATATTCTAGGTTCTTCAAAGTAGCCACCTTTTGCTTTGATTCCTGCTTTGCACACTCTTGGCATTCTCTTGATGAGCTTCAAGAGGTAGTCACCTGAAATGGTTTTCACTTCACAGGTGTGTCCTGTCAGGTTTAGTGAGTGGGATTTCTTGCCTTATAAATGGGGTTGGGACCATCAGTTGTGTTGTGCAGAATTCAGGTGGATACACAGCTGATAGTCCTACTGAATAGACTGTTAGAATTTGTATTATGGCAATAAAAAAGCAGCTAAGTAAAGAAAAACAAGTGGCCATCATTACTTTAAGAAATGAAGGTCAGTCAGTCTGAAAAATTGGGAAAACTTTGAAAGTGTCCCCAAGTGCAGTTGCAAAAACCATCAAGCACTACAAAGAAACTGGCTCACATGAGGACCAAACCAGGGAAGGAAGACCAAGAGTCACCTCTGCTGCGGAGGATAAGTTCATCCGAGTCACCAGCCTCAGAAATCGCAGGTTACCAGCAGCTCAGATTAGAGACCAGGTCAATGCCAGACAGAGTTCTAGCAGCAGACACATCTCTACAACAACTGTTAAGAGGAGACTTTGTGCAGCCGCCGGCCTTCATGGTAAAATAACTGCTAGAAAACCACTGCTAAGGACAGGCAACAAGCAAAAGAGACTTGTTTGGGCTAAAGAACACAAGGAATGGACATTAGACCAGTGGAAATCTGTGCTTTGGTCCGATGAGTCCAAATTTAAGATCTTTGGTTCCAACCACCGTGTCTTTGTGCGACACAGAAAAGGTGAACGGATGGACTCTACATGCCTGGTTCCCACTGTGAAGCATGGAGGAGGAGGTGTGATGGTGTGGGGGTGCTTTGCTGGTGACACTGTTAGGTATTTATTCAAAATTGAAGGCATACTGAACCAGCATGGCTACCACTATTCCATCCAGTTTACGTTTAGTTGGACCATCATTTATTTTTCTACAGGACAATGACCCCAAACACATCTCCAGACTGTGTAAGGGCTATGTGACCAAGAAGGAGAGTGATGGGGTGCTACACCAGATGACCTTACCTCCACAGTCACCAGACCTGAACCCAATCAAGATGGTTTGGGGAGAGCTGGACCGCAGAGTGAAGGCAAAAGGGCCAATAAGTGCTAAGCATCTCTAGGAACTCCTTCAAGACTGTTGGAAGACCATTTCAGGTGACTACCTCTTGAAGCTCATCAAGAGAATGCCAAGAGTGTGCAAAGCAGGAATCAAAGCAAACGGTGGCTACTTTGAAGAACCTAGAATAGAAGACATATTTTCAGTTGTTTCACACTTTTTTGTTAAGTATATAACTCCACAGTGTAAATCTACAATTTTCAGTCATGGAAATATAGAAAACTCTTTGAATGAGAAGGTGTGTCTAAACTTTTGTTCTGTACTATAGATTTAGGTCAAATGATGTAGAAATGTAGACAATTCTAAAGGGTTTGTAAACTTTCAAGCACCTTTGTATATCTGCCCTTTTGTTTCTTTATATGCCCCTCTATAGGTATAGTAATAAAATGGGTAGTTTTTTAAAATAAATAATGGAAGCATAGGGTGCTTGACATGCTGTATACTACTTATATTTTTGTAGTATACGAGTGTACTGTATCATACACTGCTCTCGCATGGGTTGGGCCTACAATGCCCATACTGGTGTGGGGTCCCATGCTGGCTCAGTGGCTCACCTACCAGTCCAAATCAACCTCTAAGGAGGTGGAAACTACAACATTTTACAAGAAAGGAAGGTATGTTTTTTATACCATCTCTTTTGTGAAGCCATATTTTCCTCTCCTGTCTCCTCCATGTGGACACCAATACTTTATCTTGCCCTCAGTGACCGCTTATCCAAAGTCCCAGTATTGGTTGTTATGTTTTATCATTATTACAAGAGAGTTGAATTGTACTATACATATAGCACAGCTGTAAAGATAATGGATCACTTTCTTTCCTGTCTGCTCAGTGACACTAACATATGGTCATGCCCTTGATAATATTTGATGAGATATCAGGTACAATCTATGTGAATTACAATACAGGTGACTGAGCTGTGTTTGTTAGTTACAACATGTACATTGGAAGATTATATCTATGATTACACTTGTACTGTTTTACATGGTTATAAATCCTTATATGTTGCATGTTTGTGTTACATAGTATGCTGATGTGAGCATTCTTAAAAACTTGTGCATAGATGTCACAAAAGCCTAGTGTTTAAAATGTAGCATACAAGCGCTCCTGTTGTAAACCACTTCTGGATACTGCATCATTCCTCATCTTCTGTCTGCCTTCTTATGTACATCAATCGAACCTTCCAGAATGTACTGTGTGCATTATATATACAGTATCTATATACTCTGTAGTTCATTATTCCTGTCCCATGATATCACTGTGCATTATCCACACTCTTTGAGATCACTGTGTACATTATTCTGGTACTGACATCACTGTGTGTATTATCCCTGTACTGTGACATCACTGTGTGTATTATCCTGTACTGTGACATCACTGTGTGTATTATCCCTGTACTGTGACATCACTGTGTGTATTATCCTGTACTGTGACATCACTGTGTGTATTATCCTGTACTGTTACATCACTGTGTGTATTATCCCTGTACTGTGACATCACTGTGTGCATTATCCCTGTACTGTGACATCACTGTGTGTATTATCCTGTACTGTTACATCACTGTGTGTATTATCCCTGTACTGTGACATCACTGTGTGTATTATCCTGTACTGTGACATCACTGTGTGTATTATCCTGTACTGTTACATCACTGTGTGTATTATCCCTGTACTGTGACATCACTGTGTGTATTATCTCTGTACTGTGACATCACTATGTGTATTATCTCTGTACTGTGACATCACTGTGTGTATTATCCCTGTACTGTGACATCACTGTGTGTATTATCCCTGTACTGTGACATCACTGTGTGTATTATCCCTGTACTGTGACATCACTGTGTGTATTATCCCTGTACTGTGACATCACTGTGTATTATCCTTGTACTGTGACATCACTGTGTATATTATCCCTGTACTGTGACAATACTGTGTATATTATCCCTGTGTACTGTGACATCACTGTGTATATCATCGCGGTACTGTGACATCTCTGTGTGCATTATTACTCAGTTGTGACATCACTTTGTGCATTATTCCTATACTGTGACATGACAATGTGTATTATACTGTATCTGTACTGTGACATCACTGTATGCATCATCACTCTCTTGTGACTTATCACCAATACTTTGACATCACTGAAATCATTATCCCTATAGTGTGGCATAACTACCGTACATGCCTTTTTCCTGGGCTGTGATATCACTATGTGCATTACTCATGTACTGTGACATCACTGTGTACACTATGCCTGGGCTGTGACATCACTATGTGCCTTATCCTTCTATTGTGATATTGATGAATTAATCTTGTACTATAACACCCATCAATAGATTGTTACCTCTATAAATTTGCAGTGAAACTACACGCTACAATTCTGCAAATCATTCTCACAACCTTCACTAAACTATACTTATAACAGATACACATTACACATGTTCATTTCACACAATTCACATTTTCCCAGTTTTTCCACAATTTTTCTTGCCTTGATAAATTACGTCTATTAATAGCAAACTACAGTGAAGTTACACATGTTAAAGTTGTTTAATAAATTAATGTATTACTACAGAGATACCACTAAATGTGAAATATGTGCTGAATGAGCTGCTGAGTACAGTTTTATTAACTAGTGTGAAAGCTGTCACCTTACAGATGGAAGAAGCCTTGAAACTCTGGCCTGGTTTGCAGGAGAATGAAGCCCTGGGTAACAAGCAGATAGATAAAACTTTCTTTTAAGGCATATAGTGCCCAGGTAATGATGCTATATACAGTCCTTGTAATACCACCATACCGCTACATAGTTCCATGATAATATTGCCATATGCAGCTCACATAAAAACCCATGTGATACGCAGGATCCAAATAATACTCCCATAAAGACCCCACATACTGTCATATTGTTATATATTGCCCAGGGACACTGCTCAGTTTGTGACCCCCTAAAACTGCCGCTGACCAAAACCTGAAAAGATATAACCACACGAATTGAGAAAAACAATTCAGCCAGGTGATAGTGGAAGGAACAGCAATAAGATAAAACTCTTTTTCCAGCTTGCAAGCCTTGGTTAAACTTTGACACTTATCTTTCCTTCCTTCTGAAGTCTCATTCCTCCCTGACTCAGAGGTATAGAGCACAGAGAACACAATGGGGCACAGTTATTATACCGTCACCAGTTAACCATTAATGCCGAGGGGTTTTTCTGCCTCAACAATCAACATTTTTTTTTTGTTTTTGGCTCTGTGTTTTATAGGCTGCAACTTTTTTTTATTTCTTTATTGACGTGAGACCTTGTTTTATGCTAGAGAAATCACTTTTTAAAGAGGACTTTTTACCGACATCTCTCCACTGTCAGAAGGGCAGGCCTTATAGTCTAGTGTCATCACTGGGCTGTGAGGAACCCCCCTCCGACAGTACAAATCTGTGGAAGAATACTATCGGGGGGTGTTCCTTACTGCTCAGTGTAGACGTTAGACTGTAAGGCCCGCCCTTCTGACAGTGGAGAGATGTCAGTGCTGCACTTAATGGCATTGATATCTCCAGCACTGGGCCCATAATAGGAAAGCTGGGTGCTGGTGAAAAGTTCTCTTTAAAGGGAATCTATCATTAGATCTAAGCATTTTTTAATAAGCACATTTTGGAATAGCCTTTAGAAAGGCTATTCAAAGCCGACCTTCCTTCTACTGTTCCTGCCCGCCATTTTTTAATAAAATGCTTTTTACTGATATGCAAATTCACCTCACGGAGCACCGAGGGTGTTATCACTGTGCAGGGATGAATCTACCTGTTTCACCGCCCGAGGCGGACGACAGAAAGCTGCCCCCCCCCCCCCCCGGAGGAAGGGGTGGAGCGGAGGGGGTGGGGCGGAGCGAAGAGGGCGCGGCGGAGCAGCGTTAGCAGGCAGAGAGAAGGCAGGGAGAGGACCTGCTGTCTGCCTGAGCGTGAGGGGAGGCCGCTGGAGCAGTGCTGCTCCAGGAGCCTCCACAATACACCGCTCGGTGACGCTAAGCCAGTCCAGGACAGCTTGTCCTGGACTGGCTTAGGTAAGCAAAAATGCCACCGTCCCTGAGGCCCTGGCATAGCGCCGCCTGAAGCGGTCGCTTCAGGTCGCCTCAGGGGAGGTGTGGCACTGCCCCTGTGCTCTGAGCACTGCATCATCATGTCCTGCATTCCGCCTCCTCCTCTCTCAGGTAATCCCACTTCATTGAAAATGAATCCTGTTCCAGTAACACCCCCGATGCTCCGTGAGGATGATTTTGCATATCGGTAAAACCCTTTCCTGTCACGAGCTGATAAATTGTCAATTTGGCACAAGGTTTTTATGGAAAATTTTACAGCAAGCCAATTAACTTATCAGTATAATCTTGGCATGTGGAAGGAAGTTAGAAACTTCATCCTGATATTGCCCCCAAGGCTGATGTTGACTCTAATATTGTAAATGGTGCTAATCCCTGAGCACCTGTGATGCCTATATTTATTGTATCTATATGTAGTATACAAGCAATAGTGTAATATATACTGTTCCAAATACAATCTGCGGAATATGTTGGCGCTATATAGATAAAATGTATTATTATTATTAAGTAAGCAATGGTATTTTGACATAACCACGGTAGACCAGTAATCTCACTCTCAGCTGGGGATGGTACAACTAGTTCTTTGCAATAACGGCTTGCAAAAGTATTCACACCCCTTGAACTTTTTCACATTTTGTCACCTTAAAACCACAAACTTAAATGTATTTTATTGAGATTCTAAGATTAGATTCACATCTGCATTCGGGTTTCCGTTCAGGGGGGTCTGCTTGTTCTGTGACATCATGATGTGCATTGTTACTTTACCATCTTTCCAGGTGTATTTTGTGGTTTTAGAGTAGCTGCTATTACTTTATAATGAAAAAATATCTCTGAGGCCGGTACCATAGGTTGGGAGTTCACATTGGGTAAGCCTGGGCCACCAGTGGAATCTCCTGTGGCTAATCCACTTCAGATTACACTAGCAGTTAAATGGAGGGGATTTCAAAAAATCCCATCCATATTGTGGAAAAAAACAGTAGCTCAAAAAAACAACCCACGACATGTCAGTTACTGATGCAGATTCCATGTCAGTTTTCAACCTTTGCAATGCATGGTCAACACCAGCCGTTTTCTGTCCTGGGTGGCAAGATATCCCATGCTTATTGTCCTGGCCTTAACAGGGTGTAGCCATAGGGGGTGCAGTAGCAGTCTCTACCAGGCCCTGGTCCCTGAGAGGTCCCTCCGCCACTTAACCTGTATCAAATGGTACACGATAGGTAGGGACGCCATTATAGATACTGCATTGGGGCTCAGGACACCTTTGATGATGTTCATTACAGAATACCATTTGCTCCATTTCTGATTCTTTTACAATACTATATTGCAGGATCTTGGTATATGATACACTTTCCTTACAGGTGTATATCATGTGTATACCATTCTGCACTATGATCCTTGTATCTCAGCTGATGCTACAGCAGCCTCTATGGGAAGTGACAAGACATAGCAAATTATATAACATGTCACAGTTAGGTCCATAGTCCAGATAATACCCAGCTGATCACTAGAGATGAGCGAACAGTGTTCTATCGAACTCATGTTCGATCGGATATTAGGCTGTTTGGCATGTTCGAATCGAATCGAACACCGCGTGGTAAAGTGCGCCATTACTCGATTCCCCTCCCACCTTCCCTGGCGCCTTTTTTGCTCCAATAACAGCGCAGGGTAGGTGGGACAGGAACTACGACACCGGTGACGTTGAAAAAAAGTAGGCAAAACCCATTGGCTGCCGAAAACATGTGACCTCTAATTTAAAAGAACAGCGCCGCCCAGGTTCGCGTCATTCTGAGCTTGCAATTCACCGAGGACGGAGGTTTCCGTCCAGCTAGCTAGGGCTTAGATTCTGGGTAGGCAGGGACAGGCTAGGATAGGAAGGAGAAGACAACCACAACAGCTCTTGTAAGAGCTAAATTCCAGGGAGAAGCTTGTCAGTGTAACGTGGCACTGACGGGCTCAATCGCCGCAACCCAGCTTTCCCAGGATCCTGAATGGAATACACTGTCAGTGTATTCCCGTATACCCGATATATACCCCCGATACCCGTTCCAACGGTGTGCCCCCCCACCTTCACCCCAGAAATACCCTGCAAGTCCCCTAGCAATAGAATTGGGGCTATATACACCCACTATTTTTGCTACTGCCATATAGTGCCAGTTTCTGACTGGTAATTCAAAGAATATATTGGGGTTACGTGCACCCACAATTTTTACTACTGGTATACAGTGCCATTGTCTGACTGGGAATTCAAAGAATATATTGGGAATACAAATACCCTCATTTCTTGCTACTGCCATATAGTGCCAGTTTCTGACTGGTAATTCAAAGAATATATTGGGGTTACGTGCACCCACAATTTTTACTACTGGTATACAGTGCCATTGTCTGACTGGGAATTCAAAGAATATATTGGGAATACAAATACCCTCATTTCTTGCTACTGCCATATAGTGCCAGTTTCTGACTGGTAATTCAAAGAATATATTGGGGTTACGTGCACCCACAATTTTTACTACTGGTATACAGTGCCATTGTCTGACTGGGAATTCAAAGAATATATTGGGGTTATAAATACCCTCATTTCTTGCTACTGGTATATAGTGCCATTGTCTGACTGGGAATTCAAAGAATATATTGGGGTTACGTGCACCCACAATTTTTACTACTGGTATACAGTGCCATTGTCTGACTGGGAATTCAAAGAATATATTGGGGTTATAAATACCCTCATTTCTTGCTACTGCCATATAGTGCCAGTTTCTGACTGGTAATTCAAAGAATATATTGGGGTTACGTGCACCCACAATTTTTACTACTGGTATACAGTGCCATTGTCTGACTGGGAATTCAAAGAATATATTGGGAATACAAATACCCTCATTTCTTGCTACTGCCATATAGTGCCAGTTTCTGACTGGTAATTCAAAGAATATATTGGGGTTACGTGCACCCACAATTTTTACTACTGGTATACAGTGCCATTGTCTGACTGGGAATTCAAAGAATATATTGGGGTTATAAATACCCTCATTTCTTGCTACTGCCATATAGTGCCAGTTTCTGACTGGTAATTCAAAGAATATATTGGGGTTACGTGCACCCACAATTTTTACTACTGGTATACAGTGCCATTGTCTGACTGGGAATTCAAAGAATATATTGGGGTTATAAATACCCTCATTTCTTGCTACTGCCATATAGTGCCAGTTTCTGACTGGTAATTCAAAGAATATATTGGGGTTACGTGCACCCACAATTTTTACTACTGGTATACAGTGCCATTGTCTGACTGGGAATTCAAAGAATATATTGGGAATACAAATACCCTCATTTCTTGCTACTGCCATATAGTGCCAGTTTCTGACTGGTAATTCAAAGAATATATTGGGGTTACGTGCACCCACAATTTTTACTACTGGTATACAGTGCCATTGTCTGACTGGGAATTCAAAGAATATATTGGGAATACAAATACCCTCATTTCTTGCTACTGCCATATAGTGCCAGTTTCTGACTGGTAATTCAAAGAATATATTGGGGTTACGTGCACCCACAATTTTTACTACTGGTATACAGTGCCATTGTCTGACTGGGAATTCAAAGAATATATTGGGAATACAAATACCCTCATTTCTTGCTACTGCCATATAGTGCCAGTTTCTGACTGGTAATTCAAAGAATATATTGGGGTTACGTGCACCCACAATTTTTACTACTGGTATACAGTGCCATTGTCTGACTGGGAATTCAAAGAATATATTGGGAATACAAATACCCTCATTTCTTGCTACTGCCATATAGTGCCAGTTTCTGACTGGTAATTCAAAGAATATATTGGGGTTACGTGCACCCACAATTTTTACTACTGGTATACAGTGCCAATTTCTAACTAGGAATTCAAAATGCGCAAGGCTCCCGGAAAGGGACGTGGACGAGGCCGTGGGCGAGGTCGGGGGAATGGTTCTGGGGAGCAAGGTAGCAGTGAAGCCACAGGGCGTCCCGTGCCTACTCCTGTGGGGCAGCAAGCATTGCGCCACTCCACAGTGCCAGGGTTGCTTGCCACATTAACTAAACTGCAGGGTACAAACCTTAGTAGGCCCGAGAACCAGGAACAGGTCTTGCAATGGCTGTCAGAGAACGCTTACAGCACATTGTCCAGCAGCCAGTCAGACTCTGCCTCCTCTCCTCCTATTACCCAACAGTCTTGTCTTCCTTCCTCCCAAAATTCCGAAGCTTTACAGAACAATAACCCAAACTGTCCCTGCTCCCCAGAGCTGTTCTCCGCTCCTTTCATTGTCCCTCAACCTGCCTCTCCACGTCACGATTCCACGAACCTAACAGAGGAGCATCTGTGTCCAGATGCTCAAACACTAGAGTCTCCTCCATCTCCGTTCGATTTGGTGGTGGATGACCAGCAACCCACCCTCATCGACGATGATGTGACGCAGTTGCCGTCAGGGCATCCAGTTGACCGGCGCATTGTGCGGGAGGAGGAGATGAGACAGGAGTTGGAAGAGGAAGTGGTGGATGATGAGGACACTGACCCGACCTGGACAGGGGGGATGTCAAGCGGGGAAAGTAGTGTGGATGTTGAGGCAGGTGCAGCACCAAAAAGGGTAGCTAGAGGCAGAGGCAGAGGTCAGCAGCTTAGGCGAAGCCAGGCCACACCCGGAATCTCCCAAGATGTTCCAGTTCGTACCCAGCCCCGAAAAACTCCCACCTCGAGGGCACGTTTCTCGAAGGTGTGGAGTTTTTTCAAGGAATGCGCCGAGGACAGATATAGTGTTGTCTGCACAATTTGCCTCTCGAAATTGATTAGGGGCTCTGAGAAGAGCAACCTGTCCACCACTTCAATGCGCCGTCATTTGGAATCCAAGCACTGGAATCAGTGGCAGGCAGCAACGGCAGGACAAAGGCCGCCTGCCGTTCACGCCACTGCCACTGCCTCTGCCACTGCCACTGCTGACTGTGCTGGCGATGCACTCCAGAGGACGAGCCAGGACACCACTTCATCTGCCTCCGCCACTTTGTTGACTTCTCCCTCATCCTCCCCTGTTCCTGTCTTATCTCCTTCTCCTGCACCATCAAAGGCACCATCAGGCGCTTCTTTACAACAACCCACCATCTCTCAGACATTGGAGCGGCGGCAGAAATACACTGCTAACCACCCACACGCGCAAGCCTTGAACGCCAACATCGCTAAACTGCTGGCCCAGGAGATGTTGGCGTTCCGGCTTGTTGAAACTCCCGCCTTCCTGGACCTGATGGCAACTGCGGCACCTCGCTATGCCGTCCCTAGCCGTCACTACTTCTCCCGGTGTGCCGTCCCCGCCTTGCACCAGCACGTGTCACTCAACATCAGGCGGGCCCTTAGTTCCGCGCTTTGCACAAAGGTCCACTTGACCACCGACGCATGGACAAGTGCATGCGGACAGGGACGCTACATTTCACTGACGGCACACTGGGTGAATGTAGTTGAGGCTGGGACTGCTTCCCAAACTGGCCCGGTGTACCTCGTCTCCCCGCCTAACATTCCTGGCAGGGACACGAGAAGAACACCCCCCTCCTCCTCCTCCTCTACCGCCTCCTCCTCCGCCACCGCCTCCTCCTCCGCCACCGCCTCCTCCTCCGCTGTTAGATTGACCCCAGCTACGAGTTGGAAACGTTGCAGCACTGGCGTTGGTAGACGTCAGCAGGCTGTGCTGAAGCTGATCAGCTTGGGGGACAGACAGCACACTGCCTCCGAGGTGAGGGATGCCCTCCTCGATGAGACGGCAATATGGTTTGAGCCGCTGCACCTGGGCCCAGGCATGGTCGTTTGTGATAACGGCCGGAACCTGGTAGCAGCTCTGGAGCTTGCCGGACTCCAACATGTTCCATGCCTGGCCCACGTCTTCAACCTAGTGGTGCAACGTTTCCTAAAGAGCTACCCCAATGTTCCAGAGCTACTGGTGAAAGTGTGGCGCATGTGCGCCCACTTTCGCAAGTCGACAGTAGCCGCTGCTAGCTTAAAATCTCTCCAGCAACGCCTGCATGTGCCACAACACCGGCTTTTGTGCGACGTCCCCACACGCTGGAACTCAACGTTTCAGATGTTGAATAGAGTGGTTGAGCAGCAGAGACCTTTGATGGAATACCAGCTACAAAACCCTAGGGTGCCACAAAGTCAGCTGCCTCAGTTTCACATCCATGAGTGGCCATGGATGAGAGACCTTTGTGACATCCTACGGGTCTTTGAGGAGTCCACAAGGAGGGTGAGCTCTGAGGATGCGACGGTGAGCCTTACAATCCCGCTCTTGTGTGTTCTGAGAGAATCCCTGATTGACATCAGGGATAACTCAGATCACACAGAGGAGTTAGGGATAGCATCCGATCCGTCACAGCTGGAGAGTAGGTCCACACATCTGTCCGCTTCACTGCGTTTAATGGAGGAGGAGGAGGAGGAGGAGGAGGAGGAGGAAGAAGAGTTGTCCGATGATGTGATGGTGATACAGGAGGCTTCCGGGCAACTTCGAATCGTCCCATTGTTGCAGCGCGGATGGGTAGACATGGAGGATGAGGAGGAAATGGAGATTGAACTTTCCGGTGGGGCCAGAGGAGTCATGCCAACTAACACTGTGGCAGACATGGCTGAGTTCATGTTGGGGTGCTTTACAACCGACAAGCGTATTGTCAAAATCATGGAGGACAACCAGTACTGGATCTTTGCTATCCTTGACCCCCGGTATAAAAACAACATCTCGTCTTTTATTCCGGTAGAGGGGAGGGCCAATCGCATCAATGCTTGCCACAGGCAATTGGTGCAGAATATGATGGAGATGTTTCCAGCATGTGACGTTGGCGGCAGGGAGGGCAGTTCCTCCAGTAGGCAACCAAGTTCTCACCGGTCCACACAAACGAGGGGCACACTGTCTAAGGTCTGGGACACCTTGATGGCACCCCCTCGCCAAAGTGCCGCCACGGAGGGTCCTAGTGTCACCAGGCGTGAGAAGTATAGGCGCATGTTGCGGGAATACCTTTCCAACCACAGCCCTGTACTTGCCCTATATGCCTTGGAGGTGCTGTCCTGTCCTGCCGCCAGCGTCCTATCTGAGAGGGTGTTCAGTGCAGCCGGTGGCATCATCACTAACAAGCGCACCCGTCTGTCAGCTGAGAGTGCCGACCGGCTCACTTTGATAAAAATGAACCACCACTGGGTAGAGCCGTCATTTTTGTGCCCACCTGTGTAAAGCACCCCAACATGAAACTCCATGTCTGTACTCAACCTCTCCAATTCCTCCGCATCCTCATACTCATCCACCATAAGCGTTGCACAATTCTGCTAATACTAGGCTCCCTCCACCCTGATTTCCCCCAACTCTGCTGGTTAGAGGCTCCCTCCACCCTGATTTCCACCAACTCTGCTGGTTAGAGGCTCCCTCCACCATGAATTGGTCCAAACTGGGCTGTTTAGCGGCTCCCTCCACCATGAATTGGTCCAAACTGGGGTTTTTAGAGGCTCCCTCCACCATGAATTGGTCCAAACTGGGGTTTTTAGAGGCTCCCTCCACCATGAATTGGTCCAAACTGGGGGTTTTTAGAGGCTCCCTCCACCATGAATTTGCCCAAACTGGGCTGTTTAGAGGCTCCCTCCACCATGAATTGGTCCAAACTGGGGTTTTTAGGGGCTCCCTCCACCATGAATTTCCCAAAACTTGGCTGTTTAGAGGCTCCCTCCACCATTAATTGGTCCAAACTGGGCTGGTTAGAGGCTCCCTCCACCATGAATTTGCCCAAACTGGGCTGTTTAGAGGCTCCCTCCACCATGAATTGGTCCAAACTGGGGTTTTTAGGGGCTCCCTCCACCATGAATTTCCCAAAACTTGGCTGTTTAGAGGCTCCCTCCACCATTAATTGGTCCAAACTGGGCTGGTTAGAGGCTCCCTCCACCATGAATTTGCCCAAACTGGGCTGTTTAGAGGCTCCCTCCACCATGAATTTCCCAAAACTTGGCTGTTTAGAGGCTCCCTCCACCATTAATTGGTCCAAACTGGGCTGTTTAGAGGCTCCCTCCACCATGAATTTGCCCAAACTGGGCTGTTTAGAGGCTCCCTCCACCATGAATTTGCCCAAACTGGGCTGGTTAGAGGCTCCCTCCACCATGAATTGGTCCAAACTGGGTTTTTTAGAGGCTCCCTCCACCATGAATTTGCCCAAACTGGGCTGGTTAGAGGCTCCCTCCACCATGAATTGGTCCAAACTGGGCTGGTTAGAAGCTCCCTCCACCATGAATTTCCCAAAACTTGGCTGTTTAGAGGCTCCCTCCACCATTAATTGGTCCAAACTGGGCTGGTTAGAGGCTCATTCCACCATGAATTTGCCCAAACTGGGCTGTTTAGAGGCTCCCTCCACCATGAATTGGTCCAAACTGGGGTTTTTAGGGGCTCCCTCCACCATGAATTTCCCAAAACTTGGCTGTTTAGAGGCTCCCTCCACCATTAATTGGTCCAAACTGGGCTGGTTAGAGGCTCCCTCCACCATGAATTTGCCCAAACTGGGCTGTTTAGAGGCTCCCTCCACCATGAATTTGCCCAAACTGGGCTGGTTAGAGGCTCCCTCCACCATGAATTGGTCCAAACTGGGTTTTTTAGAGGCTCCCTCCACCATGAATTGGTCCAAACTTGGCTGTTTAGAGGCTCCCTCCACCATTAATTGGTCCAAACTGGGCTGGTTAGAGGCTCCCTCCACCATGAATTGGTCCAAACTGGGTTTTTTAGAGGCTCCCTCCACCATGAATTTGCCCAAACTGGGCTGGTTAGAGGCTCCCTCCACCATGAATTGGTCCAAACTGGGCTGGTTAGAGGCTCCCTCCACCATGAATTTCCCAAAACTTGGCTGTTTAGAGGCTCCCTCCACCATTAATTGGTCCAAACTGGGCTGGTTAGAGGCTCCCTCCACCATGAATTTGCCCAAACTGGGCTGTTTAGAGGCTCCCTCCACCATGAATTGGTCCAAACTGGGGTTTTTAGGGGCTCCCTCCACCATGAATTTCCCAAAACTTGGCTGTTTAGAGGCTCCCTCCACCATTAATTGGTCCAAACTGGGCTGGTTAGAGGCTCCCTCCACCATGAATTTGCCCAAACTGGGCTGTTTAGAGGCTCCCTCCACCATGAATTGGTCCAAACTGGGGTTTTTAGGGGCTCCCTCCACCATGAATTTCCCAAAACTTGGCTGTTTAGAGGCTCCCTCCACCATTAATTGGTCCAAACTGGGCTGGTTAGAGGCTCCCTCCACCATGAATTTGCCCAAACTGGGCTGTTTAGAGGCTCCCTCCACCATGAATTGGTCCAAACTGGGTTTTTTAGAGGCTCCCTCCACCATGAATTGGTCCAAACTGGGCTGGTTAGAGGCTCCCTCCACCATGAATTTCCCAAAACTTGGCTGTTTAGAGGCTCCCTCCACCATTAATTGGTCCAAACTGGGCTGGTTAGAGGCTCCCTCCACCATGAATTTGCCCAAACTGGGCTGTTTAGAGGCTCCCTCCACCATGAATTGGTCCAAACTGGGTTTTTTAGAGGCTCCCTCCACCATGAATTGGTCCAAACTGGGCTGGTTAGAGGCTCCCTCCACCATGAATTTCCCAAAACTTGGCTGTTTAGAGGCTCCCTCCACCATTAATTGGTCCAAACTGGGCTGGTTAGAGGCTCCCTCCACCATGAATTTGCCCAAACTGGGCTGTTTAGAGGCTCCCTTCACCATGAATTTCCCAAAACTTGGCTGTTTAGAGGCTCCCTCCACCATTAATTGGTCCAAACTGGGCTGTTTAGAGGCTCCCTCCACCATGAATTGGTCCAAACTGGGCTGTTTAGAGGCTCCCTCCACCATGAATTTGCCCAAACTGGGCTGTTTAGAGGCTCCCTCCACCATGAATTTGCCCAAACTGGGCTGGTTAGAGGCTCCCTCCACCATGAATTGGTCCAAACTGGGTTTTTTAGAGGCTCCCTCCACCATGAATTGGTCCAAACTTGGCTGTTTAGAGGCTCCCTCCACCATTAATTGGTCCAAGCTGGGCTGGTTAGAGGCTCCCTCCACCATGAATTGGTCCAAACTGGGTTTTTTAGAGGCTCCCTCCACCATGAATTTGCCCAAACTGGGCTGGTTAGAGGCTCCCTCCACCATGAATTGGTCCAAACTGGGCTGGTTAGAGGCTCCCTCCACCATGAATTTCCCAAAACTTGGCTGTTTAGAGGCTCCCTCCACCATGAATTGGTCCAAACTGGGTTTTTTAGAGGCTCCCTCCACCATGAATTTGCCCAAACTGGGCTGGTTAGAGGCTCCCTCCACCATTAATTGGTCCAAACTGGGCTGGTTAGAGGCTCCCTCCACCATGAATTTGCCCAAACTGGGCTGTTTAGAGGCTCCCTCCACCATGAATTGGTCCAAACTGGGGTTTTTAGGGGCTCCCTCCACCATGAATTTCCCAAAACTTGGCTGTTTAGAGGCTCCCTCCACCATTAATTGGTCCAAACTGGGCTGGTTAGAGGCTCCCTCCACCATGAATTTGCCCAAACTGGGCTGTTTAGAGGCTCCCTCCACCATGAATTGGTCCAAACTGGGGTTTTTAGGGGCTCCCTCCACCATGAATTTCCCAAAACTTGGCTGTTTAGAGGCTCCCTCCACCATTAATTGGTCCAAACTGGGCTGGTTAGAGGCTCCCTCCACCATGAATTTGCCCAAACTGGGCTGTTTAGAGGCTCCCTCCACCATGAATTGGTCCAAACTGGGTTTTTTAGAGGCTCCCTCCACCATGAATTGGTCCAAACTGGGCTGGTTAGAGGCTCCCTCCACCATGAATTTCCCAAAACTTGGCTGTTTAGAGGCTCCCTCCACCATTAATTGGTCCAAACTGGGCTGGTTAGAGGCTCCCTCCACCATGAATTTGCCCAAACTGGGCTGTTTAGAGGCTCCCTCCACCATGAATTGGTCCAAACTGGGTTTTTTAGAGGCTCCCTCCACCATGAATTGGTCCAAACTGGGCTGGTTAGAGGCTCCCTCCACCATGAATTTCCCAAAACTTGGCTGTTTAGAGGCTCCCTCCACCATTAATTGGTCCAAACTGGGCTGGTTAGAGGCTCCCTCCACCATGAATTTGCCCAAACTGGGCTGTTTAGAGGCTCCCTCCACCATGAATTGGTCCAAACTGGGGTTTTTAGGGGCTCCCTCCACCATGAATTTCCCAAAACTTGGCTGTTTAGAGGCTCCCTCCACCATTAATTGGTCCAAACTGGGCTGGTTAGAGGCTCCCTCCACCATGAATTTGCCCAAACTGGGCTGTTTAGAGGCTCCCTCCACCATGAATTGGTCCAAACTGGGGTTTTTAGGGGCTCCCTCCACCATGAATTTCCCAAAACTTGGCTGTTTAGAGGCTCCCTCCACCATTAATTGGTCCAAACTGGGCTGGTTAGAGGCTCCCTCCACCATGAATTTGCCCAAACTGGGCTGTTTAGAGGCTCCCTCCACCATGAATTGGTCCAAACTGGGTTTTTTAGAGGCTCCCTCCACCATGAATTGGTCCAAACTGGGCTGTTTAGAGGCTCCCTCCACCATGAATTTCCCAAAACTTGGCTGTTTAGAGGCTCCCTCCACCATTAATTGGTCCAAACTGGGCTGGTTAGAGGCTCCCTCCACCATGAATTTGCCCAAACTGGGCTGTTTAGAGGCTCCCTCCACCATGAATTGGTCCAAACTGGGTTTTTTAGAGGCTCCCTCCACCATGAATTGGTCCAAACTGGGCTGGTTAGAGGCTCCCTCCACCATGAATTTCCCAAAACTTGGCTGTTTAGAGGCTCCCTCCACCATTAATTGGTCCAAACTGGGCTGGTTAGAGGCTCCCTCCACCATGAATTTGCCCAAACTGGGCTGTTTAGAGGCTCCCTCCACCATGAATTTCCCAAAACTTGGCTGTTTAGCGGCTCCCTCCACCATGAATTGGTCCAAACTGGGGTTTTTAGAGGCTCCCTCCACCATGAATTGGTCCAAACTGGGGTTTTTAGAGGCTCCCTCCACCATGAATTGGTCCAAACTGGGGGTTTTTAGAGGCTCCCTCCACCATGAATTTGCCCAAACTGGGCTGTTTAGAGGCTCCCTCCACCATGAATTGGTCCAAACTGGGGTTTTTAGGGGCTCCCTCCACCATGAATTTCCCAAAACTTGGCTGTTTAGAGGCTCCCTCCACCATTAATTGGTCCAAACTGGGCTGGTTAGAGGCTCCCTCCACCATGAATTTGCCCAAACTGGGCTGTTTAGAGGCTCCCTCCACCATGAATTGGTCCAAACTGGGGTTTTTAGGGGCTCCCTCCACCATGAATTTCCCAAAACTTGGCTGTTTAGAGGCTCCCTCCACCATTAATTGGTCCAAACTGGGCTGGTTAGAGGCTCCCTCCACCATGAATTTGCCCAAACTGGGCTGTTTAGAGGCTCCCTCCACCATGAATTTCCCAAAACTTGGCTGTTTAGAGGCTCCCTCCACCATTAATTGGTCCAAACTGGGCTGTTTAGAGGCTCCCTCCACCATGAATTTGCCCAAACTGGGCTGTTTAGAGGCTCCCTCCACCATGAATTTGCCCAAACTGGGCTGGTTAGAGGCTCCCTCCACCATGAATTGGTCCAAACTGGGTTTTTTAGAGGCTCCCTCCACCATGAATTTGCCCAAACTGGGCTGGTTAGAGGCTCCCTCCACCATGAATTGGTCCAAACTGGGCTGGTTAGAAGCTCCCTCCACCATGAATTTCCCAAAACTTGGCTGTTTAGAGGCTCCCTCCACCATTAATTGGTCCAAACTGGGCTGGTTAGAGGCTCATTCCACCATGAATTTGCCCAAACTGGGCTGTTTAGAGGCTCCCTCCACCATGAATTGGTCCAAACTGGGGTTTTTAGGGGCTCCCTCCACCATGAATTTCCCAAAACTTGGCTGTTTAGAGGCTCCCTCCACCATTAATTGGTCCAAACTGGGCTGGTTAGAGGCTCCCTCCACCATGAATTTGCCCAAACTGGGCTGTTTAGAGGCTCCCTCCACCATGAATTTGCCCAAACTGGGCTGGTTAGAGGCTCCCTCCACCATGAATTGGTCCAAACTGGGTTTTTTAGAGGCTCCCTCCACCATGAATTGGTCCAAACTTGGCTGTTTAGAGGCTCCCTCCACCATTAATTGGTCCAAACTGGGCTGGTTAGAGGCTCCCTCCACCATGAATTGGTCCAAACTGGGTTTTTTAGAGGCTCCCTCCACCATGAATTTGCCCAAACTGGGCTGGTTAGAGGCTCCCTCCACCATGAATTGGTCCAAACTGGGCTGGTTAGAGGCTCCCTCCACCATGAATTTCCCAAAACTTGGCTGTTTAGAGGCTCCCTCCACCATTAATTGGTCCAAACTGGGCTGGTTAGAGGCTCCCTCCACCATGAATTTGCCCAAACTGGGCTGTTTAGAGGCTCCCTCCACCATGAATTGGTCCAAACTGGGGTTTTTAGGGGCTTCCTCCACCATGAATTTCCCAAAACTTGGCTGTTTAGAGGCTCCCTCCACCATTAATTGGTCCAAACTGGGCTGGTTAGAGGCTCCCTCCACCATGAATTTGCCCAAACTGGGCTGTTTAGAGGCTCCCTCCACCATGAATTGGTCCAAACTGGGGTTTTTAGGGGCTCCCTCCACCATGAATTTCCCAAAACTTGGCTGTTTAGAGGCTCCCTCCACCATTAATTGGTCCAAACTGGGCTGGTTAGAGGCTCCCTCCACCATGAATTTGCCCAAACTGGGCTGTTTAGAGGCTCCCTCCACCATGAATTGGTCCAAACTGGGTTTTTTAGAGGCTCCCTCCACCATGAATTGGTCCAAACTGGGCTGGTTAGAGGCTCCCTCCACCATGAATTTCCCAAAACTTGGCTGTTTAGAGGCTCCCTCCACCATTAATTGGTCCAAACTGGGCTGGTTAGAGGCTCCCTCCACCATGAATTTGCCCAAACTGGGCTGTTTAGAGGCTCCCTCCACCATGAATTGGTCCAAACTGGGTTTTTTAGAGGCTCCCTCCACCATGAATTGGTCCAAACTGGGCTGGTTAGAGGCTCCCTCCACCATGAATTTCCCAAAACTTGGCTGTTTAGAGGCTCCCTCCACCATTAATTGGTCCAAACTGGGCTGGTTAGAGGCTCCCTCCACCATGAATTTGCCCAAACTGGGCTGTTTAGAGGCTCCCTCCACCATGAATTTCCCAAAACTTGGCTGTTTAGAGGCTCCCTCCACCATTAATTGGTCCAAACTGGGCTGTTTAGAGGCTCCCTCCACCATGAATTGGTCCAAACTGGGCTGTTTAGAGGCTCCCTCCACCATGAATTTGCCCAAACTGGGCTGTTTAGAGGCTCCCTCCACCATGAATTTGCCCAAACTGGGCTGGTTAGAGGCTCCCTCCACCATGAATTGGTCCAAACTGGGTTTTTTAGAGGCTCCCTCCACCATGAATTGGTCCAAACTTGGCTGTTTAGAGGCTCCCTCCACCATTAATTGGTCCAAACTGGGCTGGTTAGAGGCTCCCTCCACCATGAATTGGTCCAAACTGGGTTTTTTAGAGGCTCCCTCCACCATGAATTTGCCCAAACTGGGCTGGTTAGAGGCTCCCTCCACCATGAATTGGTCCAAACTGGGCTGGTTAGAGGCTCCCTCCACCATGAATTTCCCAAAACTTGGCTGTTTAGAGGCTCCCTCCACCATTAATTGGTCCAAACTGGGCTGGTTAGAGGCTCCCTCCACCATGAATTTGCCCAAACTGGGCTGTTTAGAGGCTCCCTCCACCATGAATTGGTCCAAACTGGGGTTTTTAGGGGCTCCCTCCACCATGAATTTCCCAAAACTTGGCTGTTTAGAGGCTCCCTCCACCATTAATTGGTCCAAACTGGGCTGGTTAGAGGCTCCCTCCACCATGAATTTGCCCAAACTGGGCTGTTTAGAGGCTCCCTCCACCATGAATTGGTCCAAACTGGGGTTTTTAGGGGCTCCCTCCACCATGAATTTCCCAAAACTTGGCTGTTTAGAGGCTCCCTCCACCATTAATTGGTCCAAACTGGGCTGGTTAGAGGCTCCCTCCACCATGAATTTGCCCAAACTGGGCTGTTTAGAGGCTCCCTCCACCATGAATTGGTCCAAACTGGGTTTTTTAGAGGCTCCCTCCACCATGAATTGGTCCAAACTGGGCTGGTTAGAGGCTCCCTCCACCATGAATTTCCCAAAACTTGGCTGTTTAGAGGCTCCCTCCACCATTAATTGGTCCAAACTGGGCTGGTTAGAGGCTCCCTCCACCATGAATTTGCCCAAACTGGGCTGTTTAGAGGCTCCCTCCACCATGAATTGGTCCAAACTGGGTTTTTTAGAGGCTCCCTCCACCATGAATTGGTCCAAACTGGGCTGGTTAGAGGCTCCCTCCACCATGAATTTCCCAAAACTTGGCTGTTTAGAGGCTCCCTCCACCATTAATTGGTCCAAACTGGGCTGGTTAGAGGCTCCCTCCACCATGAATTTGCCCAAACTGGGCTGTTTAGAGGCTCCCTCCACCATGAATTTCCCAAAACTTGGCTGTTTAGAGGCTCCCTCCACCATTAATTGGTCCAAACTGGGCTGTTTAGAGGCTCCCTCCACCATGAATTGGTCCAAACTGGGCTGTTTAGAGGCTCCCTCCACCATGAATTTGCCCAAACTGGGCTGTTTAGAGGCTCCCTCCACCATGAATTTGCCCAAACTGGGCTGGTTAGAGGCTCCCTCCACCATGAATTGGTCCAAACTGGGTTTTTTAGAGGCTCCCTCCACCATGAATTTGCCCAAACTGGGCTGGTTAGAGGCTCCCTCCACCATGAATTGGTCCAAACTGGGCTGGTTAGAGGCTCCCTCCACCATGAATTTGCCCAAACTGGGCTGTTTAGAGGCTCCCTCCACCATGAATTGGTCCAAACTGGGGTTTTTAGGGGCTCCCTCCACCATGAATTTCCCAAAACTTGGCTGTTTAGAGGCTCCCTCCACCATTAATTGGTCCAAACTGGGCTGGTTAGAGGCTCCCTCCACCATGAATTTGCCCAAACTGGGCTGTTTAGAGGCTCCCTCCACCATGAATTGGTCCAAACTGGGGTTTTTAGAGGCTCCCTCCACCATGAATTGGTCCAAACTGGGCTGTTTAGAGGCTCCCTCCACCATGAATTTGCCCAAACTGGGCTGTTTAGAGGCTCCCTCCACCATGAATTTGCCCAAACTGGGCTGGTTAGAGGCTCCCTCCACCATGAATTGGTCCAAACTGGGTTTTTTAGAGGCTCCCTCCACCATGAATTTGCCCAAACTGGGCTGGTTAGAGGCTCCCTCCACCATGAATTGGTCCAAACTGGGCTGGTTAGAGGCTCCCTCCACTATTAATTGGTCCAAACTGGGCTGTTTAGAGGCTCCCTCCACCATGAATTTGCCCAAACTGGGCTGGTTAGAGGCTCCCTCCACCATGAATTGGTCCAAACTGGGCTGGTTAGAGGCTCCCTCCACCATGAATTTCCCAAAACTTGGCTGTTTAGAGGCTCCCTCCACCATTAATTGGTCCAAACTGGGCTGGTTAGAGGCTCCCTCCACCATGAATTTGCCCAAACTGGGCTGTTTAGAGGCTCCCTCCACCATGAATTGGTCCAAACTGGGTTTTTTAGAGGCTCCCTCCACCATGAATTGGTCCAAACTGGGCTGTTTAGAGGCTCCCTCCACCATGAATTTGCCCAAACTGGGCTGTTTAGAGGCTCCCTCCACCATGAATTTGCCCAAACTGGGCTGGTTAGAGGCTCCCTCCACCATGAATTGGTCCAAACTTGGTTTTTTAGAGGCTCCCTCCACCATGAATTTGCCCAAACTGGGCTGGTTAGAGGCTCCCTCCACCATGAATTGGTCCAAACTGGGGTTTTTAGAGGCTCCCTCCACCATGAATTTGCCCAAACTGGGGTGTTTAGAGGCTCCCTCCACCATGAATTTGCCCAAACTCTGCTGGTTAGAGGCTCAATCCACCCTGATTTTCAAAACAAATGTTGGTGCCAACCTCAACTTACTACAAGGGCCAAATTCACTGCTGGTGACAAGCTCTCCTCACTGCAAGTGCCAAATACACATGTTTCAAGGTGTTTTCCTACTGTCAGAGAGGTGGTATTGAGTGTGTAAAGTGTGTAGTTGTTAGGCTGTGATGTTGGGGTAATAGAGGGTCTTTGGTGTGTTAGATGCCCCCAGACATGCTTCCCCTGCTGTCCCAGTGTCATTCCAGAGGTGTTGGCATCATTTCCTGGGGTGTCATAGTGGACTTGGTGACCCTCCAGACACGGATTTGGGTTTCCCCCTTAACGAGTATCTGTTCCCCATAGACTATAATGGGGTTCGAAACCCGTTCGAACACACGAACATTGAGCGGCTGTTCGAATCGAATTTCGAACCTCGAACATTTTAGTGTTCGCTCATCTCTACTGATCACTATTCCAAGCCTGGTGATATAATGAAGATGGTGACAATTGCCAACAGTTAGATAATATTTGATATTCTGCAGGTGTCATTGGGTATTTAACCTTATAATTTATGACAGAGAACTCGTTCAGTGTTACAATCGTCATCATATCTCTAGCATTAAATATTAAGATATTCTGCAGAGTCACCAAGTATAAAATGCTATATGACATACATCATTTTATTGCTGACACACCCATATTATTTTTTTTTTTCAGGTGACTCTTATTCATCATTTTTTCTGAAAAGGTACTGCCCACTTGGTATTTTATAGGTAATCTTTCAGGAACCAAAATAGTTCAGGAGCACAGCGAGAATCAAATCTTATATAGCATATAGCATTTTGCACATGGTGACAGGTCCTTTTTAAAGGTGCTGTCTATAAAGTTAAGCTGCCATAGCACATGGCACTACAAAATATACACAATGTTTGCAACTGGTTCCATGTGCTGAGAACAGCTGATCAGTAGGGGTGTGGGGTAGAAATGAGCAAACTGGTTCGTATCAAACTGGATTGAACCCAAATTTCCCAAAAGTTTCAACCTTGTCCAGAACCTGAAATGTTTGGGGTTCATCACGGTCTAGCATCATAGATAACTAGAATGACAGGAATCCTTCTCCTGGCATGGTTTTCAGGAAACCTCTGCAGACTTTCTGTGAAAAGCTCTGTGGGAAAAACTGCGATGCAGACGCGTTTTTTCCTGCAGTGCTTTTGTTAGGGAATAGCCAGATAATAATTCCCCAGAAGCTGCTGGAGAACTCTGGAGGAAGGGGCACAAGGGACAGTGAGCCCTAAGCTGAAGCCCCCCACTGTCCCTTCCTATTGCCAGGCCCTATCCTACATAATAGGCGGCAACTCCAAGACGATTCCTTCCTATATATGTGATACACAAAAACGCAGACAAGACGAACAACAACAAAGGGAGGTCAGCTAGCCAGGATTCGGTAACAGTCAAGCAATGCAGTGTCAGAGCCAAATCAGAGTCCAAAAGAATAATCAGTAGGGAAAGCCAGAGGTCAAGGATTAGAATACAAGTAAATTAACAGCAAGAGAAGCCAGCAAGCAAGAGGCAATAACCGGCACCAGTGTGAATGTGAGCCAAGACTAAATAGGGGAGATGAACCCGCCCTGGACCTGACAGGAAGGCAGGCTGTCAATCACAGGCAAGAAAAAATGTAACCACTGAATGGACAGAGGCAACAAGGGCAGAAGACGGGTGTGGTTTAAATACAATTACAGAACTAGAGCCGTGTTCACACAGTGCAACTAAAAACTTTAAGCAAATTATCAAACTGCGCCCGCCTCCTGCACCGTGGCACGCGAGCAGAGGGTGGTGCAGAGACCTGAACAGGTAGAGATGTTACAGCTTTTTTGCCAGGTTTTTCCTGCACGTGCCTCTTAAAGAGGACCTTTCATGTCCTCAGGCACATCTAGTTTTATATACCACTAGAAAGCCGAAAGTGCACTGAATTCAGCCCCGAGGCTGGAGATATCGGTACCATTACCCATCTCTGCCCACTGTCAGAAGGGCATTCCTGAAAGTCTAGCTGGGTTGTGAGGAACGCCCCTCCTGACTGTACTCGTCCATAGTCCTATACTGTCAGAGGGGACATTCCATACTTCCTAGCGATGACGCTAAGCTGTGCGGATCGTCCTCCCAAGTACTAAAATCTGGACAGTACTGTCAGGAAATCCCTTCTGACAGTGGGCAGAGATCAGTAATGGCACCGATATCTCCAGCCCCGGGGTACAAACGGCAAAGCCTGAGGATATGAAAGCTCCTCTTTAATAAATCTGGTTTCACAGAGATGCTGGTCAGGTACTGGCGTTGGTTTTCTGTATAGCTCATGCCAGAAAACTGGTAACCAAATATATTGGCCCGGGGCATCCTTTCCCTGGCCCTCTCAGCCCACATTAGTGGAAAGTGATGAGAAAGATGCAGAATGGTAGATATGTTGTATCTTTGGCGCAAGAAAGGGTGTAGTGCCAAAGATGTGACACATTATCATTCATCTACACCAAAAAACAAGGAGGCTTTCAGGGTAAATCTACTCACACTGTAAACTGCTAACCCTCTGTAATTCTGCAATGAATATATTATATACATATTTTGGGACTGATTTGGTTGCTAATTGGTTGATTCCAACCTATGTTTTGGATAGGATGAAAATAGACAGAAATAATTGACATGCTGAGGATTTTATTTTATTCACACTATATATCCATTTATATACTGATTTCAATTTATTTTGGAACATATGGATTACACTCGTTACAATCTGCTACAGTAACACATAGCTTATCTGCATATTTAAAAGGACTGTCACAAAGAAAATCCCTTTTTTAAATAGAAGTCGGTCCAGAAATCATATGATCGCCGTGGTCCCAGTCACACTATATCCTAGCAGTAGGCTATAATTGACAAGTTAAGCCGTATCTGGCTATACATTTCCTAACAACCCAGTATAAGGTCATTTTTATTTTGTACACCAACCTTGCTGGATACATGTATTTTTGAATTCCAGACAACCCCTTAAGGCTAGGGCTACATGGCGATTTTGGCTGTGACTTTTGTCATGTGACCAAAGATCGCTCAGTTGCCTTGCAACTCCTTAACTAAAATAAGTGAGCCATATTATGACCCTTAGTATGCCACAACTGCGACCTCAAGTTGAACACTGCTCATTTTTTGTGTGACTAGAAGTCATGGTTGTTGCACACTAGGAGTCACAATACAACTCCATTCCCTAACATTAGTGAAGACTTGCATGGCTACCCGGCGTTCTTTGGTTACGTAATGTGAGGTGAGACTATCAGCAACAATCGCAGGCAGCCTTATACCATGACCTAAGGCCTGGTTCACATCTGCGTTTGGTATTCTGTTTTGGTAGTCCGCTTGGGGAACCCCCGAACGCAATACCGAATGCATTGGCAAGTGGTGAGCAATGAAAGCACACGGACCCCATAGACTATAATGGGGTCCATGTGTTTTACACGCAGTGTATGCACAAGTTATGCGGAGAGGAAAGTCGTTCATGAGGTACTTATTTCACAAGCTTTTTCTGTGCGGACACCGCGCGGAAAACACAGAGATCCCATTATAGTCTATGGGGTCCGTGTGCTTTCTTTGCTAACCACTTGTCAATGCGTTCAGTATTTCGTCTGGGGGGTCCCCAAGCGGACTCCCTGAATGGAATACTGAACGCAGATGTGAACTGGGACTAAGGGTGACCAAGGATCTGTAATGCAGGTGCGGTGATGAAACAGGGAATGACACCATATTTGTGATTTTACCCAAAATGTATTTCACAAGTTTGGAAAACCCTTTCAAAAATGACAATATTTCAATTATTCAATCAATCAATAAAGCCCCAGCTGCAAACTACAGGGCATGCTGGGAGCTGTAGTTCTGCAGCAGCTGGACAACCACAGGTTGCAGATCACTGAAATAATTCATACATGAAACTTCATTATTTATTAAGAAAGTGAAATTTCACTTACTGCTTTATCGCCCAAAGCCTTTTTGATATTAAAACGAACTTTGAAGGCTCCAGGAGCTTCTGTAAGTGAGAATCATATAAATAATAAGTGATCTGATAATTTCCTAAGCTTATAATATAGTTTCATATCAAAGAAATATTATGGACATGAAAAATGCATGCAAATGCCCCCTGTCCAATCCTCGGTACACTCAGGTGCCTGGACTTCTAATGTTAGTCCTGTCACAGCAGAATTAAGGGATTATTAACAACCATGGTACAAGCAGTACTAATGATCTGTAATCCACCGTCGGATGTATGCTGGTATGACCAGATCACACTGTAGTTCTTGTTTGTACCATACCAAAGCATGCTCAATCTTTAGTTACATTGGTACTAAACGGTCAAGATACAAGAAGCAGTGAAGATAAAAAGTAAGTGGTACACAATACAGAAAATGAATCCATAATGTGACCCAACTGTGATTCAGCACATTCTCATGTTAAAGGGAGTCTATCATCTATAGCAGCCTCTTTATACTACTGCCATAGTAATGTCACCGTTGCAAATACAAGCCCAGGCATAGCTTTTGTTTCTAGATTATCCCACCAGGATAAGTGTAATAACGTGTTTTTTGTGTTATGCAAATGAGGCTCACGGAGCACAAGGGGCGTTCACCGGAATCCCGGAGCACAGCCACGTCATCCAGTCATGTAGTCTGATCACCTCATACTCTTCAGAGCAGCGTCATCACCAGTTAGTGATGGAACTCTGCGCTGAAATCCTGCGCATGCCCAAAATACGGAAGAATAGCTATACCTGCACTTGTATTTGCAACAGCAACATTACTATGGTTTAAATAGGGTCAGGGGATAATCATACACATTAGGAAGAGTGTGTGCCTACATAGGTGTACGGAGACTTACAAGTCATTCCTGCTCCACTAGGGATTCTGGGTAAAAAATATGCAAATCTATTCTCCAGGATATAATTAGGAGAACAGTGCCTCTGTATGCCGCCCTCTAGAGGGCAGCCCCCTTAACATCATGCATGACTCAGTTAATAAGCCTACTGACATGATGCAGAGTTTATTACCAAATTAGTATTTCTATCCCAAAAGGAACAGATTCCCAGCTATGGACAGCACTGTTTCGGTCTTTTGGACTTCCTCAGCATAGCGCAGGGATACTAATGACTTGTAAGTCTCCATACGCCTATGTAGGCACACACTCTCCCTAATGTGTTTGATTATCCCCTGACCCTAGTCTATAGTCTCTAACTCTGCCAAATTAGTATCCCTGCGCTATGCTGAGGAGGTCCAAAAGACCGAAACAGCGCTGTTTGGCACACTTGGAATGGACAAAATTTGACACGTGGGTGGTGGCTTCTCAAAAAAAGGGGGTGGCTTAAATTTGCCACGATGTATCAAAAATGAGCCAGCCTTGCCATATTTATTATGCCTTGTACACCAGGCATGAAAGGTTATGGCTTATTAAAATCTGCGTCATCTTTGCCACTTTCCAGTGACCCCACCAAATTTATCATCATTTACTCCAGAAATATGGTGAAAACGATAGAGCTAGCGTACGTTTTTCCTGAGGTGCGCAACCTGATGGGGGATGCACCTCATATAACAGAAGGCGTGCGTCTCTTCATAAATGAGGTGCACTCTCTGCCGGCTCTGGGGCTACGAAGACTGGCATTACTCACGCCAGTATTCATAAAGGGGGAATAAACTTTCAATGGACAGTCTAAAAATATGCAAGATTTATCATCCAGCATCAGTCACTGTGATAAATCTGATGTATTTTCAGACTGTCTGTCTAAATTTTCACTAACTATTAGTAAATCTGGGCCTGGGAATTTCTTGCCATATAAGAAGTCTGTCATACATAACTATTGAAAAAAATATCTCCTGCGCCAAACACTGATTGACTAAAATGTAATGTCCACTCTTTTTTTAAGAGGTTCTTCAGCAGCTGCAACATGTTATACTGTTGTCAGGGCATTACATATCAGTCAATACGCAGTGAACAGAAAGCTCAGAAAGCGCCATTTATTCAGACTAAAACTGGGAGCAAACGTCTGTACAAGCGTTCATTCCCCTGATCTCTCGGCCGCCCTTGTATACACAGCCCTGATAAGCCAACGCAGCCATAAACGCACACCCACAGCACAACGATAGCCATTCATCCTCACCCATGTATCATGCATTGGCCCATATAAAGGGCAGTGCAAAGAAATGCCCTGTGTAAAGGGGCTGTAAGGTAACTCTATAAAAAGAGGTTCTACAGCAGCTGAATTGTCTATTACCAGGAACTACATATCTTTTCTATGAATTTTTAGGCCGGGCCCCACGCATTACAGAAAATAAGCGCTGCGGACACGCTGCGATTTCCAAACCTGTCACGGTTTTGGAAATCACAGTATGTTCATTACACCTACGGAAATGCCAGCGGTTTCCCGACATATATTGGAAGCAGAAAGCGATGCGGGGAAAAACTGCCGCCTTAAATGCTATTAGGAGTCATCTCTGATCTCAGTGGTCTGTATGAGGCTGGAGCCCCACATAGCGTAAACGCTATGGCTGCAATGGCAATGTCATGGAAAAAATGCACCTTTTTACAGTTCCTATTAAATCCCATCCTCACATTGCGGGAAAATATGCGCAGCGGATACGCTGCGATTTCCAAAACTGTTGTGGTTTTGGAAATTGCATCATGGCAGTTATACCTATGGAAACGACTGTAGTTCTCCTATAGGTATAATGGAAGCAGAAAGTCCGCAGAGGAAAACTTTATGTACCTTCTCTGAAAAGTGCTGCGGAAAAAAACATGATGCGTTGATGCCGCGATTTTTCAGACAGCGCTTTTTTTGCTGCGGCCCGCTACATGAGGCCTTAGCTTAAATGATACAGATCTTTTTGCAATAATCTTACAGGACGACATTGTCCATAGGTGTGAAAATACGGAAAAAAAATCCCAGTCATAACCAAACTATATAAACCAAATTTGTCTGTTTATTGACCATTTTATATTGGCTTCAAGCAAAATATTAAATTTCCCCATATTTTTCTATATATTAAAGCCCATAGACGTGGCAGTTTATAAAAAGACCCCATATATTGAATCTGCTTTTTAAGGTTTCCTATAAATGTGCGCCAGCGCCCTCTTTACATCCAATCTACATACAATATAATATTATTACATTTCTAGGCCTTCTCTATAAAAAAAACATGGTGTAAAGAAAAACCAGATCCGTTGTCCTTAGCAACCAATTGGCTTACAGCTCTTATTTTTCAAAAGGCTTCTGAAAAATGAGAGCTGGAATCTGATTGGTTGTTATGGTCAATTGCTCCACTTTGCTTTTTGCACCAGTTTTGATAAATCTCCATTAAATACAACAGAGATAGTATCTGTTCTAGATAAGACTGTAGTGAATACGTCTCTGTTTTCTGCACTATACGATGAATTATTGTCATGTACCTGGTCTGCAGAGTTCTGATACAGCAAGGCCGAACAAAGGGAGAATCAGGACTAGAGTTTTCCTCAGCATCCTCGTAGAATGAAAATCCCCCAGAAATAAGAACTGCGGCTCGCTGAAAAGCTGTCTTAAAAACTTTGCCTGGGAAAAAGGCTTAATTATTAATCTCCTCTCCTGCAGCCAAATGATCTGTACAGGCCGTGTTCTCCGGCCATTTGTCATCCATTATTAGACAGTAATTAGACAAATTATTTGCATTTCGTTACCACTGCCCAGCCCGCTCTTATCCGCCAATAGTCATTAATACTAAAAATGACGCCAAAAGTAAAGTCAATTCTCTGAATATGAAAAAGAATATATAAGATTAGATTCCTACGATTATTGGGGGGGGGGGGGGGTTGTACGCTGGACCTTGGATATAGCATGGCTGGTCAAAGAAACTGTGCGGTGTTGACTCTGTTCTTTTTTTTTTTTTTTTTTTACGATAGATAGATAGATAGATAGATAGATAGGAGATAGATAGGAGAGAGATAGATAGATAGATAGATGATAGATAGATAGGAGATAGATAGATAGATAGATAGATAGATAGGAGATAGATAGATAGATAGATAGATAGATAGATAGATAGATAGATAGATAGATAGATAGGAGAGAGAGATAGATGATAGATAGATAGATAGATAGATGAGAGATAGATAGATAGATAGATAGGAGAGAGAGATAGATAGATGATAGATAGATAGATAGGAAATGATGATAGATAGATAGATAGATAGATAGATAGATAGATGATAGATAGATAGATAGATAGATAGATAGATAGATAGAAAAAATGAAGGATGCAATACAAATTGATGAAAAAAAGCACTAACAAATCTGGGACCTTTCTCAAGATTTATTAGTGGACAGAAACATAGCACATATGAAATAAAGTCACCTTTTGCTTTTTTTCATCTATTTGGAGTGTCTCCAGAAACGCTAACACTTTTATAGCTGTAGACCACCAGACAGTCATAAAACCTATCATTGTCACCCTCCAAAGATGCAGATATACAAAACCCTTTCACTGCCCTAGACCACCAGGGATTTACACTTCACTGTACTACACATGGATATTGTTTAAGGCTAAGGCCACAGCAAAAAAAGTGTGGTGGGAAGGACCACGGCAGCAACACATCGTGATTTTTCCCGCAGCACTTTTCTGCTTTCATTATACCTATAGGGGAAACCACTGGCGTTTCTGTAGGTATAATTGACATGCTGCGATTTCCAAAACGTAAGCAGTTTTTCCGCAATGTGTGGATGACATTTGCTAGATTCCCATCCACTTTACAGGGACAGTAAAACGCTGCGTTTTTTTCCACGGCAATTACACCACATGGGGCCCAGGCCTAAAACTATTTGCCTGGATGATGCGTGGCCCTGTAAGTCTGCCTGCTGTACAGTTATTTATTAGGTTTCTGAAGGTTAATATTTATTCGATCGGATTCTGTATTGTCCAGCTTAAAGGGAACTGTCCCACTTGCTAGCTACAAAGTCTCAAGCTATATTCACATGACAGTCCGGTTTTTTGAATGGAAGTCACACGGGTACATTAAATTCAGTGTGAGTGAATAGGGGTTATTCATAGGACTGTTACTTTGACAGTCTGTTGTAACGAACTGTCAAAATATAGGTCATGTCCTATTTTTGTCCGTTTTCATGGACCTCTCCATACACTCGAATGTATGTGGGATACATGAAAATGGCTGCCCCTCAGGCACAAGATGGCTATGAAAAATATATGTATTGCTGTATATAGCGGAAATACATTCAGCCAGCTTGGTGCTAAAAAGGTCATTCACACATAACAGTGTCGGCTCATCCTGTGTCCTATTCACATACCGGTTAAATAACAGCCAGACAATATGCTGAGCATAATATAACTCATAGGTGATAAATTAACAGCGGAGAGACCAGCGCTTACATAATACCCGCTGGGAATAAAAATTAACCACATGAAAACTGCATCAGGAAAATAAGAGAATGAGGCTTTAGAAAATACGCAGGCACGCTTTTTATAGTATACAGCCAATGGAACCCTTGAAAGAATTGGAGAAAGCAAAACCTGCCAAGCCCATCACTGGCTGCCGACAATATGGAACCAAACTTATTGCTACCGTATATATGTAGAACATAAATATAGCAGCTTCCGGTGCTCAGAGGCTGGTGGAAAAGCTGATCTGTGCGGATTCCAGGTGTTGGACCCCCACAGATCACACACTACATCATTATGGAAAATCCATTAAACAAAAGTGTATCACATTCTCTCTGCATTGTGAATGTCAATTCTGTGCAGCTTCAATAGTGATACAGATTTCAAAAGGAAATGAATTCGACACAGATCTTGGTGCGAAATGTGTGTGAGACCCTGCATGAAAATGAAGTAGTGTGAACATGTCCCAAGAGCGGATTCACAAACGACATTTGTAGGAAGATCTTCCACAAAATCCTAATGGCAAGTGTGAAATCAGCGAGCACTGAAACAGCGGAAATCTGCAGAACATTTGTCTATGAATCTGCCTGAAAATGATTTTGTAGAGGATTTGTCCATAGTGTGAATGTAAATTCAACCCTAATGAAAGCAGATCTGTCTATCTATGATCTATCTATCTATCTCCTATCTATCTATGATCTATCTATCTATCTCCTATCCATCCTATCTATCTATCTATCTATCTATCTATCTATCTATCTATCTATCTATCAATCAATCAATCTATCTCCTATCTATCATCTATCTATATCCTATCTATCTCCTATCTATCTATCTATTTATCAATCTATCTATCTATCTATCTATCTATCTATCTATCTCCTATCTATCTATCTATCTATCTATCTATCTATCTCCTATCTATCTATCTATCTATCTATCTATCTATCTATCTATCTATCTATCTATCTATCTATCTATCTATCTATCTATCTATCTATCTATCTATCTATCTATCTATCGCCCGTCACTTGTCACACTAGACTGCAGGCAGATAACAGATCGCTCATCCATTCTATCTGCAATTAGCCTTTATACGCGCATCACGTGACTGTACTTAACGCGGCAGCGCTCACGCCGGCTTCAGAGCATGCGTATTAGCAGCTACCAATGTACTATTTCGGCTTCCGTACTAAAGCTGTTGACTCGCGACTGAAGTAAAGATGGCGGCCTCCGTGCAAGGAAATGCTGAAGCTGTGCGATTAAAGTAAGAATTTCCGTTCTTTCTGAAGGGTGGACCCTTGTACACCTCTGGTTACACATATTCCCGCATGTACCTCGGCTGTCCTCACTGTACTTGGCTTTCATCTTAGAGACTGCGCTAATAAATATTACAGCTAGTAACTGAGTGGTCTGGATGGTAATAGTGGTGTGGGGATAAGGGTCATGTGACCTGCTTATGTACAGGTAGCCCATGACTGGCACAATACAGCTAATCCTACATGAGGATTTAAAGGGAATGTCCACTTAAAAGGATTACATGGGCAATGACATTTTGGGCAGTGTACTGATTTATATACACATGCTGACTAATCTGTGTTCTGACACCTGTCATGCAGATTCCTAGACTGCAGAGGGCTGCGGGCGGCCGGCGTTTCCTACTGCTTGTACATGGTGTAGAGCAGAGTCGGTGACTTGCCCCATAATCTTCCACCCCTGCAGCACCCTGCAAATCCATGAATCAAAGTGACGGTATTTGGGGTGTCGGTAGTCAGTGCACAATATACTCACTGCCCGGTATGAGCACAACAATGTAATTGGCCACATACATGGCCTCTTTTATATTAATTTTGGAAATGTCCGGTTTATATGACAGTAAGGGATTTGTCTAGCTATAGTAAAGGGTTATTCTAACTAGAAGAATGAATACGATATTTACTGGAAGGTGATAAATGCTCTACCCGCTGAGACCCCACTATATGTCTGAGTGGTGAACCCTGTACCTCCCAGCAGCAGCAATGCGGCTAAGGGGATTTTGGACAGCTCAACCCGATGCCATCTCTGTAGCCATCAGTCTCATAAACATTGAATGGAACGGTAGACTCCATGCTTGACTGCGGCGCCTTCCAAACTCCTCCTAGTTATGGTAACTGCACTAGCTTTGATCTAGCTATCTAGAGGAGAAGTGATACATGCTCTGATATGTCAGCAGCGTCTACACACTCTGCATCTAAAAATGAAAGTAGAAGAATTGTGGGTGTAGGGGGGGCTACAGAGGTAGTAGAGTTGTTTGTGCAGGAAAGAAAACAAGGGGCAGCAGTGTATGTGGAGGGGAAAACATGGCAGAAGCACAGAGGTGGATATGGAGAACATAGAGAGGCGTGTGTGTGTGTGTGAAGGAAGAAAGAGCAGAACAGTATAATAGAGGCCAAACATAGCTTTTTAATTTTTTATTTTAAAGCAGCCCTATTTGTCAAGCGGTAATGGGAGTCCCAAACGAAAGTGTCGCCCAAAAGGGGTTCCTGCTTTCAAAACCTTTTTGAACCTCTGATATACACTAAAAATGTATTTACTAGTTTTATATATTGGAATACAGTTCTATAATTACCCAGAAGAGGGCAGTCACACACTGTGATCCCATTAAAGGGAACCTGTCACATTGATTTGGGGCACTAAACCTCCCACAGTTTCTTATAGAGGAGAGTGGGGTTTAGTATTATTTAGTAACCGCCCTGTTTTAAAGCCATCCATGCCTGCATTTAAAGAAACTTATCTAGAGATGTCTCCGACAACTCTCATCAGACTCATCGATGGTGCTCCTGGTAGGCAGATTGAGTATAAAGCTTTTTTTTTTTTTTTTTTTTTATTGTGGGCTCGGATGGCTTTATAACAGGCTGATTTGGGGGACTAAACCCCTCTTCCATAGGGAACTATGGGGGGGGGGGGTTAGTGTCCCAAAACACCCTGATCCATTCCCTTTAAGTAAAATGGGCAAAATGTAAAAAAAAACCAGGGGAATAGATACTGTATGTGTAAGCTCTGTTGTGATGTTGCTGCTCACAAGGATGATGTGGCAAGTTACATGAGTGCCTTTAAAGGGGTTTTCTGGGACATCAGTATCAGTTCGGTGGGGGTCTAATTCTAGGTACCCCCATTAATTAGCTGTTTAAATAGGCAATGAGGCTCCACTTCACAGGCTTATTTGCAGCTCAGTTCCCGTCACATGAAGGATGTTAAGCTGCAATACCAAGGACAACCTATATACAATGTACAGAGCGGTGTTTGAATAGGCAATGAGGCTCCACTTCACAGGCTTATTTGCAGCTCAGTTCCCTTCACATGAAGGATGTTAAGCTGCAATACCAAGGACAACCTGTATACAATGTACAGAGCGGTGTTTAATAGGTAATGAAAAGACTCTCTTCAAACAATGAATTGTTGGGGTGTTGGACCCCCACTCATCTGGTATTGGTGATCTATTCTAAGGATAAGTCTTTTATACTTTAGTCCCAGAAAGCCCCTTTAACCAGTCCCATTACAGTGGTGGGAGTGTTAGCCCTGTGTGTTGAGTAGTATTGAGGTGAGGTCACTAAAGTTAATTTTTGTTTCTGCAAAAAACAATTTACCTCTGAAATTCCAATACCTCTTATAGATATCCATGTATGTCTCTATACCTAGAGATAAAATATATATTTTCTACTTATGGCTGCACGTTGTTTAATGTTCTATCATTACTTCTCTTCCAGTCACAAGCAGGCCCGATCTCTGTTAAAGAAAGAAAGACGGAAAAAGAAGAGACAAGCGCTAGCAAAGCTAAGAGAAACAGGTGAATCTATTGGTTCATGTATTTATAAGATGACCCTCCGGTTCCCAATAAGATAAAACTTACTCCATGATGATGCTTAGTTGACATACCCGGTGCCCTCCTTTTTAATCTCTGTTGTGCGGTTCCTCTAGTTCCCTGTCCCCTCTTCATTTCTGTAAAATGGCCACCAGCTTCTCTGTATACCCTGTGCTTTGGTCGTCCGAAACATTTCCCCATATTCTTAAATAAAGCAGCTCAAAGTAGAGAATAGTGTCCCAGCCCTACGCACAGTGTATATAGAGTAGTCCCAGCAGCCAGTGGCCATTTTCCAGAAATGAAGAGGGGACTGAGACTTTAAGGAACCACCCCAGAAAGGTTGGAATTAAGGCACCAGATGTTGTAGCCACATACAGTATGTGTATCTTTTAGAGTAATGCCACTGGGTCAGAAACTGCATCAAATCCTGAAGACTAAACCAGCAGTGACTTGAGAATAAGAGAAGTATCTGTTTGTCTGTCATAGATTCCCATCCTTTATCATCCACACCTTGTATTGGCTTCAGAACCGCATAGAAAATGTGGACTCGTGTCCAGTTTCAGACTCGCAGTCGTATTCTTGCCACAACATGGCGGCCTCACTTGGTTCTACTGAACTGAGCACAGATGACCTTAGAGCCCTATAGTGATGTAACTGCGGAGGTGGCGGCTGAAACTTCTCTCAAGCTTGAACCCTATATCCTATAGAATGCTGAAAGAGGCCATAAATATCTTCTCTTCAACTTATTCAGATACAAGTATATTGTACGAGAGGAGTCTAAAAAATGAATGAAAAACTAACCTGTGCATTTCTGTTTAGTACAAGGAAAATAAATGCATGTATGTGCTGTTTTGATAGAAGGAGAAAAGGAACAAGGCAGTGCTGAGGATGAAGACGAGGATGATGGTTTACAGGAGGAAATTGAAAGGTAACAAAATAATCTCCTGCTGTTTCTTTGCTGAACTTTTGTGTATTTCTAAAACCTTGCTGGATAAAACCTACAAGATGTATATGGGGGAATTTACTAAACTGGTCATGTCATTTTTTTAGCACAAAAGTGTTGTATGTTTGGAGCACGGCCATTTACACAAAAAAAATGTTCCATTTTGTCCACTTTTCAACCTGCTCACCACTTTTGAGAAAAGCGATTGAAACAGGCCCTGACAATGACACCTCGGCCTAACAGATTTATTGTAACTCTCTCATGAAAACTGGTGTGACATATACCTGACTGACATGGATTTCAGCTATGGTACATGGGATTTCCTGGGTGCATGAGAGTTATTAAAAAGCTGGAGCCTCTTAATTCTGGTGCCTCTGTTGCCAGCGCTGGTCCTAATAAACTCCCCCATTCACTGTGTATCTATTGCTGGGCCTGAGCAGCCAGTGAAGGTTGCAGGCAAAACTGATACACAGAGCATTTGTTTTGCCTTAAAGGGATTGTCTAGGAAATACAGTTCTGGGCCAGGAGGGCGGGAAAGGTGGAAGGTCCTCGATGCCTGTGACTGGTGAGGCCAATCAGTGGTCACAGGAAAGGACCCGGACATTACTAGTAACATAGATGCAGCAAGGAATTCTGCCAGACCAAGTTCCCGGGCATGGCTGGACCAGACTACACTGGAGCGCCAGGGACAGGTGAGTGTGTTTTGTTTCACCTTCCCAGCCTGCTGGCACAGAACTGTAATATCTGGACAACCCCTTTAAGTAATTTTCTTATGTGAAGACCATGCTATGTTTTTTTTCTTTTTTTTCATTCCTCATGGTACAATGTACATTTAAGCTGGGTTCACACAAGTTTTTTGGTCCGGATTTTGACGCGGATTCAGCTCAAAAAACTGCCTCCCTTTCACTTCAATGGGAGCCGGTTATTTCCTTTTTCCACAAGCGTTTTTTTTCCCTCTTGTGGAAAAAAGAAGTGACATGCCCTTTCTTCAGGCAGATTTTGCAGCTGATTCAGCCACGAACGTGTGCCTCACGACACTCCCTCCCGACTAGGCTCAGTCCGGAGCGGAATGCCACGACTGGCTGCCAGTGCACTGGATTCTGAGGTGGCCTCCACCTCAAAATCTGGTCCAAAAGACCCACGTGTGAACCCGGCTTTAGGGTACATCCACACAGCAAACTCTCAGCAGTTAGTCCAAGCTTACATCTGCATTTATTACCTGCAAAATCTGCACTGCATGAGCCCCATGTGAACGTACATCTGTAATATGTACCAATTTTCTGCCACTGATTTTGATGCAATTATGCAGAAAAAGCTGCATGCCTGCATGACTATCTTGATGCAGAATTCCTCCTGCGCATTACCATGGAAGAAATCTTTGCTGAAAATCTACAGTGTAAATGTAAGCCCCCGCCCCCGCTGCAGGTCAGTCTCCACTGTAGAGTTTCTCCCACAACATGTGAATGAGATTTGGTTCTA